>NC_073272.2:50873560-51176590 GCF_029289425.2 Pan paniscus | reverse complement strand
CATTCGAGTAATCTTTCTATATCATGTGGCTAATCGGTGATATGACAGGAATTCAAAGCAAGTTTGACTGATTTCAAAGCCCAAATTCTTACCACTACACTGAACTGCCTGAAATGTACATGGTTTACATTTACAGGTTATGCTCTCTCAAGCATTCTCTAAGCTCCTGAAAGGCAGAAGCTCTGTATTTGGCCTCTGTCTTTCCCACATCTGCCCCTCCTCATCTAATCAGCCAGCCGATCTTGTTTCTCCTCCTTCTAAATATGTTTTGAAGGCATTAATTTCTCTACCTCATCAACTCTATTACCTTCCAGCCAGCCACCACCGTCCTTTATAAGAAGCATGAAGACCACTAACTACCTTGCTCTGCCTCCAGGCTTGCCTTTTCATAGTCAACTTTTTGTAGCTAGAGACAGCTTTCTAAAATGCAAATCTGATCAGGTTGTGCTCTTCCCTACAACTCTTCAATGGTTTCACATTGCCTCCTGCAATGGACTGCATGCTTGCATCCCCTCAAGTTCCTATGTTGAAATCCTAAACCCGCATGTGATGGTATTAGGAGGTAAGGCCTTTGGGAGGGGATTAGGTGATGAGAATGGTGCCCTCATGGATGGGATTAATGTCCTTATAAAAGGGACCCCAGAGAGCTCTCTCATGCCCTTTCCACCATGTAAGGATGCAAAAAGAAGTCAGCAGTCTGCAATCGGAAAAAGGTCCCACCAAAACCATGCTGACGCCCTGATTTCAGATTTCCAGTCTCCAGAGCTGTAAGAAAAAAATTATGTTGTTTAAAAGCCACCCACGCTATGATATTTTGTTATAACAGCCCAAGGTGACTAAGACACCTCCCAATGCTCTCTACACTCATAATACAGTTCCCAACTTTTGCTCTGCTGTCCTGCCAGGAAGGACATTGCCCACCAGCTTCACCAGGCTAACTCCTACCTGTTGTATGCACTTCCCCCAGTTTCAGTTTAGATGCCACCTTCTCCTCCTCCTTGATTGCCTATGGCTGCCCTTGAGACTCCTTCTGTATACTCCTATGGCACCCTATGGAGGTCCCTTATAGTGCTCACCAAACTGTGTCACATATATGGCTGTTGATTTGTTTCCTCCATGACAGGACTAAAGCTATTCAAAAGCAGTGACCGTGACCTTTTCATAAATGACTTCCCAGCAATTCAAAAGTCAAGTTCCCAATAACTGTATGAATAAAAAAAAATGTATGGTAAGGTCTGGACTCCTCAAAATCAGTGCTTAATAACTGCTCCCTGGCTAAATAAATGCATAGGAGAGACTGTGCAGGACCTGCTCCAGATTAACTGACCTGCAACACAAGGATTCTCTTCTCCCTAGGCACTCAAACTTGACTTCAGACAGCAGAGTGGAAGGCCTTACTAGGGCTTCCAGAAATAGAGGATGGGAGATGTTACTCCTTTGAAAGCAGGAAAAGAATGATCTGTGGTTGCTAGGTCGTTCTTCCTGTTCTTGTGTCCCAAACTGCTTTTCTTGAATAATTCAGGCTTTTTGTTAGTCACCATAAACAAATGTGACAACAGATTAATTTTGATTTGAGGTTATGAAACAAAGCAAAGGGGTATTGGTACATAATGTCCACTTTGATGTCACAGCCCAAGGATAAGGAGGATAATTTAATTTGTTTTCTCTGGACGTTCAGCTCCCCCAAGGGAAGAAATATTCAACCTTAGGGCATCTTCTCCATCAGTTGTTTTTCTCTGGCTCTTCCTGTTCCCTGAGTGGAGAGGGGAGGTGAGCATTTGTCCTTTAAAGACTGTTAGATAATGTTGTTGGGAATGTAAGAGAGTTGGCAGAGAGGGACAGAGGACAAGCAGTGCTTTTAAAGGGAAAAAAACCGTATGTTCCACTTTGATTTCATAAGTGTCTCAGGATGTGTCTTTAAGAAAAGGAAAGAAATGGCAATTTATATGGTCATTTAGATACTGCAATTGCCTGTCTTTGTGTGTGTAAAGAGGTTCTGTGGAGGCAGATGACTGGGAGTTCAGCATAGCTGTCCACATGCCCCCTCTAAAGAAATTTGTATGTTCGTTGGTCTGATCCTGACCCTCAGTGGTTCCCTGTGTCGCGCTCCCTAACCTGCATTAGAAGCTCTGGGCCATTAGAAATTCGCAAGGTGAATAGAACAGCAAGAAGAGAAGATCCAGCAATAGGGGAGGGGGTAACTGCAAATACAACAGCAAAAGCATGAGGAGGAGAACAGATATCCAGGAATTAGCAATGATTTTAAAAAATTGAAATACTATATACAAAATAAACAAAATGTTAGGTGACCAAACTTATTTACTAAACTGAATGACTGAGGTGTTCTGAAGGTCTTGCTAGTTCTTCAAGTAACACAAACAAACCCATTGCCTCTTAGGCTAATTATGTGGGAAAATGTTATTCTCTTAACAATGCATCCTTTTTTATTAAACAGCATATAAGCAGATTTTTATTTTTAAAAAATTCCTTTCTGACAACCTTATTTTTTTCATTTTAGGCTATGTTTTCTTGTCCAGCATATTTGTGCTTGTGAATTTTTACCACAACTACAACCACAGGCTTAGAGACAGAAATTTTTTTCTAATTTTTTAATATATATTTTTAATTGACACGTAATAATTGTACATATTTGTGCAGTACAATGTGAAATTTTGATACATGTATACGATGTATAATGATCAAATCAGGGTAATAGCATATTCATCACCCAAACTTTTGTTATTTCTTCTTGTGGTAACATTCAAAATCATCTCTTTGCCGGGCGTGGTGGCTCACACCTGTAATCCCAGCACTTTGGGAGGCCTAGGTGGGTGGATCACGAGGTCAGGAGTTCGAGACCAGCCTGGCCAATATAGTGAAACCCCGTCTCTACTAAAAAATACAAAAATTAACCTGGAATGGTGGCATATGCCCATAGTCCCAGCTACTCAGGAGGCTGAGGCAGGAGAATCACTTGAACTTGGGAGGCGGAGGTGGCAGTGAGCCGAGATGGCACCACTGCACTCCAGCCTGGGCGACAGAGTGAGACTTCGTCTCAAAAAAAACAAAGAACAAGCAAAAAACAAACAAACAAAAATTGTCTCTTCTAGCTATAAGGAAAAATACAGTATTTTATAGTAGTCACCCTACAGGGCTATAGAACACTAGAACTTATTTCTCCTATCTAGCTATAATTTTGTATCCATTAACCAGCCTCTCCCCAACCTCTCCTTACCCTTACCCTTCCCAGCCTCTAATACTCACAATTCTACTCTCTACTTCTACTTCTGTTCTCAATCTCTCAATTCAACTCCTATGAGCTAACTTTTTTAGCTCCCACATGTGAGTGAGAACATGTGGTATTTATCTTTCTGTGCCAGACCTATTTTACTTAACATGATGTCCTCCAGGTTAATCCATGTTGCTGCATATGACAGGATTTCATTATTTTTATGGCTGAATAGTATTCTATTGAATATGTATACCACATTTTCTTTATCCATTCATCCACTGATGGACACTTAAGTTGATTCCATATCTTAGCTATTGTGAATAGTGCTACAATGAACATGGAAGTGCAGATATCTCTTCAACATGCTTATTTCACTTCCTATGGATATATACCCAGTAGTGGGATTGCTAGATCATATGGTAGGTCTATTTTTAGCTTTTTGAGGAACCTCCAAGCTGTTCTCCATAGAGACTGTACTAATTTACATTCCCACCCACAGTGTATGAGGGTTCCCTTTTCTCCACATCCTCGCCAGTATTTTTTATTTTTATTTTTTTCTCTTTTTTGTAATAGCCATTCTAACTGTGGTAAAGTGATATTTCATTGTGATTTTAATTTGCATTTCCCTGATGAATAGTGGGGTTGAGCTTTTTTTCACATGTGTTGGCTATTTGTTCGTCTTCTTTTGAGAAATGTCTATTCAGATCTTTTGTCCATTTTTTAATTGGATTATTTGGGTTTTGCTGTTATTTGAGTTCCTTGTATATTCTGGATATTGAACCCTTATCAGATAAATAGGTTGCAAATATTTTCTTCCATTTTTCAAGTTGTCTCTTAACTCTGTTCATGGTTTCCTTTGCTGTGCAGAAGCTTTTTGGTTTGATATAATCCCATTTGTCTATTTTTGCTTTTGTTGCCTGTGCTTTTGAGGTCTTAACCATAAAATCTTTGTCCAAACTAATATCCTGAAACATTTCCTCTATTTTTTCTAGTAATTTTAGAGTTTCAGATCTCATATTTAATTCTCTAATTTATTTTGTGTATGGTGAGAAATTGGGGTCTACTTTCATTCTTTTGCACATGGATATCCACTTTTCCCAGCACCATTTATCAAAGAGACTGTTATTTCCCCAATGTATGTTCTTGGCACCTTTGTCAAAAATGAATTCACTGTAGATGTATGGATTTTTTAGGTTCCCTACTCTGTTCCATGGGTCTGTGTGTCCATTTTTATGCCAATACCATGCTGTTTTGGTTACTATGGCTTGTAGTATATTTTGAAGTCAGGTGGTGTGATGCCTCCAGTTTTGTACTTTTTGACCAAGCTCGCTTTAGCTATCTCAGGTCTTTGTGGTTCCATATAAATTTTAGGATTGCTTTTTCTATTTCTCTGAAGAATGTCATTGGTATTTTAATAGAGATTTCATTGAATCTGTAGATGGCGTTGAGTAGTATAGTCATTTTAACAATATTTATTCTTCCAATCTATAAACATAGAATGTCTTTCCTTTTTTGTGTGTGTCTTCTTCGGTTTATTTTATTTATTTATTTATTTATTTATTTATTTATTTATTTATTTATTTTTGTTCCTCATGTCCAGTGGTGCTGGATTCCTTTTTTTTTTTTTTTTTTTTGGTCAGTGTTTTACAGTTTACATTGTAGAGATCTTTCACCTCCTTGGTTAAAGTTATTCCTAGGCGGCTTTTTTTTTTTTTTTATCTATTGTAAATGGAATTGCTTTCTTGATTTCTCTTTCAGCTAGTTTGTTATTGGTATACAGAAATGCTACTGATTTTTGTATGTTGGTTTTTTAATCCTGCAACTTTACTGAATTCATTCATCAGTTCTAAGAGTCTCTTGGTGGAATCTTTAGTTTTTCAATATATAAGATCATGCTGTCTGCTAACAGGGACAATTTTATTTCCTCCTTTACACTTTGGTTGCCTTTTTATTTCTTTCTTTTGCGTAATTGTTCTGGCTAGGGCTTCCTAAAGTGCTATGCTGAATAAGAGTGGTAAAAGTGGGCATTCTTGTCCTGTACCAGTTCTCAGAGAGAAAACTTTCAACTTTTCCACATTCAGTATAATGTTGGCTGTGGGGTATTGTGTTTAGGTACATTCCTTCTGTACTTAATTTATTGAATGTTTAGGTACATTCCTTCTGTACCTAATTTGTTGAGAATTTTTATCTTGAATGGATGTTGAATCTTATCAGATGCTTTTCCTGCATGTATTGAGATAATATGGTTTTTGTCCTTTATTCTGTTCATGTGTATAGAGTTGCACATGTTAAACCATCCTGGCATCCCTGGAATAAATCCCACATGATCATGATATATAATCTTTTTGATGTGCTATTGGATTCAGTTTGCTAAGATTCTGTTAAGGATTTTTGCATATATGTTCATCAGGGATATTGTCCTGTAGTTTTATTTTGTTGTTGTTGTTGTGTCCTTGTCTGGTTTTGGTATCAGGGTAATGCTAGCCTCCGAATAAGTTTGGAAGAATTCCCTACTCTTCGATTTTTTGGAATAGTTTGTGAAGAATTGGTGTTAATTCTTCTTTGAAAGTTTGGTAGAATTCAGAGGTGAAGCCATCTAGTCCTGCACCTTTCTTTGTTTGGAAACTTTTTATTACCGACTGAATTTCACTATTTGTTATTGGTCTGTTCGGATTTTCTATTTCTTCCTGGTTTAATCTTGGTAGGTTGAACGTGTCCAGGAATTTATCCATTTCCTCTACGTTTTCCAATTTGTTGGCATAGAGTTGTTCATAATAGTCTCTAATGATCCTTTGTATTTCTGTGGTAGCAGTTGTAATGTCTCCTTTTTTGTTTCTGATTTTATTTATTTGGATCCTCTTTCTTTTTCCTTTGTTAGTCTAGCTAATGGTTTGTCAATTTAGTTTATCTTTTCAAAAGACCAACTTTTCATTTGTTGATCTTTTGTATTTTTTTAGTCTCTATTTCATTTATTTCTGCTCTGATCTTTCTTTCTTTCTTTTTACAAATTTGGGTTTTGTTTGTTCTTGCTTTTCTAATTCCTTAAGGCACATAGTTAGGTTGTTTATTTGAAATTTTTCTGCTTTCTTTTCTTTTTTTATGTAATCTTGTTCCTTCTAACCTTCTACTTTTTTTGATGTTGGTGTTTATTGCTATAAATTTCCCTTAGTTCTATTTTAGCTATATCCTATAGGTTTTGGTATATTGTGTTTCTATTTTCATTTGTTTCAATACATTTTTTAAATTTTCTTTTAAATTTCTTCCATGACCCATTGGTCATTCATAAACATGTTATTTAATTTCCTTACATTTGTACAGTTTCCAAAGTTCTTCTTGTGATTGATTTATAGTTTTATTACATCGTAGTCAGAAAAAAATACTTGATATGATTTCGATTTTTTAACATGTTGAAGCTTGTTTTGTGGCCTCACATATGGTCTATCATGGAGAATGTTCCAAGTGCTGATGAGAAGAATGTGGGCTGGTTGTGGTGGCACACGCCTGTAATCCCAACATTTTGGGAGGCTGAGGCGGGTGGATCACTTGAGGTCAGGAGTTTGAGACCAGCCTGGCCAATATGGCAAAACCCTGTCTCTACTAAAAATACAAAAATTAGCCAGACGTGGTGGCATGTGCCTGTAATCCCAGCTACTCGGGAGGCTGAGGCACGAGAATTGCTTGAACCAGGAGGTGGAGGTTGCAGTTAGCCGAGATCATGCCATTGCACTCCAGCCTGGGAGACAGAAAAAGACTCTGACTAAAAAAAGACAATAAGAAAAAGAAAAAAGAAGAATGTGTATTCTGTCATTGTTTTATGAAATGTTCTATAAATGCCTGTTAATTCCATTTGATCGGTAGTGCAATTTAAATCTGATCTTTCTTTGTGATTTTCTGTCTAGATGATTCAGCCACTGCTGAGATTGAGGTGTTAAAGTCCACAACCATTACTGTATTGGGTTTTATCCCAATATTTGCCTTATATGTCTGGGTGCTCCAGCGTTGGGTGCATATATATTTACAATTGTTACATTCTCTAGCTAAATTGATCCTGTTTTTATTATTTAGTGACCTTATTTGTCTCTCTTTACAGTTTTGACTTAGTCTATTTTATCTGATATAAATATAGCTACTCTTGCTCATTGTTGGTTTCCATTTTGTGGAATATATTGATGCATTCTCGAAGGAGAAAAGTAAAAGTTGCCATTTTTGTTGGTCTCTTTACCTTTAATCTAGCTAAAGTAAAACATGGCAAGAACTATGTATGAAGCACAGATAAAAGCAATGGCAATTATCTAAAAATGAAGATTGTATAGACAAGATTAAAATGATCAGATAGGGGCCACCTCTTCCTAACTTTGGAGTGAAAAGGGCTTTTGACATAGTAGGTATTTAGGATGAAGGAAGAGCCCAGCTTATGGAATGCTTTCCACTGAAGTAAAGCCTTAAGAATCTTTACTAGCAGGTATAAACAAGGAAAAAAAATTAAAGCATTTTTACACATTTGTATTTTGCCTAATCAGTTAAATAAGTGCAGCTTACTTAATGACATAATGAGTGTCAGCCTTCAATTTGGTAGCATAATATTTTCAATGTCATCATCAGCTAGGTGGCAATGAGGAGTTAAGGGGATTATGAAAATGAAACATTCCCACATACTCTAAGGCATATTCACATTTGAAAACAGAAAGCATTGTCCTTTTCTCACTCTAGGTCAACCCTGCAGAAGAAAAATTCTGGAAGGATAAATAGGTGACCAGTCATGACAGTACAATTTGAGGCCTAACAGCCACCTACTTAAGCATATCTTTCATTTGAGGCCATTGTGTTTGAAGTTCTAAACATCAAGCGTCACAGTCTTTCCACCCATCTTTGTCAAAGAGACTATTACTGATACAGAAAATAATTCCAAAGGAAGATGATCAGTAACTTTTTTCGAAAGCAAATGACTTGGGCCAGGCGTGGTGGCTCACACCTGTAATCCCAGCACTTTGGGAGGCCAAGGGGGGTGGATCGTTTGAGCGCAGGAGTTCCAGACCAGGCTGGGCAACATGGTGAAACCCTGTCTCTAATAAAAATGCAAAAATTAGCTGGGCATGGTGGCACGTGCCTGTACTCCCAGCTACTTGTGGGGCTGAGGTCAGAGGATCACTTGAGACCAGGAGGTTGTTGCTGCAGGGAGCTGAGATCACACCACTGCACTCCAGCCTGGATGACAAAGTGAGACCCTGTCTCAAAATAAATAAATAAATAAATAAATAAATAAAGCAAATGATTTGTAGTCAACTGCTTTTCACACTTGTTGGACATAGGGGAATCCAAAAATGACCTTAACTACAAAAATCTGATTTTAGCAAGGCTTGGTTAAACATTATAAAATCCTACATATGTTCTTTTTGATCTTTCCCAGAATGAGGGTTTCCACATTGCACAGCTCTAAGGAGTGTGATTCATGTCATAGCCTATATGAATAGTGCAGTTCACAACAGGCACGGCCTTATGCAGCAGCCCCTTCCAGATCTCTCAGGTGGAAGAATAATGCTGACCAACTTGCTATAACAATTTCAAAAGAGAACTGTTTGAACCAGTGCAGATGGAGGTGCCCGCTAGATAAGGGGGCTTGTCATATAACCAATGAATATGATGGGTAGCATTAATAGGCCCTCTGTCTCCAACCTTTAGGGATTTTAACAGCATTTTTAATCTTCTTTGAGGTTTTCAAATCAATATTTCAAGAATAGTGATAACACTGCACCTAAAAAGACAAATTAAAAATTACCACTGCCCCCAACCAACATTCTCAGTCAGGAATCGTGTGGTATTTCTTCCCGTAAAAGCTATTGAATAGCAAACTGCTATTTTAATATCTCATTTGTGCATTGTGATCAAATTTCAAGTTGATTTCATATTTATTATTTAATTTGATACTCCCCAAAAGGGTAGATGTTGCTCACAGGAAGTAGATTAAATGTTGCCAGTAGTGTATGATGGGATAAAACTGGAACCAAAGAGGCTGACAGACTTGTCTGTGGTTCTACAGTCAGGAGAGATAGAGCTCCAAGGTGACTCACATTTCTCCTTCCTACTCCAATGCATTTGCCTCTTCACAACACTACTTTTAGACCCTGTCAAATATGGCATGCCAATGAGATTTCAGTCCAATAGAAAAGTGGCATACACATGTTTTAAAATTTCAAGCCACACGCCAAACCAATCCTGTTCTCTAGAAAGGAGAGGGACTACCACTCTTCTGTTTCTTCCATCATGCAGTAAAGAATTAACTCAGAAGGTCTGAGTTGTGCAAACTCTGTAAGCTCCCGAGAAATATTTGATCCTTTGACCCAGGCTCCTGGGACTTCTAAACCCTTGGAATATCCTGCCTATTGAGAGTGTCTTTGTTCATCTGAGAGGTCAGGTGAGATAGTTTATGCTAACAGTGTGACTTATTGCCTTGGGCCATGTGACTCATTAGCTGGGCATGGTGGTGCGTGCCTGTACTCTCAGCCACTTGGGGGGCTGAGGTCGGAGGATCGCTTGTGTATCAGTTTGAACTCTGGGGGCTGGAGATTAAGGTAAGATCAGTCACATGAATATTCCATGCCTATATGACCAACCCCCAGTAAAAACCTTGGACACCAAGGCTCAAGTGAGTTTCACCAGTTAACAATACTCCATATATATTCACACATCATTGCTGGGAGAATTAAGTGCTGTTCATAAAATTTCATTGGGAGACCACAACAGGAAACTGGTACCTGGTCTCTCCTGGGCTCTTCCCTATGCACTTTTTTCCATTGCTGATTTTAATCTGTATCCTTTCACTGTAATAAACAATAACCATGAGTACAATAGCTTTGCTTAGCTCTGTGAGTGCTTCTAGCAAATAATTGAACCTGAAGGTGGTATTGGGGACCCCCAAACAAAACCATGATTGTGGTCAAGGTCACTTATAAAGCCGGACTATTGTTTGCATGGCAAAAATTCAGATATTCATACACTTCTGCTCCCACTATCTGTCTAAATCTGGGAATCTAGGATGTGCCCTTCACCCAGGGTTCACACTGCAGAGCCTAGAGAATGTCTGTATTCTCAATGGGCCCCATTCTGTCCATGTCTCCCTGTCCCACCCACAAATCATCTGTGGCCTTCCCAGGAGGCATCTCATTCCAATCAGTTAATCACAGAACTTCCCTGTGGCAACCTGGCCAGGATAAAGAAACAGTGTCACTATTAAGGAGCCAAGAAGCAAACGCCACATCACACCTATTATTTCAAATGAATGATTCTATAAAAAAGGGCAGTAGTCTCCCTGCTTGGTGACCTACGGCTAAGGCTGGCCAGTGATCTGCAGACTCATTAGCCCCTTTCTCATTAGCTGCAGCTGGGTAATCTATCTCATTAGCAGCCTGGGGCTTTCGGGGAATGTAACCCATTCCAAGGCCAGCCTTCCTCCTGGGGAGGTTAGATATTATGTCTGTCTTCTCAGCCCCAGCATGTTAATATTAATCATCTGCCCCTCTTTATTGGCACCCAAATATTATCATCGACAAGTGTTATTCCCAATTTGTTTTCCACCAAGTCACTGAGGTGTTACACCTGAGTATCCTGGCAAAAACCTGGTGCTGATCTTTCTCCAGTTTATTTTATAGTGCCCAGCCTGTCTGCCTCCTGGGCCTGGTCTCTTTTCACCTGAAGTAGTGAGTATTATTGGCCTGCTTTCCCATAGATTATGTCCTCAGAGGGTGCTCTGTCTGGAGGACCTTAGATGCAAATTGGCACATTTTCATCTAAAACTCCAGGGTCACCTGGATCAGAGTCTCTTCTGCACTAGGCTACATGGTTATACAGAGAACCTCACAATGGTTAGTGCACAGCAAGAAGCAATATTGTAGACTAGAAAGAAGACAGACAAGGACTAAGATACAAAAAGCATCTTGAGATTTCTGCTTCACAACAATTCCATAAAGCTGGCATTTTTATCCTAACATTTTTACAAAGGCAAGCCCCAAGACTCAGAGAGGTTAAGTAACTTGTGCCATGCAGCACACATTATAAATACCACAGCTAGGATTTGGGCCCAGTCTTCCTGTGATCAAATGCCAGGGTCTTTCTGGTGAGGTTCTCCATATAACCATGTGATCTAGTGCAGAAGAGAAGAGACTCTTGTTCAGGTGACCCCAGGATTTCAGATTTCTCCCTCCTACTGTGGCCCTTAAGAACTTTTCCAGGAAACTGCTGATCAGCTCCTCCTTTGCAGTCCCACAGCAATGCTACTGTCATGAAGATGTGTTTCAGGCTCCCCTGGTACCATACTCGATTCCTCAACAGGTGAGGTCTTGCCTTATTCATCTTAGTGTCTTCAGCTCCTGGTATTATGCCTGCACATTGTGGGTGCTCAATAATGAATCTGACTAATAATGCACTAACTTGAATCACACCTAGAATGCTCCAGAAGCAGGTGGAATTGTAGTCGATGGCTCAAGGACATCAGGAATTTGCAGTCTCTGAGGTTCTCATCTCAGGTTGGCCCACTCTTTGTGGGCACCTTAATCTATTAAAGCTTTAGTCTTGTCATCTGTAAATTCTGATCTCAGAGTGGTGTTGTGAGAATTAAAAGAGGGAAGAAGTCCTGTAAAACACCCAACACAATGTTCAGCACACAAGTGTTCCTTTTCTTCTCCCTTCCTCTTGAGTGCTAGTTTAGGGCATGCCTTTGGAAGGTGGAAATGCTTTATAAACCCAGCAACTCCAGGGAGTCAGAGCTTCTCAGATCTCTGCTATTCTTTGGTTATAAGACACTGATTTACTTATCAGTCTTAACAGACTAATAGGCACACCTGAAAGGTGCTCTAGCAAAACAAGCAAAGGAATAATGCATTCTGTGAATGTGAGTTATGTCAACTGGCAATCTGGACAGCTCAGGTCCAACTATACACTTTGTTTTCCTCCTTCATGACAGAATGGGTTTTGGATTGAATCATCGGAATAATTACCTTTGCTCCCCAAGTTCCCTCAAACACACCTTTCACATTATACAAAAAGGTATCATTTTAACCTCCTGGGGGAAAAAAAAACATAGAAAATCTCAGAGAGTACCACATAGTCCATCCATATCAAAGCTGAAAAATAGCCTCCAGCTCTCCAAACTTTCCATCCTCTCAACACATTTAAAAAATGTAGTGAGTGCTGCTTAAAAGCATCTATGCTTTAAATAGAAATAAAAAGCTTTTCAGTTGTGCATTATTTCCCTTTTGCATAAAAAAAATGATGCTGATATAATAATGAGGTTACAACATGGTAAGAGTTTTTATGGTGCCCATTCCCCAAATGTCAGCTCTGCTCGCATTTCTAAATTTTAGTGTTTGCACTCAGGTAAAGCAGAAAAACAAAAAAGGTCAGAACCTTTATTTTTCATTGCCAAGTTAGAGTGATGCTACTGGGGGCTCACAAATTAATGTATTTATTCAAGTGTTTCTCAGGCTATGTCGTGATGCTACTGGGGGCTCACAAATTCATGTATTTATTCAAGTGTTTCTCAGGCCTTTCCTTTGTGCAGAGTGTTTGCTCTCTCAGGCTCCAATCAGGGCAGACTTCCTGAAGGAGGTGGTAAAGTGAGGCTCCATGAGGGGGCTGGTACTGATGGGGTGAAGAAGCTAGGGAGAAAAATGGAAATTTGGACACCTGACCTGCCTAAGTCACAAGTTATTTTAGTAATTCTGTGAAACAATGTGGAAGACGCTACTTTGAAAACAATGGACTATACAAATATATTATTATAATCCAATAAGGAAAGAGAAACAAGGCTGTGATCAGCATAAGGCTATAAATGATATGCACCAAATTTACAGATGAGACAGAAGTCCTCCATAAGACTACAGAGCAAAAAAGTCACTCCACACCTTGGTGGAATGACCTTGTCAGAGCTTGGGATATAGTGAGATCTTTTCACCTTTTAGGTTAATGTGTATTATTCCAGCACATCTATATTAGAAGCTATGATTTATTAAAGCATAAGTAGAGAGAGTGGAATTATCCTCCATTTTACACATAGGAAAGTCTAGGTCTAAAAAGTCAATTTGGTGACTTCCTCGAAGTCACAAAGAAAGTTGGCCCCAAAAGTGGGAATCCACACAGCTTGGCAGTGGAGCCAGAATGTCTGTCAGCAATTATAAATTGAGGATTAAAGAGAATCCCTATTTGTGCAGCTAGCCACTGATTTTGAGGAGGATACTGAAATTAAATGGAAGTCTGCAAGTCACCTGTAGAGTCCAGTCAACAATGTCTGAATGTCTCTCGCTCCATCCGAAGTGATAGAATTCCCAGCACACCAAACTCTGTTCTAACCTGAGATGCTGATTGCTTTTGATGGGAGGGTGTTTCCTAGTCCTAGAGTCCTGTTGAAGGAACTAGACACTAGGCCTAGGACCCAGTAAATCTCAGATCCATTCTTACTTTGTGATTTCTGTGATCTGTGACTCAGAACAAATCCTTGAAATTACCTCATGTGGGATCAACCCTCCCTTATGTAAAATGGGAAATAATGTCCATACCTAGTTAGCTCATCAAATCCTAGGGCTATAGTGAGAATGTCTCAGAATAATATCTTAACACAAATGATTAAAGAGCCATACAAATGCAAAGTATTTTCTTAAGGTTCTGTCTGGAGTCACTGTTTTAGGGCAGAATAACACATATGATAATCAGTCAAACAGAATTTCAAAACCAAAATCTAACAGGTGCCTAGAGATGGTAAAGAAACGTGACAGGGCTGGGCAGGGTGGCTCATACCTGTAATCTCAGCACTTTGGGAGGCCGAGGTGGGTGCATTGCTTGAAGCCAGAAGTTTGAGACCAGCTTTGCCAACATGACAAAACCTTGTCTCTACTAAAACAACAAAAATTAGCTGGGTGTAGTGGCACACACCTGTAGTCCCAGCTACACAGGAGGCTGAGGCAGGAGAATCTCTTGAACCCAGGAGGCAGAGGTTACAGTGAGCTGAGATCACGCCACTGCACTCCAGGCTGGATGATAGAGCGAGACTCTGTCTCAAAAAAAAAAAAAAGAAACGTGACAGGATCCCTTCACTGAAGGACAGGCATCAAGCTGTAGAGAAGCGATGACTGAGCCCAGGTAAGCTCACTCACTGCAGAAACATCTCGTAATGAAGGCTGAACATTCAGTCGTCATCTGAGGAAATGCAGAATTTTAGAAGCAGGGAAAATGGTCAGCTAGGTTGACTCAGCTAGCTGAGAAGCCAAGAAGTAAAGGAAAAGCCATTTCTGTTAGGAGATGGAGTGTCAATCCACAGGAGCGGGGCTTTGTCTGGGAGCCTCCCTGCTGTGTCATGGAGCCCATGCTTCGTGGTTGCACCACAGGTATTTTCTGAGCCATTGAACAGATGAAATATGGTATGAGCAAGGGACGGGTGAAACTGAACACACTGGGTTGTCTTCCTGACAAAAGAAGGAGATCCATGAGGCAGGCAAGTGGAGAACATGCTTGCAAAAATAGGAAGGAGCTGAAGTTGATACTAAGCCTAGGAGCCCAAGCTCCGAGTATTTTGGAGCTACAAAGGGTCCTAGACACTAGCTAATTTAAAGTTTCTTAATCTGGGGTGGATGGACTCCCAGGCAGGCAAAGAACTCTTAGATGAGCTCCTGGGAATCCATGAGCTACTCTGAACTATCACTTCCTCTAGCAACTTTGGTACATGAGAAATCATTTATTACACAGTATTGTTGCATTTGAAGGAACCTCCATAATTTAATAATTATACATAGTCTTTCATCATAATGTGTTTTATATGTATCCATTTTTTCTCTACTTCAGATTTTAAACACTTCTGTCTCTGCTTCTCTTGTATGCCTGGCAGTCTTACCAGATTGTAGGTGGTTAAGAATGACTTTGTGAACAAGCAATACTGAATCTGTACAATAATAAATACTGCTATAAAATGCTGATTATTTCATGGCAGTGTTCTCTTCTGCTATGTGGTTGAACATCTATATTTAGTGTTCTAATATAAACTCGAGTTGCCTCTAAGAAGCCTTACTGTTCTGAATGCAGAATCGACAAACCCTGCCTCAGGCCTTCCCAAAACTATGGTGACCACTAAGATGTTCAGCCTAGGGAATACTTCTATGCCTGCCGGCTGTTTGGGTAGAAATATAAGGCTTCAATCTGGAGGATTTCAATCAAGAACTTCAGTTACCATTTCCCCCTTACCTCCAACGAGAAGCTGTATTAGTCAGCATTCTGCAGAGAAACAGAATCAATCAGATATATATAAATATATAGAAAGAGATTTATTGTGAGAAATTGGCTCATGCAATTATGGAAGCTAAGAAGTCCCATGATCTGCCATCTTCAAGGTGGAGGCTCAAGAAAGTTGGTGGTGTAATTCAATCTAAACCCAAAGGCCTGAGAAGCAGGAGGACAGGAGAAGATGGATGTCCCAGTTCAAGCAGAGAGTAAATTCTCTCTTCCTCTACCTTTTTGTTTTATTCAGGCCATTAATAGATTGGATGATGCCTGCCCATTGTGGGGAGGGCATTTTTCTTTACTCAGTCTGCAATTCAAATGTAAATCTCTTCCAGAAACACCTTCACAGACACACCCAGTGTCTTAGTCTGTTTTTGCTGCTATAACATAATACCACAGACTGGATCATTTAGAAAGGAAAGAAATTTATTGGCTCACAGTTCTGAAGTTTGAGAAATCCAAGATCAAGGTGCTGGTAGGTTTGGTTGTCTAGTGAGAGTTGCATCCTCTGGAGGGGAGGGACGCTGTGTCCTCACATGGTGGAAGGGGGGGAGGGCAAGTAGCTGAACACTGCATGAAGCTCTTTTATGAGGACCTTAACCCCATTCATGAGGGAGGAACCCTCATGACCTAGTCACCTGTTAATACTATCACATGGGTAGCACCTGAATTTTGGAGAGGACACATTTAAACCATGGCACCCAGAAATAATGTTTTACCAGCTATCTGAGAACCCCTTAGCCCAGTCTAGGTGACACATAAAAGTAATCAACACAGAAGTTATGAAAATAGTCAATACCAACATTGCAGGCAAAGAAGGAATCATTTCCATCAGAATAAGGGGAAGCAGTAGTAATGTGTGCTGGCAGCATGCTCTGAGCACAAGAGGTTGTGACCCTCATCTGTGGGGAAGGAATAAGTGAAAACATAATCACAGCACCACTGTTTAGAAAAGTCAACAAAGAAATAAAGGCCTAAAACTACCTCTGAAAATTGTTTTAACTTTATCAATTACAAAACTGCCTTGTGACAAATATTTCTCAGCAAGAGTCAATGGACAATATTAGAAATTTCTAATGAATCTTTTATTTCCCATCTATTCACCAGCAAATTTTTATTTTTTTATTTATTTTTTGTTTTTTGAGACAGGGTCTCACTCCTGTCGCCCAGGCTGGAGTGTACTGGTACAATCACAGCTCACTGCAGCCTTGAGTTCCCAGGCTCAGGTGATTCCCCCACCTCAGCCTCCCAAGTAGCTGGGACTACAGGCATGTGCCACCACATCCAGCTAATTTTTTGTATTTTTAGTAGTGACCGGCCTTTACCATGTTACCCAAGCTGGTCTCAAACTCCTGGACTCAAGTGATCCTCCTGCCTCAGCCTCTCAAAGTGCTGGAATTACAGGCATGAGCCGCCATGCCCAGCCAGCAATTTTTTAAATGTAATTCATACAGTCAGAAGCATCTTTAACTGCAGAATTTACTAGGAGAGACCCCTGTGAATAGAAATGCTCACAGGCTTTTTATAACCCATATAAATGCATAATCTTTTCAGCATCCTTCCTGAGATCTGTTTGTTTCATTGCAGGGATGATAAACACTGTGGCCTCAGGATCAAGCAAATGATATCAATAACACTAACGGGAATATACCTAAAAGAAGACAGAGGGAAACCCTCTCTGACAGGGTTTGCGTGCCTTAAAAATCACAGAGGAATTGAGGTGGGGAAGAGCTGTATTTCGATGAAAGTAGCTTAGGATCTCAATAGTTTTTGTATATCATCTGGGAACATTAATATAAAAATTTTAAACACCAGAATTTGGGGAAGTAAAAATTCATAAAGTAACTGTGACTTAGTCCATTTTGTGCTGCTATAGCAAAATATCTGAGACTGGATAATTTATAAAGAACAAAATTTTATTTTCTCATAGTTCTAGAGGCTAAGAAGTCTAAGATAAAGGTGCTGGCATCTGGTGTCTGGTGAGGGCCTGGCCTCTCTGATTCTGAGATGGCATGTTTAATGCTGCATCCTCCGGGGGGGAGAATTGCTGTTTCTCACATGGCAGAAGAGCAAGAGAGAGAAAACCAGCTCCTGCAAGCTCCTGTTTTTATAGCAGCATTAATCCATTCATGAGGATGGTGCCCTCATTACCTAAACACTGCCAGTTAGGTCTCACATCTCAATACTGTTGTAGTGAGGATTAAGTTTCCAACACATGCCCGGGCACAGTAGCTCATGCCTGTTATCCCAGCACTTTGGGAGGCAGAGGTGGGCAGATCACGAGGTCAAGAGATCAAGACCATCCTAGCCAACATGGTGAAACCCCTTCTCTACTAAAAATACAAAAATCAGCTAGGTGTGGTGGCACGTGCCTGTAGTCCCAGCTACTCGGGAGGCTGAGGCAGGAGAATCGTTTGAACCTGGGAGGCGGAGTTTGCAGTGAGCCAAGATTGCACCACTGCACTCCAGTCTGGTGACAGAGCAAGACTCCATCTCACAAAAAAAAAAAAGTTTCCAACATATGAGTTTTGGAGGGTACAAAAGCATTCAAACTATAGCAGACTGAGACTCTTGTTGAAGCCGGAACCTATAGGCTTTGGGCTGGACCATCAGTGAGTAGCTAAAGCCTTCTAGCCTTGAAAGCTGGAGGAGAATATTCAGCTCTGTCCTATGTGAAAGGCTTTAAGGTGGCCATGGTGCTTTGTCCTCGACCAGTGACTATAGCTTATGACAGTTTTATCCATGAGCAAGCAAGGGGCTGTTGCTGTAGAGGCAAGAGTGCACGTATAGGCAGTTTCAGGACAACTCCTCTTAGGTTGTTCTGGTCTTAAACTAAGGCTTTCAAGCATCCAAGGATGAAAGAGAACATGGGTCACCAATGGAACACAGACCTGCATTGGCAGGCACAGCTGAGGCATGGACACAATTGTAGAAAATGGGCTTTCTGAACATTACATTTGCTGCATTTGGTCTGTTAAGTCATTTTGATGGATCATGGTAATTTTCAGCAAGAATAGTGAGACAGAATGGGACTTCTAAAACAGTGTGAGGAGCTTGGTGGACCTCTCTACAGTAAACCAGTCATTTAACTGGTGAAAAGTATTAAACACAGCCATTTAAAGTTTTTGGAGGTCAATCTAAGGTCATACAGCAAATCAAAAGGTATTTATTTAAGAAAACCTAATACATCTTGGTAAGAACAGCACAAGTCTATGGCACTTGAACTAGAACCTGCTTTCACCCCTCCCCCTCAACCCTCCCAACTCCATGTTACAGAAGCTATAACCTCAGGAGAGTGTGGCCAAGAACATGAGGGCTCCCTTCACCCACAGATCCCAGTTTTGGCACTACAGTTTCACCTGTGGAGGGAAAGGTCACAAGCATCTCTCATCCCCCTACCCCCCACCACCAGCTCTGTGTTACACAAGGTCTATTCCACTACAAAGAAGATGAGAGCTCCCTTCCCCTCACCCAGCTCCCATTCACAGAGTAGAGGTTGTACCCCAGGCAAGGCAATGCTGTGGACCCAGTAGCAATACCCACTCCAGATCCCACTCATAGGAAAGAGGTTCCATATAGGGAAGGGCAATCACACAAGACAGGAGCTACAGTCCCTTTCAGCTCCAATTTGCAGAGTAGAGGCATCATTTTGGGGGATGTAGGCCACCATCCCTGCCCCAGCCGTATCTCTAGTGCAATGCACAGAGGTTCTGCCCAAGGGGAGGGGCAAGACTGGAGGACTCATAGCTCCACAGCTCTAGTGAGGGGCTGG
Source organism: Pan paniscus (assembly GCF_029289425.2). Lineage (NCBI taxonomy): Eukaryota > Metazoa > Chordata > Mammalia > Primates > Hominidae > Pan > Pan paniscus. Next base: position 51,157,328 of record NC_073272.2, on the reverse strand, counting down.
TTTTATTTGGAACAGAGTATGGAGGAACCCATGCCTTAAGGTGTAGTGAAAAACAAGAACAACTTTCATGTCAGGCAATTAAGAGAAGATTAATATTTCCATGAAACCAATACCAACAGACAAAACAGCAAATCAGCCAGAATTCTCACAAAGGGAACCAGTGGAATGGACGGCGAAAAAGTACCCTGTTAAAATCATGTTTATCCCTTAGGATCAGGGAGGCTGTGTATTTATGCCAGGCTGCACTTACTAGTAGGTGCATCCTGGCATATACACACAGCCTCCCTGATCCTAAGGGATAAGTCCTCCAGTCTATGAGCAACTGAAGCAGGCATTTGAAAGCTACTGGTCCCTACTAGAACATGTGGCAGAATTGAAAGCATCCCCAAAGCTACTCAGATGCATCAGCTAAGTCTTGAACCCTTATTGGCTCAAGGAGCATATCTTAGTCCACTTGTGCTGCTATAACAAAATGCTTGGGCCGGGCACAGTAGCTCATACCTATAATCCCAGCACTTTGGGAGGCTGAGGCAGGTGCATCACTTGAGGCCAGGAGTTCAAGACCAGCCTGAACAACATGACGAAACCCTGTCTCTACTAAAAATACAAAAATTAGCTAAGTGTGGTGGCACATGCCTGTAATCTCAGGTACTCAGGAGGCTGAGGCTGGAGAATGGCTTGAACCTTGGAGGCAGAGGTTGCAGTCAGCCAAGATGGTGCCACTGCACTCCAGCCTGGGCAATAGAGCGAGACTCTGTCTCAAAACAAGACAAAACAAAGCTAAACAAAATGCCTGAGAATAGGTGATTCATAAAGAACAGAAATTTTATGTCTTGCAATTCTGGTGGCTGGGAAGCCCAAGGTCAAGGCACCAGCAGATTTGGTGTCTGGCAGGGACTGTTCTTTGCTTCCAAGATGGTGCCTTGTTGCTGCATCCTCCAGAAGGGATGACTTCATGTCCTCACATGGTGGAAGGGAGGGAAGGGCAGAAGGAATGAACACTAGTTCCCTCCAGCCCTTTTATAAGGTTGCCAATCCCATTCATGAGGGCTCTGCACTCATGATTTAACCACCTCCTAAAGGCCTCACCTCTTAATACTATCACATTGGCAATTACGTTTCAACAGATGAATTTGGAAGAAAGTATGCGGATCATAACACAGCATAAGTACAACCTTGGAATAATCATTGATTGAACACTAAGCCATACTGACCCAGGGGCAACTCCTAGGCAATTAGGCTTAAAAAATAAAACCAAGGAGAAAAAACAAACTGAGTAGTGTTGTCAGAGACTGCACACTGAGAGGGAAATATACTTCATAGAATTGGTCTAGGCAAGACACTAAACAAATAAGCTAACACAAATCTGTGATATCACTAAGCCTCAGAGGGAGTACAGAATAAATAAGAATCCAGAGTTCTATATTATCTGAAATATCTAGTGTTCAACAAAAAGTTATGAGTCTTGGGAAGAAATGGGATAATGATTCTTGTATCATTCAAACAAGAAAACACAAAACAGAAATTGCTTTCAAGGGGCCCATGTGCTGACCAGGTGCAGTAGCTCATGCCTATAATCCTAGCACTTTGGAAGGCTGAGGTGGAAGGATACCTTGAGCCCAGGAGTTTGAGACCAGTCTGGACAACAAAGCAAGACCTCACCTCTACAAAAATAAAATAAAATAATTAACTGGGCATGGTGATGTGCACCTGTAGTCTCAGATACTCTGAAGGCTGAGGCAAGAGGATTGCTTGAGCCCAGGAAGTTGAGGCTGCAGTGAGCCATAATCATGCCACTGCACTGCAGCCTAGGCAACAGAGCGAGACCATGCCTTAAAAAAAAAAAAAAGTGGGGAGCCCATGTGTACAACTTAGCAGACAAAGATTTCAAAGGAGCTATTATAAATTTGTTCAAATAATTAAAAGGAAACCATGTTTAAATAATTAAAGTTTTATGACAATGACCTATCAAATACAGAACATCAATAAATAGAAATCATAAAAAAGAACCAAATGGAAATTCGAGAGTTAAAAAGTACAATAACTGAAATAAAAAAAAATAACTTGAAGGACATAAAAAAAGAAAACTACAGACCAATATCCCTGATGAACATAGATGCAAAAATCCTTAACAAAATACTAGCTAAAGAAATCCAACAACATATCAAAAAGATACTCCACAGTGATCAAGTGGGTTTCATACCAGGGTTGCAGGGATGGTTTAACACACACAAGTCAATAAATGTGATACACCACATAAATGGAATGAAAAACAAAAATCACATGATCATCTCAATAGATACAGCAAAAGCATTTGACAAAATCCGCATCACTTTATGATTAAAACCCTCACCAAAACTGTCATACAAGGGACATACCTCAATGTAATAAAAGCCATCAATGACAAACCCACGGCCAACATTTTACCGAATAGAGAAAAGTTGAAAGTTGTTCCCTGAGAACTGGAACAAGATAAGGATGCCCACTCTCATCATTCTTCTTCAACATAGTACTGGAAGTGTTAGCCAGAGCGATCAGACAAGTGAATGAAATAAAGGGCATCAAAATCAGTAAAGGGGAAGTCAAACTGTCACTGTTTGCTGATAATGTTATGGGATCCTTGGGGGTATCGTCTTTCTGGCCAGAAAGCTCTGTAGCTGGTGGCACCTTTGCATGAGTTTTGCTTGGGCCTGCTGGGCCCACTCAGCCTGGCAGGCTGTGCTCAGCTCGTGCTACTGGCCTGGATCCCACACCTCCAAAAAGACGGAAGCAGAGCAGTGAGGGGTATGTGAGCCAGGGAGCCAATCGTGGGGTCCAGCCGCTGCACACAGTGAGGCACGTCAGCTACTGCAGCGGGGCAGGCAGCTCTAGGTGCCAGCATGGGTACTGGCTCACTGTGAGGCTGCGGCTGGACTAGGCGCATTGCAAGCAGCTTCCACAGCTGGCACCGGGGAACGGAGTGGTACTCAGATGCTTGGAGACTCCAGGAACCACAGGGCCCCAAAGAAGAGTCACAGCCCTGACTCAGGGAGCTCCCAGGTCTGGGTTCCCCAGAGGGCTACAGGTCTTCTCCCCTTCGCTCCTCTCTTCTCTCCTCCTTGTCACCCGCAATGTGGTGAGCAAGGGATGTGTTTCAGCCCTGTTTGTATTACAGCTCTTTCAGCCCTGCCATTTCCTGGGTCCTGGGTTCTTGTCCTGTGTCCAGGAAGAATGAGATATGCAGACAAGTGGAGGGTGAGCAAGACGAAGAGACACTTTATTGAGCAATAGAATAGCTCAGAGAAGACCCATAGTGGGCAGTTCCTCTCCATAGTAAGCAGTTCCTCTCCATAGCTAGGGTGCCCCAACAAGTGCTCAGCTCTCAGCAGAGGGGGTAGCTCCTCTTTGCAGCTGGTCATCCTGTCATCTCCCCATCATTTCTCTGTCTTCTGTCCTCTGCTTGAGTATGGCTGAGTCCAGGGTTTTTGTGTGCTTCAGAGAGGAGGATGTGCATGCTGACTGGTCCATGGGCAGCCATGGGTGGGCCCAGGGAAAAGCACCACAAGTTCTCCCTCCAGTCGGTGGGACTGGCGGCCCAGTCCCCAGGCTTCAGGACTTCCCTGGATTGAAGGTGGGGCTTCACCAGGAGCCCAAACCCTTCCACCCAGAAGTCTGTCTGCCTCCTGCCACTGTTCAGGCACCCAGGCTATTCATGCCAAGGGGCACCTGCAGACAAGCACTGGACTGTCCTCAGTACCCCCTCAGCCTCCCTCCCATGCTTGTCAGCACCCAAAGTTTGGAGGGGGCAGAGGCAGCAGGGGGCTGGCATGTCAGTGCTGCCCCTGGCTGTGTGCACACCCGGCTGGGCTGCAACAGCACCCAGGCTTGGCCCTGACTTTGCTCTGAATTGGAGCTGGCACTGACAGTGGGGAGAAGCCAGGCAGCAGGAGCAGGCACTTCTGAGCCTGCAGTGTGGTAGAGGGTCTTCCCAGGCTCCCAAGAGTGCATAGATGCCTGCATCCGCAGCTGTGGCAGGGCAGCTGCAGCTGCACCAGGGAGTTCCCACCCTGCCAACTCAGAAACAGCAGGGTTCCTGATTGTCCCTGCCTCCCACCAGCTCCAAGGAGCATGCAGCCCCGGCCATGCCTCCTTGCAGCTGTGGTGGGGAGGGGCTCCAGGTCCTCAGTGGGCCCCGCTCTGGCCACTCCTCCATGTCCGACCACACTGTTCTGCAGCTGGCAGGCAGCTTGACTGAGCACCATCACAGTGGCCCCTAGGGTGGTGGGTTCCAGGGGCTCCCAAGGGTGGGTTCCAGGTAGTGTCGGCCTCCCTGCCACACCCTCCCCACAGTGGTGGTGAGCAAGAGCAGTCACATGGGGCCAGGGTCCAGAGCAGAGGAGGCTCTGGGCCTGGGAGTGGGCCCCTCCTGGCTTTGTGAGGGTAAGGGCAGTGTAGTCAGCTGCCTCGGGGACATGGGGCACAGGGGACATGGGACGCAGAGGTCCCATCACCACCACTGCTGCTCCCGCAGCCACTCCCACTGCCACCACCCACACCACCCCACTGCAGCTGGAGTGACAGCAGTGGCTGCTTTGAACAGCCTGTGACTGCTGTCAATTATATGATCATATACCTAGAAAACCGTAAGACTCCTCCAAAAGGCTCTTAGAACTGATCAATATATTCAAAGTTGAGCTCAGTTCTATATGAGGTCTCCTATTGCAATAGTCCTGAATAAAATTTGTTTTTGCCACTTTAATTACTGTCCAATTGTGGTTTGCCTTTGATAGCACCCTGTCAAATTGCTTAGTCACCATCATTCAGAGGCAGCATCCACCCCACAGAATGAGATTTGGAAATTGCAAGGGCACTAACATGACTGTAGAGGATCATCTGTGTTATTGTGAACTTTTTTAAAGGTAAAGAACACTAAGTAGTGACAATGCGTAGACAGAGACACAATAATGAGCATTTGTGAGAAAGAGAGGAGCTTAATTAGAGTCTCTCCAGTTTAACCAGAAGAGTCATGGTGTCTTAATCCATTTTGTGTTACTATAGCAAAATACCTGAGGCTGGGTAATTTATAAAGAAAAAGGTTTTACTTAGCTCATGGTTCTGCAAGCTGTACAGGAAGTGCGGTGCCAGCATTTGCTTGACTTCTGGTGAGGGCTTTTCTGCTGCATCAAAACACGGCAGAGAAGGTCAAAGAAGAAGTGGGCACATGTGAAGAGGGGTGACCAAACCCAAGAGGTATTCTGGCTTTATAATAACCCATTCCCCGCAAAAGTCAATCCAGTCTCACAAGAATGAGAATTCACTCACTACCTCGAAAATGGCACCAAGCCACTCATAAGGGATCCACCCCCATGACCCAAATACCTCCCACTAGGCCCCACCTCCCAACACTGCCACACTAGGGATCACATTTCAATATGAGATTTTCTGGGGACAAACAAACCACATCCCAACTGTAAAACATGGGGAAATACCATTTCTATCACTTCTTCAATTGAGCTCAGATTCTCTTCTGTATATGATCAAATGTACTAATCTAGGTATACAAATACCCAGCGAAAAGTATAATTATTATAGTTATAACACTAACTCCCATTGACTTTCATACATGTATAGTTCTTTGTAATATTCAGAGCATTTTTGTGTGATTTAGTTGAATTCATTCCACTCTAACAAGTAGACAAGACTGAGCTAAACAACTTCTGTATTAGGATCAGTTCTCATGTGGGCATTCCTAGCTCCTGGGGTCATTAGCTCTGCCCTGTGACCTACAAAAGATTGACCTATACCCCACTGGATCTCTGGTAACTGCCTGGTCTGTCCCAATCTTCTATCTGCTCCTTCTGAAATTGACCTCTTATAGATTTGATCTATGGTAACTACTCCCATAATCTATGATCTGCCAAAAAGTTTTGCAAATTTTCTCTTAATAATCCATCTAGAATCCATCTACTATTTTCAGGCCCTTATCATCTCTGTCTTATACTTTTAAGACATTAACCAAAAAGTTACTGAGACAGCTGTCTCAATCAATAGAGGTGTATTTAACCAAAGTTTGAGGGTATGCCTGGGCAATACACAGGACACAGGAGCATCTGTGACCTGTGCTTTTCCAAAGACAGTTTTGAGAAATTCAGTATTTGAAGAGGAAAGAGCAAGCAAGAGGGAGGAAAAGAGAGGGAAGTTAGGCAGCGAGGGAAACAGTTACATGCTTGTGAGGCTCTGATTAGCACTCAGTAAGTCTATATTTGGCATGCGAAAAGAGGGAGTAGAGGAAAAAGTCAATTACGCTTTTGTCTCAGGGTAGGTGGAGGGATGATTTCTGGTCTTGTCCTTGTCCTGTACTTGTGACGATAAGCTGGTAATTGACATTGTCAGGGTGAAATTCAACACAACTTAGTTTAAGGGCTAGTTTATAAGGGAGACAGGTATCCTGAAAGATTTAAGAGCTCACAAGGAAATTCCTTGTGAGCAATTTGTGAGGGAGGCCATTTGGGAGGATATGTGGCCTTCTGTCACTGTGGGAACCTGCCTTAGAGATGAGGCTATTGAAATCACCTTTGCAAAATTATGACTGAGACACCGAAAGAGATCTAACCTAACTGACTCCATCTTGCTTCTAACCCTTAAGCTGTCCTTGTTCCTTCCTGGGCATACGCTGAACTAACTTTGGAAGGAACTTAGTTTATAGTTTATAATTTAAAACAAAGCCTTTTCCCAAAAGAAACCTCCTTCTTGCCTGGGGACTAGACTGCCTTTGCAGGACTAACAAATTAGCGACAAGATTGGAAGTTATGGTTTAGGAGTCATGCAGCTGGAGGCTACAAGATTCTGACCTTCCCTAAACTGCTCCTAAGATCAGTACTGGAGACCCAGCACTTGATGGATCAGCTGGCATCACCCAGACTGATAAAGAGACCCATCTGATCTTGTGGCCCCCAACTAGGAACTGACTCTGTGCAAGAAGACAGGTTTGATTCCATATGATTTCATCCCTGACCAATCAGTACTCCTAGCTCACTGGCTTCCCCCCACCCACCAAGTTTTCCTTAAAAACTGCTCCCCAGGCCGGGCACAGTGACTCACTCCTGTAATTCCAGCCCTTTGGGAGGCTGAGGTGGGTGGATTACTTGAGGTCGGGAGTTCAAGACCAGCCTGGCCAACATGGTGAAACCCCATCTCTACTAAAAATACAAAAATTAGCCGGGCATGGTGGCAGGCACCTATAATCCCAGCTACTTGGGAGGCTGAGGCAGGAGAATTACTTGAACCCAGGAGGCGGAGGTTGAAGTGAGCCGAGATCGTGCCACTGCACTCCAGCCTGGGTGATAGAGCAAGACCCCGTCTCAAAAAAAAAAAAAACAAAAAAACAAACAAACACCTCTGCTCCCCAAATGTCTGGGGAAACTGATTCGAGTAATAATAAAACTCCAATCTCTCGTACAGCCAGCTCTGTGTGAATTACTATTTCTTTATTGCAATTCCCCTCTCTCGATAAATCGGTTCTGTCGAGGCAGCAGGCAAGGTGAACCCACTGGGCAGTTACACTATTACACAGGATTGTAAAATTACAGCTATCTGTTTGGGAACAAAAGGAAGGTGCGGTGGCTCACGCCTGTAATCTCAACACTGCGGGAGGCTGAAGTGGGAAGATCACCTGAGGTCAGGGGTTCAAGACCATCCTGGCCAACATAGTGAAACCCTGTCTCTAATAAGAACACAAAAAAATTAGCCAAGCATGGTGGCACACACCTGTAGTCCCAGCTGTAGTCCCAGCTACTCGGGAGGCTGAGGCAGGAGAATCACTTGAACCTGGGAGGCAGAGGTTTCAGTGAGCCAAGATTGCACCACTGCACTCCAGCCTGGGTGACGGAGCGAGAGGAAGGCAGTATTGTGTGACTCAGTTCCCAAGCTTAACTTTCACTTTGGCATAGTGAGTTTGGGTTAGAAAGATTCTGTCTTCTTTAACAATAACTCACTCCCAACTAGTTTCTCTGCCTCTGTTTTGGTCCCTTGATTTAGTCAGCTTCATGGCAATAAAAAAAGATGGTTAATGTGTTCAAATTTAAAGAGCTGAATTAATGAGCCATTCCCAAAGGTTTTGGCAGAGTTAAAGAAACCGATGATAAGACACTTGGGGAATAGCAACATGAAGAAGCCATTACCATCCCTAGATGTGAGGAGCAAGGGGAGGAAGTTGTATTAGTAGAACCCAGGGACTACAACTGGAACAGTAGAAGAGGGGCCACCAGATAGGAGCCGTAGGCTATAAGGAACTACAGCCACTGATGGAACCACAGCCAGGCAGGGAAGGAGGGAGGGATGGATAAATATCCACAAAATTTCTTGCTAACCACACTCTGATTTGCTGGGGCCCACTTCCTCCCACCCCACCCTTCCCCTCACCACACACACACATGGTCCAAATTCAACCTGAAGTTAGAGGAATAGTGGTTTTAAAACATGCCTTCAAATTCTTTTACATTGTTTTCATCAAGGGGTGCAGTCTAATTCTCCTCCACTTAAATATAGGCCAGACTTAAGGACTCATCTCTAACAAATAGAATGTAGTGGAAGTAATGCTACATGAATTTTAAGGCTAATCCATAAAAGACAATACAGCTTCTGCCTGGCTCTCACTTTCGGGATGCTTTCCTTTGGAACACAGCCATGAGGAAGCCTAAGCCACTTGGAGAGGACATGTGTAAGTAAGTATTCTGGCCAAAAGCCCCTGCAGAGGTCTGTAGGGGAGAAAAATAATCCTTTCCTCTATGTATCTTAGGTTCTCCAGATGGGGCCCTGTAAATCACGTTCGCCAATAATAGACTGACAAGAGAAAAACAAATAGAAGTTTTTATTAACATATGCATTGCACATGTACACATGGGACTACCCAGCAATGAGTAACCCAAAGTGGTGGTTAGAACCTGGATTTATATACCATCTTAGGCTAAAACAAAGGAAAAGGGGTTTGGGGCTTCTGGGCAAGGGAGGCAAGTTATGGAAAGATGACCAGGAAAAGTAGAGTAAACAAGGGTTGTTCAGTAAGGTTAGTAATGCAGATTTAAGTCTACATTCTCTGTTGATAAGAGTTAAGAATCCTCCTCTTCCTGGTATGGGAGAGGGAGGCACCTTTCACAAATAGAAACTTCTCTTATAAATGTAAATTGCCTTTACAAAAGAAAAACTTGTGCCATTTCTAGAGATTTTCTTGCATCTGTTAGTTCTCAATGGACTTTAGCTCAAAATAATTCATGTGCCAAAGAGGCATATTTTGGGGTGGCATATTCTAGTATCCTTCAGGTGATTGCTGACAGCCAGCATCAAACACCAGACAAGTGAGTGAGAATACCTTCAGGATGATGCCAGCCCCAGCTGCTGTCTGACTGTAACCTCATGAGAGACTCTCAACTGAGAACTGCCTAGCTAAGCCCAGTCAACCCCCAGATCTGTGAGAGATCATAATAATAAATGGTTATGTAACTGCCCAAGGGGTTCACCTAGCCCACTGCCTAGACAGAGCTGATTCACCAAGACAGGGGAATTGCAATAGAGAAAGAGTAATTCATGCAGAGCCAGCTGTGCAGCAGACCATAGTTTTATTATTACCCAAATCAGTCTCTCCAAGCATTCAGGGAGCAGAGTTTTTAAGGACAACTTGGTGGGTGGGGGGAAGCCAGTGAGCCAGGAGTGCTGATTGATCAGAGATGAAATCATAGGGAATTGAAGCTGTCTTCTTGTGCTCAGTCAGTTCCTGGGTGTGGGCCACAAGATCAGATGAGCTAGTTTATTGATCTGGGTGGCACCAGCTGATCCATCAAGTGCAGGGTCTACAAAATATCTCCAGCACTGATCTTAGGAGCAGTTTAGGGAGGGTCAGAATCTTGTAGCCTCCAGCTGCATGACTCCTAAAACATAATTTATAATCTTGTAGCTAATGTTAGTCCTACAGAGGCAGTCTAGTCCCCAGGCAAGAAGGAGGTCTGCTTTGGGAAAGGGCTGTTACTGTCTTTGCTTAAGCTATAAACTATAAACAAGTTCCTCCCAAAGTTAGTTCTGCCTACACCTAGGAATGAACAAGGACGGCTTGGAGGTTAGAAGCTAGATGGAGTCAGTTAAGTTAAATCTCTTTCATTGTCTCAGTCGTAACTTTGCAAAGGCAGTTTCAGTTATGTTGCTTTATGTCATTAAGTTTGAGGTGGTTTGTTATACAACTGTAGACAACCAGAAATCTGAAAGCCCACATGATGCAGCCTGTTAGGGGGTTAGCCTTTTGGGCAGGGAGAAAGGCAAAGAAAGAGCAGAAAATTGGTCTGGGGGAGTACAGAAAGGATAACCAACACATTTCCTTTAAATTCCTCCTGCACAGTGAGGACTAAGCTCTGATTTTTTTATCTTGCCCAAATTCCTATCTAAGGACCCTGGGGAATCATGCCCTACAAACCATAAATTCTCATCAGATGGGTTTTATTTAACCCTACATATTGTGACTTACTTTCCAACCTGACTCTGGTGTAACATTATGAGACAAGGAAGAAAATACAAAATTTTACCATAAAACGTTTCTTTTCCATATCTTGAAATGGCCCTGCAAAGCTGTCCTTTGTGGCGGAAAATTTGCATCTGTAAAGAATCTCTATTAACATAGCTAGCTCTTTTTCTTCCAGGCCCTTCCAATCCTGAAGAGATTAACTAAAAGTTTAGCACCTTTTAAAGATCTGAATAGGAAAATTTTGTCATCTATTGTCTCTAAGGGCAGAGTTTGACTCTTTTTGTCCACAACAGTATAGCCAGAATAACTCATCCACCATGCTAACCTGGAATCTGGTCACTCCTGTGATGAGAACTCTTCATTGCCTACAAGTGAAAGCCTAAGCCTGGCACACAAGAACTGCCAGGGCTTTGCATTCCCTGCTTCTCAGTACCATCTCCAGAAACTTCCTGCTGTGTGATTTATTTTAACGATTATCCTGGAATTTTTATATTTCTCCCCACACACTCTGCTGTTTCTTTCCTCCAAGTCTTTTTATGACTTGCCCTTTAGAATATGCTTTCCATTCTTTTTTTACTTTTCCACTTATCAATCTTAAGCATCACCTCCTTTATGAGTTGGGTCTAAAAATTATATATATCTATGTATCTATATCTATATATATATCTGTTTCTTATATATTTCTTTAATATGTTATCCTAATATAATAAAACCATCTGTCAGTCTGGGTCTGCCTCCTGTTAAACAAAAAATTATTCATGACACTTGTTAAAGATGGTAAGACAGACTTTATCCAGGGGGACCACTACAATGGAGTTTTGCAGTAGGGGAGAGGGGTTGGATGTAACTCTGAATACAACAAGGAAAAGTCAGAATTTATACCCAACGGGTGGCATGGGGGGCCAGTAAATGAAAAATTACTAAAAGGAGATATCAAGGGTAAGGGAAGATTCTGGTTAAACTGACCTAACAGGATTCTTGCTGAAGACAGGCCAGGGGGATCAGACATCACCTGGGGGATGGTGGAGAATGAGGAACCCGATCAGATAGCAAGGATGATTGGATATCAAGAATGGGAAATTCTGGCTAAATTTACTTACCATGATCCTGGACAAAATTAGACTATGCAGAGACAAACACAGAAGCCTAACAGTCAGGGCCTCAATGAGAAGAAAGTTCAAAGGAGCCTGAGTAGAGTTTGGTCAAGGAGAGAGACTCTTTATCACCTCCCTCCAGGGGAAGCTCCTAAAAGGCTAGGAAAAGCTTCCATTCATGTTTGTATCTCAATACACAGCACCTGCCCATAGAGATGGCCTGAATGGAAGCCCAGGCTTTTATTTGTCTGGAGTCTAGACTGTAAGGACTATGAAGGACAGGGACCATTTTAGTCTCATTCACAACTCTAACCCCAATGCCTCATAAAAGGACTGGCAAGCAGGTGCTCAAAAACAGCCCTTGAGGAGGGGAGGTAGGGCAAGATGGCTGAGTAGAAGCTTCCAATTATTGTCCATCCTGCAGGAACACCAAATTGAACAACTATCCACACACAACAAAGGACCTTCATAAGAACCAAAAATAAGATGAGTGATCACAGTGCCTGGTTTTAACATCATATCATGGAAAGAGGCACTGAAGAGGGTAGGAAAGACGGTCTTTTTGTTTCAGTTGAAAATTGATATGGTTTGGATCTATGTCCCTGCCCAAATCTCATGTGGAATTGTAATCCCCAATGTTGGAGGAGGGGACTGGTGGGAGGGGATTGGATCATGGGGGCAGATTTTCCCCTTGTTGTTCTTATGATAGTGAGTGAGTTCTCATGAGAGGTGGTTGTTTAAAAGTGTGTAGCACCTCCCCCTTCTCTGTCTCGTCCTCCTGCTCTGGTCATGTAAGATGTGCCTGCTTCTCTTTTGCCTTCTGCCATGATTATAAGTTTCCTGAGACTCCCCAGAAGCTATCACGCTTTCTTTACAGCCTGTGGAAACATAAGCCAGTTAAACCTCTTTTCTTTATAAATTACCCAGTCTCAGGTATTTCTTTATAACAATGCAAGAACTGACCAATACAGAAATGCTCTGTTGGGGTTTTTTTAAAAAGTTTTTGGGGTACAGGTGGTTTTTGGTTACATGGAAAAGTTCTTTAGTGGTGAGTTCTGAGATTTTGATGCACCTGTCACACAAGCAGTGTACACTGTGCCCAACATGTAGTCTTTTATCCCTCGTGCCCTCCCCACCCAGTCCCCAATGTCCCCAATGTCCATTATATCATTCTCATGCCTTTGTGTCCTCATAGCTTAGTTCCTACTTATAAGTAAGAACATATGATATTTGATTTTCCATTCCTGAGTTTCTTCACTTAGAATAATGGCCTCCATTCAAGTTGCTGCCAAAGACACTATTTCATTCTTTTTTATGTCTGAGTATGATTCCATATGCCACATTTTCTTTATCTACTTGTTGGTTGATGGGCACTTAAGTTGGTTGCATATTTTTGCAACTGTGAATTGTGCTTCTATAAACATGCATGTGTGTGTCTTTTTCATATAATGACTTCTTTTCCTTGGGGTAGATACCCAGTAGTGGGACTGCTGGATTAAATGTTAGTTCTATTTTTAGTTCTTTAAGGAATCTTCATACTGTTTTCCCATTGGTTGTACTAGTTTACATTCCCACCAGCAGTGTAAAAGTGTTCTCTTCTTCACATCCACACCAGCACCTATTATTTTTTGACTTTTTAATTATGGCCATTCTTGTAGCAATAAGGTGGTATCTCATTGTGGTTTTAATTTGCATTTCCCTGATAATTAGTGATGTTGAGCATTTTTTTTTCATATGTTTGTTGGCTGTTTGTATATCCTCTTTTGAGAATTTTCTATTCATTTCCTTTGCCCACTTTTTAATGGGATAATTATTATTATTATTATTTTGTCAATCTGTTTGAGTCCCATAAAGATTCTGGGTATTAATTCTTTGTTGGATGCATAGTTTGTGAATATTTTCTCCCACTCTGTGGGTTGTCTGTTTACTCTGCTAATTATTTCTTTTGCTATGTAGAAGCTTTTGTTTAATTAAGTCCCATTTATTTTTGTCTGGCAGCTTGGATGCCAGCTCAGCCACAGTAGAATAGAGCACTAAGTATATTCTTAAGTTTCCAAACTCCAGTCCTTGGCTCCCAGATGGCATCTTCTGGCCCACCCAAGGCTAGAGGGAACTCACCACCCTGAAAGAAAGGACACAAGCTTGGCTGGATTCACCACCTGCTGATTGTAGAGCCCTTGGGCCTAGGGTGAACATAGGTGGTAACCAGGAAGTGGTCACCATGGGCCTTGCACAAGACCCAGTGCTGTGCTGGCTTTGGGTCTGACCCAATGCTGTCCCAGTGGTGGTAGCCACAGTGTTACGGGGGCGGGGGGTGGAGGGGGGGGTCCTTGTTCTTAGAGCTCCTAAGATGGTGACAGGCTGCTTCCAAGATGGTGGCAAGCCTCTTGTTCTTTGACCTGGGGTTCTTGGCCTCACAGATTCCAAGGAATGGAATCTTGGGCCATACGGTGAATGTTATAGCTCCATTCAGCTCAGTTAGGACGAACCCTGAGCACTTAGCCCATGCAGGAACAATGGCGAGCCTCCAGCCTGATTGGGAGCGGCAATGGGAGCTGCCTCACTGGATCAGAAGTGCAGTGGACACCCTGCTGGATCTGGAGGGATGGAAGTCAGTGGTGGGTCTGCAACGGTGGCAAACACAGTGGTGGACCGCGAGTGAAAGCTCAGCTCGAACCATAACAAACACAGACCAGAAGAGTGTGCAGTTGCAAGATTTAATAGAGTGAAAACAGAGCTCCCATAAAATGGGAGGGGATCCAAAGGGGGTTGCCGTTGCCAGCTTGAATCTCTGAGTTTATATCCCGATCATTGTCCCTCCTACTGTGCTCTCAGGTGATAGATGATTGGCTATTTCTTTACCTCCTGTTTTTGCCTAATTCACATTTTAGTGAGCTCTCTTTACTACATGATTGGTCGGGTGTGAGCTAAGTTGCAAGCCCCATGTTTAAAGGTGGATGTGGTCACCTTCCCAGCTAGGCTTAGGGATTCTTAGTCAGCCTAGGAAATCCAGCTATTCCTGTCTCTCAACAGAGATGCTTGTGTTACCCCTCTCCCAGCTCCAGACAGCTCAGCACAGAGAGTGACACTCCATTTATTTGAGAGAAAGGAAGGGAAGAGAACAAAAGTCTCTTCCATGTAATGCAAATAATTCTACCAAATCTTACTCAAGAACACCAAGATGGTACCTCTGTGAGTCTTCAAAAGCCACAGCATTACTGGGCTTAGGGGACCACAAATGCAGCTATGGTTGCAGTGACCAGAGACTTAGACCACAATATTCAAGTCCCTTCAAATACTTGAAAAACCTTCCCAAGAAGGACAGGTATAAACAAGCCCAGACTGCAAAGACTACAATAAATACCTAATTCTTCAACTCCCAGATACTGACGAACATCAACAAGTATCAAGGCTGTCCAAGAAAACATGACCCCACCAAGTGAACTAAATAAGGCATCAGGGACCAATCCTGGAGAAACAGATATCTGACCTTTCAAACAGAGAATTCAAAATAGCTGTGTTGAGGAAACTCAAAGAAATTCAAGATAACAGAAGGACTTCAGAATTTTATCTGATAAATTTCACAAAGACATTGAAATAATTTAAAGGAATCAAGAAGAAATTCTGGAGCTGAAAAACACAATCAACATGCTGAAGAATGCTTCAGTCTCTTAACAGCAGACTTGATCAAGCAGCAGAAAGAATTAGTGAGCTTGAAGACAGGCTAATTGAAAATACATAGGCTTGGCGTGGTGCCTCATGCCTATAATCCCAGCACTTTCGGAAGCCGAGGCAGGCAGATCACTCGAGGTCAGGGGCTCACGACCAGCCTGGCCAACATGGTGAAATCCCAACTCTACTAAATATACAAAAAAAATTTAGCTGGATGTCGTGGCAGGGCGCCTGTAATTCCAGCTACTCCGGAGGCTGAGGCAGGAGAATCACATGAACCCAGGAGGTGGAGGTTGTGGTGAACCAAGATTGTGCCACTGCACTCCAGCCTGGGCAACAGAATGAAGACTCCATCTAAAAAAGGAAAGGAAATAAAAGAAAAACACAGAGAAGACAAAAGAAAAAAGAATAAAAGAGAATGAAGCACACCTAGAAGATCTAGAAAATAGCCTCAAAAGGGCTAATCTGAATTATTGGCCTGAAAAGGAGGTAGAGAGAGAGAGATTTGGGTAGAAAGTTTATTCAAAGGAATAATTAATAACAGATCATTTACCAAACCTAGAGAAAGATATCAATATTCAAGTACAAGAAGGTTACAAAACACCAAGCCAATTTAACCCAAAGAAGACTATTTCAAGGCATTTAATAATCAAACTCCCAAAGGTCAAGAATAAAGAAAGGATCCTAAAAGCAGCAAGACAAAAGAAGCAAATAATACAAAAAGGAGCTAAAACTGGAAATCAATAACAAGAAGAATTTTGTAAATTATATAAGCACATGGAAGTTAAACGATATGCTCCCAAAAAAACCAGCAGGTCAGTGAAGAAATTAAGAAGAAAATTGAAAAAATTTCTTGAAACAAATGAAAACAGAAACACAATATACCAAAACCTATGGGATACAGTGAAAGCAGTACTAAGAGGAAAGTTTTAACAATAAGAACCTACGTCAAAAAAGTAGAAAATCTTCAAACAAACAACCTAATGATATAAAAGAACTAGAAAAGCAATAGCAAACCAAACCCAAAATTAGTAGAAGAAATGAGAAAGATCAAGCAGAAATAAATGAACTTAAAATGAAAAGAACAATATGAAAGATCAACAAAACTAAAAGCTGGTTTTCTGAAAAGATAAACGAAATCAACAAAACTTTATTCAGACCAACTAAGAAAAAGAAGACCCAAATAAATAAAATCAGAGATGAAAAGGGAGTCATTACAAATGATACCACAGAAATTCTAATCATTAGAAGCTACTACGAGCAACTATATGCCAATAAATTGGAACACCTAGAAAAAAATTGATAAAAAATACACACAACCTACTCAACTTGAACCATGAAGAAATGCAAAACCTGAACAGACCAATAGCAAGTAATGAGATCAAAGCTGTAATAAAAAGTCTCCCAGCAAAGAAAAGGCCAGGATCCAATGGCTTCATTGCTGAATTTTACCAACCATTTAAAAAAGAACTGGCCAGGCGTGGTGGCTCACGCCTGCAATCCCAGCACTTTGGGATGCCAAGGCGGGCAGATCACAAGGTGAGGAGATCGAGACCAACCTGGCTAACATGGTGAAACCCCGTTTTACTAAAGATAGTCCTTGCTAGGTTTTATGCCTTGCTTCAGGCGAGAAGAGCAGGAGTGTGGGGGAGGTCAGAGTGAACTTCCTGGTTCCGTGGACTTCTGAAATTCCTCCATCTTAAAATATTTAATATGCTAATGTGCCATATTTTGGGGTAGCATGTCCTGAACCACATTGTATGAAAATAGGCTTTTTTAATAAAAGGATTTTTTTAATGAAAAGGAAGATGCTGAAGCAATAGGTAACTTATAGACTGTTAACATCCTTTCTGTTAAAGAAAAAATTATTCTGACATTTTTCTAAATGGTAAGGAAGATTTTATTCAGGACTGTTGTGATAGAGTCAGCACTATCTTAATAGGGGATAGAGATTGGGCTGAACTATAAATACTGCAAAGATAGCTGGGGAGTTATAGCCACTGAGCAGAGTGAGGGGGTCAGTGGGTAGAAAATTACTAAGAGGAGATCTCAAAGGTAGGGAGAATTCTTGATAAACCAATTGAACAAGAATCTTGCCAAAGGCAGGCCAGGTTGATCAGTACCAAGGGTGGGAGAATTCTCACTAAACTGACTTAGTAGCATTCTTGCTACAACTGGATGAAGTGGATCAGTATATGCCACCTCAAAACATTCCACTTTGGCACACAAATTATTTTGAGCTGAAGATATTTGAGTTTCTGAAATCCCTTGTATGCCTAAAAGCAGAGTCTCCAAAAAAAAGAAAAAAAAGAAAAAAAACTCAACAAAATTCAATTGTCATAAATCCCCTGCCCAAGAGCAACTTCAAACTTCTCAGAATTAAGAAGTCAGCACCACACTCAAACACACACCATCACAAGACTATCATATCTCCCATCTATTCTCCTAAGGGTCCATTTATATTTCCAAAAAGTTATTTGCTTTTCTATAAGCACCCTTTCTCCCTCCTCCCTTTCTCCTACTAAGTTGGGTATATATGGTCCCTAACTTGTAGCCACCCCTTTGAGTTACTCATCACTGAGTGCTCCCCTGTGTATATAAGATGTACATGTTAACAAATTTCTGCTTGTTTTTCTCTTGTTAATCTGTTTTTTGATGGTCAAAGTTATGGGGCCCTAGACAATGAATCTAAGATGTGTAGAGGAAAAAGTTTAGTTTTCCTCCCCTACATAGCCTAGGCAGGCGGTAGACAGGACCCAAGGCCTAGTAGGCAAAAAGGACTCAAAGGAGCCTGTCTAAAGTTTGGCCAAGGAGTGAGTCTTTGTCAGGTCTGAGCTCAAACTGTAGCTGACCACACTATTTATAGGGCGTCATCTAAACTCCAAGGGCACTCTGTGACTATGGTCTAAATGGAGCCAAAGACACGCATGTGGCATTTGAGCCTTCTGGATTTGTATCTTAGTTTCATGTTGCTTCTACTACACTATTCACAAAAAATGAAAGGACAAATGTCACCTAACTAAAAATGACCCAGTGGTTTTTCATAAATCTCCCCCCAAATCCTACAAAACTGAAGGTTCTCCTGGGAATTCTACCACAGAAGAAAATATTTAAATTATTTTTTAATTACAAAGTTATTTTTTAATAAAAGGGGTAGCAAAGATTCTTGGCTGCATTCAGGAAGCTTTTGAGCAAAATTAATATGGGCACATTCTAGCAGAAGCTTATATACCCTTTTTCATAGAGGGAGAAAGCAGATAAGGAATGTAGAGAATTCTTTTGAGGGGCAGCATATAATTATTAGGGAGAATGAATAAATAGAAATTAACTTGTAAATTATTCTATTTGAAACTTAAATGAGCCCAAGAGGCAGGCATTATTTTGTGGAAAAGTCCATCCAGATGTGGTTGCATGATAGATAATGAGATTTCAGGGAGGGGAAGAAGGCAATTGTGTTTCTTTTGCAAAGAAGCCTTTCTTGGTTAAGTAAAAAAAAATTATAGAGAGAGTTACTTCCTGTGCTTGAGGATGAGGGTACAAGACAAGGTTGGAGGGACCTTGATTCTAAGGCGCTTCTAAGGCCTCTCAGCATGTCAAAGCACTAGTCTTTAGGATATCTCCTTCTGAGCCTTAACATTCCCCTGTCTGAAACTACCCTAGAAGTTTCATACGTTAAAAGCTGAGTTGGTGGCTGTGGAGAGGAAAATCGAGTCAATAGCTGAGTGGTAAAGGATCCCATTAAACCAGTATCTCATTTGTGCCTCTCCTTCCCTCCCTTCTCTCTTTTTTTTTTTTTTTTTTTTTTTTTGAGACAGAGTCTCACTCTTGTCGCCCAGGCTGGAGTGCAATGATGCAATCTCCTTATTAAATGGAAGAGACAGGGTTTCACCACCTTGATCAGGGTGCTCTTTAACTCCTGACCTCGTGATCCACCCACCTCAGCCTCCCAAAGTGCTGGGATTACAGGCGTGAGCCACCATGCCCAGCCCTATTCCTTTACTTTCTTAATAAACTTGCTTTCGCTTTATGAATTTGCTTCAAATTATTTCATGTGCAAGATCCAAGAACCTTCTCTTGGGATCTGAATCGGGACTCCTTTCTGGCAACAGGGAGACAGGAGAAGGTTAGAGGAACCTTGATTCTGAAGCAGCCCCTAAGGCCTCTTGGCATGTCAAAGTGCCAGTCTGTAAGGCTCTGGTTCTCTTTGACAGGAGTAAAATAAATTATTTAACATGAGTTCATTTTTCTATCTTTATGAGAGTCATGATTTTACCTTTTTCTGAAAATTATCTTTTTACAGCCTTCTCTGACTCTCACCGAAGCATATGTCTCACTTTTTCAAAGAAAAATTGATTTAATACATATCTCTTCCAGAAAATCTTCATGATGTATTCCTTTAGTGCTTAACCACTTTATGTGTGATAAATCTGTGATGTTGTTGCTTTGTTCTTATGAGGATTTACTATCTAAAATTAGA
This sequence comes from Pan paniscus, assembly GCF_029289425.2. Classification (NCBI taxonomy): domain Eukaryota; kingdom Metazoa; phylum Chordata; class Mammalia; order Primates; family Hominidae; genus Pan; species Pan paniscus. Next base: position 51,137,599 of record NC_073272.2, on the reverse strand, counting down.
TCAAGTTCCCAAGAATTAAGTCATGTGTTTCTTTGTTATATCCAAACAAGGATCTTGCATAAGACTCTGTGTGGAATTTATGTTTGCAGTAACATCCTTCTAAGGTGTCAGCCTGACCGCCACCTCCACAAAGGCAGAGGCAAAAGGCAGGAATCATGCAAAAAAGGCAGAGGAGCACAGAAAACAGCCATTAACAAAGCCAGTGCTCTAAAGCTGACCTATTTCATTGCCCTGAGCCCTCATTCAGACTTTGGAATTCCTCCCCTTACACAACACTCACTAACAAGCTTGTTGTCTAATCTCCTCCTATAGCAAATTAGAAGCAATTACATGAAGTAGGCTCTTAGAAATAGGCATGTTGACAGAAGAGTGAGGAATAGCTGTTGAGTAGCTGAGGGAAAGGATTTTTTTAAGTAAACCAAATAAAATTAGTGATTATATTGCTGGCTACTTTAAAAGCAATGGGTGTCTATAGAAAAGGGCTTGGAACTGTGAATAATACCTTCTGCTAATGTAGAGCAAAATATAATGTATTGTTGGAAGATGTACTTCACATAAGTGAAGGATTCATATATATGACATGCCTCCATTCACAAGTATATTATATTTGGTATACTGAAAGACAGAGAATACATCCTAATTATTGTTTGGTTAATATTATGATATCAGTACCTGCTAAGGCACTTACATTAGAGTTTAATGATCAGAATACTGGAAGAAAACACTGATCATCATTTAAAAAACAGCTGCTGAAGACACATCTTATAGTCAGGTACTACAGAATATACCTCTTTAGCATAATGATTATTTTGAGCTGATTATTTTGAGAAATTGCAGACACAGGAAAAGCTCTGAAAACAGAGTAGAAGTTACTGCTTTATAAGGGAAATTTACATGTATAAATGAAATCTCAATTTGCAAGGGTGTCTCTCTCTCTCTCAGTACCAGGAAGAAAATGATTACCGTAAATCACTAGAGATTCTTATCAATGGGGAAGGCATAGACTTAAATCTGTATAACAACCCTTGCCCTTGTTTTCCTTGCTTTTCCTAGTCATCTCCTCATAACTGGCCTCCCCAACACCATTCTTTCTTTGTTTTAATTGAAGATGGCATTTAAGACTAAACTCTAAGCCACCTCTTGGAGATTATTCATTTCTCTGGGTATCTCTCATATATACATGAGGTTTACATGTGAATAAACTTCTGTTTGTTTTTCTCTTGTTCATCTGTCTTTTTTTACAGGGGTCCATCCCAATTGAGAATTATGAAGGTGAAGACTAAGCTCTGATTTTTTTTTTTTTTAATCTTGCCTAAATTCCTATTTAAGGGGCCTGGGGAATCATGCCCTACAAACCATAAATTCTCATCAGATGGGTTTTATTTAACCCTATATATCATGGCTTACTTTCCAACCTGACCCTGGCATAACGTTATGAGACAAGGAGGAAAATCAAAATATTTTACCCCAAAATATGTTTCTCTGCCATATCTTGAAATGGCCTTGCAAAGCCGTCCTTTGTGGGGGAAAATCTGCATCTGTAAAGAATCTCTATTAACATAGCTAGATCTTTTTCTTCCAGGCCTTCCCAATCCTAAAGAGATTAACTAAAGTCTACCACCTTTTAAAGATCTGAATAGGAATTATTTTTCATCTATTGTCTCTAAGGGCAGCCACTGTAAAACTGTTTCCTTTCTATTGATCCCAGGTTCCCAGGTCTTTAGACAAACTCAACCAACTGTCAATCAGAAAATGTTTAAATTTATCTATAGCCTGGAATCCCCACCCACCCCCTTACCCCCCGTCCCCCTCCCCTCCCCCTCCCCTCCCCCTCCCCCACCCCCATGCTTTGAGTTGTCCCGCCTTTCTGAATCAAACCAATGTATTTCTTAAATGTATTTGATTGATGTCTCATGTCTTCCTAAAATATATAAAACCAAACTGTACCACTATCACCTTGGGCACATGTTCCTGGACCTCCTGAGGGCTGTGTCACAGGTCACGGTCACTCATATTTGGCTCAGAATAAATCTCTTCAAATATTTTACACAGTTTGACTCTTTTTGTCAACAAAGGGTAGAGAGAAAATTAGTTTTCCTCCCCTACAAATCCAGTATTCTAGAGAACCTGCTTTGGGATTCAGATCACAGCAGGGCTTTTCGTCCCTTAAGCAAGCCTTGCAACAAACCCAATTTTGAGCATTCCCAACTCTGCTAAGCTCTTCCTACGAAAGGCAAGACTTCGTTTTGATGAGCTTACTCAAAAATCAGGAGCTTATCATAAGATCATCACTTATGTCTCTGGCCGTGTGGCCGAGGCTTGTCCCCCCTGTTTATATGCCATGGGGCAGCAGCTAGATTGGTGGAAGCTCCAGCAGATATCTTCTTTGCCTCTCCCTCAACCTAGAGATTCCTGAGGAGTAGAAATCTTATTACTTCAGAATAACACTCAATGGTTGTCAGCCAGTCTCATTGCCTTCTATGAAGTTCTGTTATGTTCTGCTTCACCCAAAACTGTTAAATATTGTTCTAATCTAAGTGCTGATATCCTACTTCCTCTTTTGAATGACTGAATGTCATGAATGTCTAGCAGATATTTCAACTCTCAGTATTCTTCAGCCTGACACTTGATGCTCTTCTACAGCAATGCCTCTCAAAGTATAGTCCCCAGACCAGCAGCCTCAGCATCATCTGGCACTTTTTCTGGGATCCGCATTGTTGGGCCCCACTCCAGATCTTCTGAATTCAAAACTCTGGGAGTGGAAACCAGCATTGTGTAGTTCAACAAGCCCTCCAGGTGATTCTGACGCATGCTAAAGGTTGAAAACCTTGAGAACCACTGGCTAGAAAACTCTGATATGATGTTTGTTGATAGCTCATATCTTGAGAATAAGCGAAGCATATTTTGTGCTGGCTATGCCATAAGTTCTGACTATTCTGCTATTATAGCTGTTCTTTATCAATAGCTCACTCCACTCAAATAGCTGAATGACAGTTACATCACCAGCATGTCACCTTGCTAAACACTTGAGTACACATCTATACAAATAGATGTATCTTTGGAGTTTCTCATGATTTTTTTAGTACATTATGAAAACAAAGAGGTTTTCTAATCTCACCAGGCACCCCAACTAAAATGGAAAAAAAAGTAATTTATTAGAGGCAATATAACATCCAAATGAAGTATAGATTAGAAATGGAGAAACTCATTCTAAAGGTAGTACTTTTAAAGCAAAAGGGAATTTCTGACTATTATGTAAAATAAGCAGTCCTTTCTGTTCTTGCTACAGTAGGTATTCTAAAGACACTTACTCAATCTGACTTAATGAATCCTGAATGACTTATTCAAATATGATAACCTGCCACTTCAGAAGAAAAGAAATAGTGGCCTTCTCCAAACTGTCACATGTGCAATAATGGGCTTTGGCATTGCCAGGATGAGTGCTTAATGTCACCAGAGGCCATCTCCAGACCTTTAGTGCTTTCTCTGTGAAATTATTCACAATGACAAATTGCTCAAATTTTTCAAAAATCTCACTGAGAAAAATCTTCCTTGAGACAGGTGGCCAAATCTTGCCTTCTCTGTTGTTATCATGACCCAGGAAAAGCTGCAGAAAAAGGCAAAGTTCAGAACCTTTGCCTCAAAAACCATTTGAACATTTCCAAATGGATTTCATTCAGTTATAATGGTGCGTTAGGTTTATACTTGGATTAAAGTTTTCCCTTGCTAAAAGGTGAAAAGATAGATAGATAGATAGATAGATAGATAGATAGATAGATAGATAGATAGATAGATATAGAGAGAGAGAGAGAGAGAGAGAGATAGATAGATAGATAGATAGATAGATAATAGATTGATAGATATTGTTTTTTCCCACCTGCATTACTCTCTAGTGATAGAGAGAGTACATATATTACTCTCTAGTGATAGAAAATTTCACTTTACAGGTGGAAATACTTAAGAAACTGTGTAAAGTACTCCCATTAAAACAAAAACTTCCTTGCTCACATTGATCCACTCACTAAGTTTTTGCAAAATAGAATGGGCCAATGATCTCTCATAATACTCAGAAGAGTTTAATCTCTCCTGACCTAAACTCTAACCATCAGCTGTAACGATAGACAATAGTCATCTCATCTCAAAATCTTAACGGGCTCTCCCCTTGAAACAATTCCAGGAAGACCCATGAGACTGTGATGACTCCTCCTCTATCGGATTCCACCTTGTAAACACTTCAAGCTTGTCAAATATTGTCAAAAATGACATCATATGCCCAACAGGTGCAAGCTGCATTTTCAAAGAGAATATTACCAGCTATACCCTTACATGATTTGTAGTCAGGAGACTGGAGATGCTGGAAGAGAAACTGATGAAAGTTGGTTGTACTAGATGGGCAGGCCAAGGTGGGAGGATCACTTGAGGCCGAGAGTTCAAGATCAGCCTGGACAACATAGCAAAAAACTTTAAAAATTAGCTGGGCATGATGGTGTGTACTGTAGTCTCAGCTACTCAGGAGGCTGAGGCAGAGGATTGCTAGAGCCCAGGAGTTCAAGACTGCAGTGAGCTATGATCACACCACTGCACTCCACCCTGTGCAACAGAATGAAACCCTGTCTCTGAAAAAGAAGAAGAAGAAGAAGAAGAAGAAGAAGAAGAAGAAGAAGAAGAAGAAGAAGAAGAAGAAGAAGAAGAAGAAGAAGAAGAAGACTAGAAAATACCATTTCAGGTCCTTTTAACTACAAGTACTACATTTTAACTCCAGAGTGTGTAGCCATGGGTACATGCAAGCCAGTGTCAGTGTGTTAAGTATCCTACCACTGAGACATCTCTCCAGTCCCACTAGAGACTTAACTCTGAGAGTCATCAAAAAGGACTGCATAAGCAAAGACTTCCTGAAGTGGAGAGCCCTCTCCCAAGACCTTCTAGTTAAGATCCAGAATCAGGGCAACAGACCCTCATTTTATTATTTGACTCCTCTTTTTCCCTTTATTGTTTTTATTTTGTGGTATCTCAAGATACTAGATTGTTAAAATGGTCACCCTACTCTTTTTTTTCCTTTTTTTGACACTTTCATTTTCCAGAAACTCTGTGAATTTGCCTTTCTCAAACAACTGCAACAACAGCCAATCTTTTCAGCTGCTGGATTTCTCATCCAGCCCCAGATGTTCTAGTAAGACCCTTATACCCATGCCTATAGGACTAAATGGTACCAGATTTCACCCTAAGACTGACCATGTCATTCCCTTCTATCTTCAATACAGAAATATTAACCTTGAGACATCTATATGCCTTAACTTGACACTAGGTCATTAACAATTAACTGTTGTTTCTGATATTTCCAAGAACTTTCAAAGAAACTGGGGAAATATCAAGAATAGGATAGGCATGAGACTAATGATGCAAACTATAGTCCAATTATTTTACCACAAATCTAAACAAAAACTATATAAATGATTTATTTAACTCTAGAGTGTTTTCGTCAACAATCAGATCTATTAAATTCAGACAATAAGTGGTACCTACCATAAACAACACATATATGCCTTCTCAATGTGCACTTCTGGGACTTTCTTTGGGTGTAATAAAATGGATTTTCTATACTTGCTGCATTAAAATATGCTGTACACTTTCAGTATATTCATTCAGCCTTTCCAAACATTCAAAACAGAACCTCCCAGTGATCTTATTTTATTAATATTTTGACATGTTACCTTACCAGGAGGTATCCATGATACTGTATTTTACTGATTTGTGCAAGGATTTATACTCTGAACAGGAGTTCCTGAAATAGATCATGTTATCCACAATTTATATCAGACTTTGGCTCAAATAGCAAATGAAATAGCTCAAGCATTAGAAGCAGAACATTTAAGCGTAAATCTATCAGATAGAATTTTTATTTGCTCACCAGCCAAGCTGGAGTCTTAGAATTTTTATTTGCTCACAAGCCAAGGTGAAGTCGGGGCAATGGGTGACACATTTTATTATGTCTGGATAAATACTTCAGGAGAAATGGGGCAATAAATCAATGAATGAATGAAAAAGCCACTTGCTTATCTAATATTGGCCAAACTAATCCTTTGGCAAGTTTGACAAAGCCCAAATTGCTCTCCTGGTTGGGCTTTGGGAAACTAAAACATTGGACATGAAGTGAGTTTCGATATTTATTATTATGATTGAACTCAGGCTTTTTGCCCTCCTCCACCGTCTAACTCCAACTGCCTAAATGTGGCTGCACAGCCAGGATCTCAAAACAACAGTTAACCCATGATCAGAGTCAAAAGGAACCTGAAACCTTCATAGTCAGCCCAGCTTGGTTGCTGAGTGACTGAGGCAGTAGTTGAGAAATTCTGGAAGGGAGCTGGTGCCCAAATGACATAGCTGAGATGAAGGTGTTAACTAAAGACAGTGACAGCCAAAACACAGAGACAGCCTGTCACACATTGCTCATAGCTAAACTTCCGAGGCCTTATGGGGAACCCATAAACAACCGAATTTGTTTTCTTTGAGGACCTAGTCTGCTGTCCAAGGGCAGAACAGCCCACTTGGCCCCTTGCTGGTCACCAGTTCGCCCAGCAAGAGGAAAGCAGGGTTCACCATTTTCAAATATGCCTGTGGTTTTCCTTCTTACCTCTCTCTTCTTCTTCCTTGTAGATAAATCCTTTGTTAGATGAAATCAATCTGTTATTAGTATTTTGTATTCAAGTAAGTTAGCTTGATAATAACTAACAATATGCCTTTGAGTTATTCTTTGAAACATGCCACCTAACCTCAATGAACCTCAGTTTACTCATCTTGTGAAATGGGAATGCACAGTACACATCTAGAGAGAATTAAGTGAAATCATGAAAGTGACAGTGCCTAGCACTGGATCTGGCACATATGCAGAAAAGTTGCCTGTCCAGATGGAGTTAATGAGGAAGGTGTTCAATCAAGCAGTCAACAAGCATTACAGGTAGGTAAGTGCCTAAGTGGAATGCTTAGTGAAATCCTAATCAATCAATTAACCATCATATGTGTTTTCAGTTCCTCGCCCTGGGGAAGATATGAAAGGACAGACAAGATCCCTTCCTTTAAGGAAACAGAAGATGAGTCAGAGAGATAAAATACACGCATGGCGCAATACGTCAAGAACATGGCTATGGTGGGACTTCACAATTTGAATAAACTGCAGAAGGACAAAGGAGGGCGAGGACAGTTAATGTAAGAGTGCATGAAGGTAAGGAGGAGCAGAGTCAGGCCCACCAGGTAATCAGAACCCTCCATCTCAGCTCCCTTCTGGTGCCCCAACAGAGTTCTTCAGCACATGTTATAGGCAATACCATACAGCAAGCTTGTTCAACCTATGGCCCTCATGCCACATGCGGCCCAGGATGGCTTTGAATTTGGCCCAACACAAATTTGTAAACTTTCTTAAAACATTATGAGATTTTTTTTCAATTTTTTTCTAGCTCATCAGCTATCGTTAGTGTTAGTGTATTTTAGGTGTGGCCCAAGACAATTCTTCTTCTTCCAATGTGGCAAAAGATTGGACACCCTCACCCCTGCCCCAGATTGAAATCTTGAGTTATATAAATTATCTGTTCCTCAGTTTCCTCATCTATAAAATAGAAATAACAATACCTACTTGCAAGAGTTGTGTGCTTTAAATGAGATAATGGGTGAAAAGCACTTAGCACAGTGCCAATACAAAGCAGGCAAAATATAATAGTTATTATTATTTCAGTTATTTGTTATTGGCATTGTCTTTCTAGTCTCTGTTCTCTCACATCCTCTCTTCCAACCATGTTAGAAAATACCACTTTGCTCCCAGTTTCACAGATTCCTTGCTCTTTCTGGCTTCTACCTTTGTTTATGCTGAATGTACTACAGCCCGTTCCCTCCACCTTTACCCTCCAAACCTACACAGAACACATCAACCTGCCACTGCCGTTTCCAGTGTTCAAGGTCTAGATTAAATCTGCAAAGACTTCCCAGATTAATTTGCTCACCACTCGATTGCAAGGTTTTTACCTTTTATAGCACTCTTCACAGACAGCATTGCATTACAATTGCTTTTATAGGCAAAAGCCTCTAATTGGCTTCTGAGGCAAGCATACTGCTTTATTAACCTTTGCTTTCCCTACGGCCAGCCTAAAAAAAGGTACATTGTAGGCTAGTTAGAACCAAAAGCCAGAAATTCTTCACTTGGGTTCTCTAGGATAAAGGGCAATTAGCAACCCCTGCTTCTAGAGCCCACCAGGATTATGCATTGTATGCATGGGTAGGCCATAAGAGGAACTGATCCAGGAATCAGAACCAACAATCTGAAAATATGTGTGAATTGTGCATCCTTACGGCATTCTGAACAACAAACACTTTTGGTGGCTGAAATCCCTAATGATGATAATTCATAATTACTGGATTGTATGTTTGCTGGTGTGCGTCCACGCATGCGCACATGTGTGCAAGTCCAAATGCCAAATCTTTGTATTGTGTGGCTTCCTGCATGTTTTTCAGGGTTGCAAAACCCACTAACCAGAGCATATTCAGCTTTAGCCTTGGCTTATATGAGAGCTTTCACTGTGTTGAAATCTAAGGCAAGTATTTTTTAACAAAAGTCAAGTGTGCCCTTTGGGTGAATTGAATTCGATCTCACAGTGAAAGATTGCATTTGTCAGTTTTGATGTACTGTTTCTTTAAATATCACATCTTCTTTTGCATGTTTATTAGCTTCATTAAAGATATTCTGTCTATCTTTTTCATGACATGTCTATCTTTTCCACATCCTTAAAGGCAGAGAAGGACTCAGGAGCCTTCAGAGCTCCCTGTAGAGTCCCCCTTCCTCTCTGCTCAGTCCTGCCAGCTACTGCCCCGCCATTGGCTGCATCTTCTAAAAGATCAAAAAACAAATCAACAACCCTTCACCAGCTTTTGCTACGGAGTTTACGAAAGCATATATTAAATCTAATAACTTTGGTTATGGTGTTCAAGCAGCAGTGGTGGTGAATGGCTTATCCTGCTGACAAATGCACTCCATTAGACTCTACCCTTATCTTGGGCACTGGGAAAGATAAACAGAATAATCCAAAAGATGCCCATGCAGTCGCAGGAACCTGGAGCCATCTGGTCAGGACAGAAATAAATCAGGAATGAAGCTTGAATGAATCTCCAGGGGACTCTGGGACTGAATTAACATTACTCAGATTGAAGAGCAGAGGAAACTGGCAGCAGAGACCACTGAAATGACTTTAATTAACACACAGGGAGCAAAAGGCTTTTAAAACGAAATGTCTTGTATTGGAGCTAAAGCCGAGACAATAATGTGAAAGTCCCCCAGCTTGATAAAGGTACATCACAGCATGTATTGGTTGGCAGATAAGCTCTGGCCTGGTACAGAAACACAACACAACAAAACAGAAATGTCATTTAATTGTCACTTAAACCACAGAGCTCAACTGATCAGAACTATCCAGCTGCCTTTTGTTAAGAAAGCAGTATACCTCTCAGAATTCTGTATGAGCTTGCATTTTTATATATGCATAGAGTTCCAGGTATAGCAAATCACAATTGTGCAATATTTGAAACATACAGTCATGCATCTTATAAGGACATTTCAGTCAACAATGCCCCACATATGTGACAGCAGTCCCATAAGATGATAATAGAGCTAAAAATTCCTATAACCTAGTGACATCATTATGGAAATTCCTATCACCCAGTGATGTCATAGCCATAATGACATCATAGTACAACTCATTACCTTGCCTATGTTTGGATATGTTTAGATACACAAATACTTAGCATTGTGGGACAAATGCCTACAGTATTGAGTACAGTAACATACTGTACAGGTTTGTAGCCTAGGAGCAATAGGCTATACCATATAGCCTATAGGTGTGTAGTAGGCTATACCATCTAGGTTTGTATAAGTACACTCCATGATGTTCACACAATGATGAAGTCCATTCTCACCATAAACCCAGCTACTCAGGAGGCTGAGGCAGGAGAATCACTTGAACCTGGGAGGCGGAGGTTGCAGTGAGCCGAGATTGCACCACTGCACTCCAGCCTGGGCGACAGAGCAAAACTCCGTCTCAAAAAAAAAAAAAAAAAGGTTTCATTGACTCAGTTCTGCAGGCTATACAGGAAGCATGAGTGGGAGGCCTCAGGAAACTTACAATCATGGCAGAAGGTGAAGGGGAAGCAAGCACCTCCTTCATGTGATGGCAGGAGAGAGACAGAGAGCAAAGCAGGAAGTGCAACACACTTTTAAACCATCAGATCTCGTGAGAATTCACTCACTGTTACAGGAACAGCAAGGGGGAAATCCGCTCCCATGATTCAATCGCCTCCCACCAGGCCCCTCCTCCAACACATGGGGATTACAATTCCACATGAGATTTGGGCGGGGGCACAGAGCCAAACTATATCAATATCCCTGTTGTTAAGTGATGCACGACTATAGTTATGTTAAAGAATTTTTTGCTGTTTATCTAAAATTCTAATTTAACTGGATCTCCTATCCTTTATCTGGCAACCTTACTGTGGAAATAAATGAAGACCACCCAAATGAGAACAAACAGAGGCTATTTATTCAGAGCTTGCTACAGAAAGAAAGTCAGCCACCATCATTTGTGGTTGGCAGAGATTCAAAGGCAGGCAGGGGAGTGGGAAAGAGCTTCAGGTATGCCCTGGTTGGAGGCTATTGGTGGGCTAACTAGGAGTTGGACATGTTATGTGATTGGTCTGGGGAGCAGATTTGGCTTTCTCCAGTCAGATGTAAGTTGGAAGCTGGGGCAAAAATATAGGGCAGTTGTTGATGAAGATCTGACTGTTCTGGGCCAGCTGCTGCGGAGATTGTGGTTTGAATTCCCAAGATAGCTGTTGCAGAGGTGGTAGTTTAACCTGCTATAAAGGTTGCAGCAGAGGTGATGGTTGGGCAAAGGACCTGAATAGACATTTCTCCAAAGAAGATATACAAATGGTCAGCAAGCACAGGAAAAGATGCTTGACATTTTCATTATTGGGTAAATGCAAATCAAAATCACAATGTGATACTACTTCAAACCCACTAGGATGGCTATAATCAAAAAGATGGAAAATAACAAGTGTTGCTGAGGAGGCAGAGAAAGAAGAACCTTCATACATTGCTCATGGGAATGTAAAACGGGGAAGCTACTGTAGAAAATAGTTTGGCACTTTAAGTTAAACATAGAATTACTCTATGATCCAACAATTCCACTCCTAGCTGTATACTCAAGAGAAATGAAAACATATGTCCATAGAAAAAATTGCACACAAATATACACAGCAACATTATATACGGTGACCAAAAAAGTAGAAAGACCCTAAATGTCCATCAGCTGATGAATTGGTAAACAAAATGTGGTACATCAATATAATAGAATATTATTCAGCAATAATAAAAAATGAAATACTAATACATGGTACAATGTGGTTGAACCTTGAAAACATTATACAAAGTGAAAGAAGCCAGACACAAAAGGCTACATATTGTATAATTCCATTTACATGAAATGTCCAGAATAGGAAAATCCATAAAGACAGAAAATAGAGTTTCTTTTAGGGGTGATGAAAATGTTCTGGAATTAGTACTGATGGTTGCACAACTTTTGTGAATATACTAAAAATACTGAATGGTATACTTTAAAAAATACTGATTTTCCTTAGGGGTACATTTTCTAGTCACCACTTTTAATAAGTAAGGTATGTCTTCTAACTTTTGCAGTCCTCCTAAATGTACACCCCCAGGCAGCTGTACAAAATGGACCTGCTTTTGGTCTCTTGTCATTGTCTTATGTTCTTCTACAGACACAGCTTCAGTGTCTTCTATCTCAGTCCATTAGTTATGACTGGCAAATGCTGATAGAGACCCACATAGAGGACTTTAAAGGTTATCCAGGCCGCTTTATAAAATAGACTAATTCAGGTGATAGAGTAAGTACTACAAAATATGCTAAGGGTTTAGGAAAGGTTTAAAAAATAGTTATGGTTTTTTTCTCCCTTTCCTTCTGCTTTTATTCTCTCTATAGTCTTAGAAAAGATGATTGTTATGGCCTCTGGTTAGTTTTAATCATCTGGGGGAACCCTGGAAGGCCCTAAATTGCAGCTCTAATGTCCCTTTAGCTGTCTCTGCTTCAATATCTACTACTACTTTGCTTATATTTGATTTATCTCAAGCAGGGTCTTCCAAAAGTGTCTGATCAACCCATCTCCAATAAGCTGGTTGACTTTAAGATGGTAAAAGCTTTACATCTTACCTTTCTCACTGCTCTGAACACTTCGTCAAAGGCCTATTGGTAATACATGTTCTAAACTAGCCATCCTCAACACCAGATACGCATTTAAATAACCTGAGAAATACTTTTTAAATGCTCATGAATAAATAACTAAGCCCCAGACCCAGCTTAATTGTCCTGGGGTGGAGGCTGATAATCGATATCTTTGTGGTTTTTTTGTTTGTTTGTTTGTTTTTGAGATGGAGTCTCACTCTGTCACCAAGGATGGAGTGCAATGGCACGATCTCGGCTCACTGCAACCTCTGCCTCCCAGGTTCAAGCAATTCTCCTGCCTCAACCTCCCGAGTAGCTGGGACTACAGGCATCTGCCATCATGTCCAGCTAATTTTTGTTTTGTTTTGTTTTTTTGAGATGGAGTCTTGCTCTGTCGCCCAGGCTGGAGTGCACTGGCGCAATCTCGGCTCACTGCAAGCTCCACCTCCCGGGTTCATGCCATTCTCCTGCCTCAGCCTCCCAAGTAGCTGGGACTACAGGCGCCTGCCACCACGTCTGGCTAATTTTTTGTATTTTTAGTAGAGATGGAGTTTCACCGTGTTAGCCAGGATCATCTCGATCTCCTAACCTGGTGATCTGCCCGCCTCAGCCTCCCAAAGTGCTGGGATTACAAGCATGAGCCACCACGCCCAGACTAATTTTTGTCTTTTTGTAGAGATGGGGTTTCACCATGTTGGCCAGGATGGTCTTGAACTCCTGACCTCAGGTGATCTACCTGCCTCGGCCACCCAAAGTGCAGGGATAACAAGTGTGAACCACTGTGCCCAGCCGAAAATCAACATTTTTTAAATGTTCTACCAGGCAATTCCAATGGGCAGCCAGGGTTGATGAAAACTGCACCAAAAACACAGCTATTAGAATGATCAAAATCCAGATCACTGACAACAACAAATTCTGGGGAGGACGTGGAGCAACAGGAACTCTCATTCGTTGTTGGTGGGAATGTAAAATGGTAAAGCCAATTTGAAAGGCAGTTTGGCAGTATTTCTTACAAAACTAAACAAACTCTTACTATTCAGTCCAGTAGTTGTACTTCTTGGTATCTACCCAAAGGAGTTGAAAACTTGTGTCTGGACATGGATGTTTATAGCTTTTTTAAACTAGCATCTTTAAAGGCTTTCCCAGATAATCTCAACATCTCTGTCTTTGCATTGGTGTCAGTTGTTTGTCTTTCTCCATTTGAAATTCCATAACTTCCTTTTTTTTTTTTTTGAAATGGAGCCTCACTCTGTCACCCAGGCTGGAGTGCAGTGGCACGATCTTGGCTCACTGCAAACTCTGCCTCCCGGGTTCAAGCAATTCTCTGCCTCAGCCTCCCGAGTAGCTGGGATTACAGGTGCCCGCCACCATACCCAGCTAATTTTTGTATTTTTGGTAGACATGGGGTTTCACCATCTTGGCCAGGCTGGTCTTGAACTCCTGACCTCGTGATCTACCTGCCTCAGCCTCCCAAAATGCTGGGATTACAGGTATGAGCCACTGCACCTGGCCAAGATGCCTAACTTTCATGCTTCTTTGTATTCTGAGTAATTTTGAATTATATGCTGGACATTTTGAATATCAGGTTATGAGACACTTCAACAATTTCTTTTTGTTTTGTTTTAGACACAGGGTCTCACTCTGTTGCCCAGGCTGGACTGCAGTGTGTGATCATAGCTCACTGCAGCCTTGAACTCCTGGGCTCAAGGGATCCTCCTGCCTCAGCCTTCACAGTAGCTAGGACTACAGGCATGTGTCATCACACTCAGCTATTTTTAATTGTTTTTTTGTAGAGACAAGGTCTCACTATGTTGCCCAGGTTGGAAACTCCTAGCCTCAAGCCATCTATCTTCTTACTTCAGCACGCAAAAGTGCTAGGATTATTGGTGTAAGTCACTGCTCTTGGCCACACAGAACAATTTCTATTTCTCTATCTTTGAGTTCACAAACTCTTTTCTTGTCTCCATTCTGCTATTGAATCCATTTGGTGAGAATTATTTTCCTTCGTTATCATATTTTCCACTTCTAAAATTTCCATTTGCTTCTTCTTTAAATATTCTTTGTGTGTGTGTGTGCCAGGACTTTGTTTTTACTTGTTTCAACAGTGTTCATGATTGCTTGTTTAAGCATTTTTTTTTTTAGATGGAGTCTCACTGTTGCCCAGGCCGGAGTGCAGTCGCGTGATCTCGGTTCACTGCAACCTCTGCCTCCTGGGTTCAAGCAATTCTCCTGTTTCAGACTCCCGAGTAGCTAAGACTACAGGTGCGCACCACCATGCCCAGCTAATTTTTTGCATTTTTAGTAAAGACGGGGTTTCACCATGTTGGTCAGGCTGGTCTCGAACTCCTGACCTCAAGTGATCCACCCGCCTCGGCCTCCCAAAGTGCTGGGATTACAGGCATGAGCAACCGCGCCCAGCCTAAGCGTTTATAAAATAGCATCTTTAAAGGCTTTCCCACATAATCCCAACATCTCTATCTTAGCAGTGATGTCTGCTGATTGTCTTTCCCTATTTCAGTGGCCCTATGTTCCTGGTTCTTCATATTCTGAGTAATTTTGAATTATATGCTAGACATTTTTAATATTTAGTTATGAGACTCTTAGTCTTGTATAATGCTATGAGGTATGTTACTATTTCTGTTTTAGCAGGTCGTCTACCTCACTTCACAGGCAGCCACCATGGTCCTTGTCCCTATGGCAGGGCCAGAGCAAGAGAGGGCCCTGGAGGAGAGGGGGGCTCAGTTGAAGATGGAATGAGTTTTGAGGGGAGCACTATTTGAGGTATTTGAGTACCCGAGGCATATGAAACAGCAGAGGGAGGTCGGATTCCATTATCTTCACGGGGATGAAAATCGGGGGTGTGGGGTGTGGGGCTGGGAACTGCAGCCCTCCCCACCTTTGGATGCTAGCCTCAGTGCGCATGTTCACTGGGTGCCTTCCCGTCGGCCCCTTCGCCCACGTGGAGAACGCCAGGGAGCTGTGAGAGTGTGCAGTCGCGTTCCTGCTGTCCGGACACTTTTTTCCTCTACTGAGACTCATCTGGCAGATCCGCAGGCCAGTCCTCCCAGGGGCTGAAGTGTGAGTGAGGGTGAGGAGGAGCGAATGGGCTTCAGGCGGAGCCAGTGGGCTTCGGGCAGGTTCGGTGGGCCCCTCGGTCTGGTGGTGTGTGGCTTTTGAGGGAGAAGGGCCTCAGTGGCCTCCAAAAGAGAAGGGCCTCGAGCTCGTTCTCCTTCTCCTCACAGGCTGCGACGCCGCCATTGGCTTTGTGGTCGTGAAGGGGCCAGGACAGGTAGGAAAGTGGGCCATGAAGGGGAAGCGGTCAGGGGCTCAGGTGAAAATGAGGCGAGTGCTGTGCGGGTGCTGTTGGAGGGGTCAAAGTCCCGAGGTGGTAGGAACCCATGACACAGGGCACATTCCTGAGTCCTGAATGCGGCCCCGAGGCGGGAGGTGGGTGGTGAAGATGGCGGTAAAGAAGGGGCCTGGAACCTGGGAAGGCTGTGGGCTGGTGAGCGCCCCCCAGCGGTGTGGAGTGGGGAGTGCCCGAGTGAGAAACACCCGAGTGAGAAGCGTGGCAAGGTCTCACCTCTGCCATAGAAGGTCCGGAAACAATGGGAAGGACTGGGAGAGGCTGTGTGGCCCAACCAAACTTGATTTGAGGGGGGTGAATGGCTCTAGTAAGTGGGAGTGTGCCAAAAGCAGCAGTCACGGGAATTGTGATTCACTAGTGTTTTCATGTGGAGTCCGCTTGTGAAACTAAACCTCATCAGAAACGTCCTCTGTCAGAGGGGCGCAGTGGTGCGCGCCTGTAGTCCCAGCTACTCCGGACGAGGCAGGAGGATCGCGTGAGCGGGAGGTCGAGGCTGCAGTGAAGTGTGATCACGCCACTGCATTCCAGCGTGAGCAACAGAGCGAGATTCTGTGTCTAAAAGAAATTTTAAAATAATGTCCTCTGCCTTTTGCCACATGCCTTAAGATGACTGCTCTGCCAGCTTGGGGAGCATAAGTGGCTTTGCAAGCACTCAGAAAACGTACACACTTGCACTTAACTCTGGGACTTATTTTGAGAGTATTTTCAAAATTAAAATGACAAGTTAACATTTAGCCATGGAAGTGATCGAATATAGCTGTCCTCTCAAGTGCATGTTCCCAATCACAATTTTCTCTTTTCAGTGTGAAATATGGGTTTTCTAAGAAGATTAATCTATCGGCGTAGACCAATGATCTATGTAGAATCTTCTGAGGTAATTGGGCCTATGCTGTTGAGTGCTTTAACGTTAATTCGATGTTTTCTATTAGCAGAAATTAATTTTTGTGATAGTGTTGTTGCATTAGTATAGATACACTAATAAAGGTAGTTCATGCTGATAAAAAAAAAGATTCTGGCATCTCATGAAGGAAATATTGATTCAGGAGGATTTTTTTTTCTCTTGTGTTCTCCAACTTTTGGCCATGACTTCCTTCTCATGCTTTGCTTGTGAATGACACATAGATTATACACATCTATTCCAACATAGAGTGCAATAGCTTCCAAAGTCCTTGTGGGTAACTTTTCTCGCAGTAACCTTTCTGTGGGTAGAGTAGCCTTATTAACCATATAGAATAAAGTTGGAGAAATATTTTTAGGTTTAGTTATGATCAGAAACATCTATGCATTCTCTGTGTGTATATGTATATATTTTTTGACATGTATTAATAACAAAACTTTTTGTCTTTGCACACTCACACACATATTCCCTACCACAAGGAGTCCAGTGATGAGCAACCTGACGAAGTGGAATCACCAACTCAAAGTCAGGATTCTACACCTGCTGAAGAGAGAGAGGATGAGGGAGCATCTGCAGCTCAAGGTGAAGGGAAAGGGAAGAAGAATGCCTGTTGGGGTGTGTGTGTGTGTGTGTGTGTGTGTGTGTGTCTCATGCATTGTCACATACCAGGAACAGGAGGAATGAAAGCCATGCAAACGATGCCTAGAAATTGACTGGAAAAGTGAAGAGGATATAGTTTGCAGCTTACCTTGGGGAAATAAATCCCTCACTATGATAAAATTTCTCCACTTTATGAATGAGAGAATGGAGGCCCGGGGATTGTGTTTTGTCCAAGAACACTTGACTGGTGAATACAAAATTTGTGTTTTGTTCCAAAGTTTGTGTCTTCCTACCATCTATGTTGCTGTAACAATAGTAAATGATTTTGCTGAAAGTGCTTAAAACTCAAATGCTTTACTGTAATGTAGCTTAGTACTGGCCCAGGAATAGACCCAGTTCAGAGGAGCAGGAGCAACTCCAAAAACTGAGTTGCTGATTGCTGGCCACCATTTCCTTTGATATTTTTATGTGGTAAGTTTGTTGAAAGCTGGAGAATTCAGGATACTGCCATACAGGTAGCTGGTGTAGTATGATTTTTTAAGTGGCTTTTAGGAGGTGATTAAATCCTTTTATGGTTAGAAAAACCAAAAAAAAGGAATTATCCTGAGATTAACATGAGATGGAAATAATTTCTCCGAGATAAAATATTTTGAAGCAAAACAATTACCTAACTCAGGTCATGGATTATTCTAAGGATTCACTGTTAAAGGTATCTAGAATAAGACTGACAACAATGCCCATTAATTGCTGTCCACCCATTCCTTTGTTCTCAGCGTGAGACAGTATATTTGCTGTAATTCACAAATAGTGTTATTTTTGGTGCTTTGTTCTACATGGGGTTCATTTATGGAATATTACATTTAGGACCTTTGGACCTAAATATAACTTTATTTGAACAAAGTTAAGTTTCTGTTTACCCCAGTAGACAATGGGTGTCGTGACTGTAAGATTTTCCATAGTCCTCAAATCCATCCAGCTACTCAATCCTTCAGAAACTGACATTGTAATTGTAACTGAAATCCTATCCATGATGTAGACTTCAGATTTCTCAGCTGATGCACACTGCTGTTGGTACTCTATGGCCGAATATAAGTATTATACATGTCCTGTGGTTTATCCTTAGATTGTCATTTAGTAGAAAGGTCTCAAACTGGGCTTAGTGCTGTGCAATCATAGTCCCAGCTACTTGGGAGGCTGAGGTGAGAGGATCGCTTGAGCCTAGGGTTCAAGACCAGCCTGGGAAACATAGGGAGACCTCATCGCAAATAAATAAATAAATAAATAAATAAATAAATAATAAATAAATAAATGTTTCATTATATAGGAAAACAAACATGTAAAGTTTGTTCTTAGCTGCTGGTAATGTTGCAACCATAACTCCTTACTGAACCATAACACTTAAAATTAGTTACCATGGTAAATTTTATGTTATGTGTATTTTTTACCACAATTAAAAAAAAAAACTTCTGTCTTCCTAAAGTTCAGTGTAGTTGTCATATATTCTTACAAGTTTTTACTTTATATATTTTCAAGACATAACATTTGTAGAAAACTTGCAAGAATAGTACAATGAACTCATATACTTTTCACCTAGATTCACCAATTGTTAATAGCTTCTGCTCCATTGTTTTCATATCTCTTCCCTCCCTCTCTTACCCTGCTGCCCACACACTCACACACACACTTACGGATATTATGTTTACTCTTATTAATGCTGCATTGTTCAGATAAGGTTTCAGCTATTATGGCCCTTTACCCTAAGTACTTGAGAGTGTTGATATATCCTCAGAACAAAGAAAAAGTCATTCCTTGGATAATCACTGCACAATGATCAAACTCAGGACATTTAACAATGAGAACCTGCAGTCATTTAATATACAGAGTATACTCAGATTTTGCCAGTTATCCAGATAATTTTCTTTTTTCTTTCTTTTTTTTTTTTTTTTTCAGACGGAGTCTCACTCTGTTGCCCAGGTTGGAGTGCAGTGGCAAGATCTCGGCTCTCTCTAAACTCTGCCTCCCAGGCTCAAGAGATTCTCATGCCTCAGCCTCCTGAGTAGTTGGGACTACAGGCAATGGCCACCGCACCTGCCTAATTTATTTTTTCTTTTGTATTTTTAGCAGAGCCTGGGTTTCACCATGTTGGCCAGGCTGGTCTCTAACTCCTGACCTCAGATGATCCGCCCACCTCGGTCTCCCAAAGTGCTGGGATTCCAGGTGTGAGCCACCACGCCCGGCTGGCTGATACTGACATTTTTCAAGAGGATAGACCAGTTGGTTTGCGGAACGTTTAGCACTTTGGGCTTTTTTGTGTAGTTTCTAAAGACTGTTTTTTCACTCACCATTTATTGGTGCCTACTCATGCCATATAACTTGCTAGGTGCTAGTAGTCTAAATGCTAATGAGAGACAGGATGTCAGCCTTGAGTCATTTAATATGATAAGGACCATCAGAAATACAATAATAGATAAGTGCAAAGGAGGCAACAAAGTTGTCTGAGGGCAGTCTTCAGAAAGGAAGAGGGTAATATTTGGAAAACCCTGTTTTCCTGTCTTCTGCCAACAGACTCCTGAAATAATGTTCTTGGGATTCTTATCAACACATTTATTATTACAGTACCTAAAGCTTTTATTTAATAAGACCAAGAGCATGAATATTATTTTCTTATTCATATTTCATGTGTTGCTGCTTAAAATGATAATTTTGTTTTATCTTTAAGGGCAGGAGCCTGAAGCTGATGGGCAGGAGCCTGAAGCTGATAGCCAGGAACTGGTTCAGCCACAGACTGGGTGTGAGCTTGGAGATGGTCCTGATACCAAGAGGGTGTGCCTGCGAAATGAAGAGCAGATGAAACTGCCCGCAGAAGGTAGGTAGTCCATTAAGCATGCAAATTGTAGGGTGTCTGTTTCCACAGTATTATAATTTTCTTTTTTTTTCTGAGATGGAGTCTCACTCTGTCACCCAGGCTGGAGTGCAGTGGCTCAATCTTGGCTCACTGCAACATCCACCTGCTGGGTTTAAGTGATTCTCCTGCCTCAGCCTCCCGAGCAGCTAGGATTACAGGCGTATGCCACCACAGGCACCTAATTTTTGTAATTTTAGTAGAGACAGGGTTTTGTCATGTTGCACAGGCTGGTGTCGAACTCCTGACCTCAGATGATCCACCCAGCTTAGCCTCCCAAAGTCCTGAGGTTACAGCCCTGCCACAGTGCCTGACAAATAAATGTTTCTTTTTTTTTTTTTGTATTTTAGTAGAGACGGGATTTCACCACATTAGCCAGGCTGGCCTTGAACTCCCGACCTCAAGTGATCTGCCCACCTTGGCATCCCAAAATGTTGGCATTAAAGGTGTGAGCCACCATGCCTGGCCCAGATAATTTCCTTTATAGAATTTCTTTTTCTGATCCAGAGTCCAGTTCAAGATCACGTCTTGCATGTGCTTGTCATGTGTTTCTAGTTTCCTTTAATCTGGAATGTTTCCTTAATTTTTCTTTGTCATTCAGGATACGGACATTTTTGAAGAGGATAGACAAGTTGGTGTGCAGAATGTTCAGGATTTGGGGGGATTTTTCATGTATTTTTTAAAGAACTTTTTTCACTCAGCGTTTATTGGTGGCTACTCATGCCATGTAGGAGTCTAAGTGCCAGGAGTGTAAGTGCTGTGAGAGACAGGGTTTCAGTCTTGAGTCATTTAATATGATAAGGACAATCAGAAGTAGAATAACAAAGAAGTGCAAAGGCAGCAACAAAGTTGTCTGAGGGCAGTCTTCGGAAAGGAAGAGGGTAATATTTGGAAAACCCTGTTTTCCTGTTTTCTGCCAACAGACTCCTGAAATCATGTTCTTGGGATTCTTATCAACACATTTATTATTACACTAGTGAAAGCTTTTATTTAATAACACTGAGAGCATGAATATTATTTTCTTGTTCATATTTCATGTTTTACTGCTTAAATTGATTATATATATATATATATATATATATATATTTTTTTTTTTTTTTTTTTTTTTTTTTTTTTTTTTTTAAGGGCCAGAGCCTGAAGCGGATAGCCAGGAACAGGTTCACCCGAAGACTGGGTGTGAGCACGGAGATGGTCCTGATGTCCAGGAGTTGGGCCTGCCAAATCCAGAGGAGATGAAAACACCTGAGGAAGGTAGGCAATCCATTAGGCATGCAAATTGTAGGGTGTCTGTTTCCACAGTATCATATTATAATAATTATTATTTTTTTGAGACAGAGTCTCGCTCTGTCAACCAGGCTGGAGTGCAGTGGTGCCATCTTGGCTCACTGGAGCTTCTGCCTCCCAGGTTCAAGTGATTCTCCTCCCTCAGCCTCCCAAGTAGCTGGGATTACAGGCATGCTCCACCACGCCCAGCTAATTTTTGTATTTTTAGTAGAGATGAGGTTTCGCCATTTTGCATAAGCTGGTCTCAAACTCCTGATCTCAGGTGATCCACCCACCTCAGCCTCCTAAAGTGCCAGGATTACAGGCATGAGCCACTGCACCTGACCCAGTATTATGTTTTTAATAACACAGGGGTAACAATACTGCCTCCTTAATAATAGAATTCTTATATAAAGGTTATTTGAAACGTAGTTCAGGTCCCAGCAGCCAACTTATAGACTGTCAGATACAGAAACAAACTGAGTCAAAGCCATATTGAATTATAACTTTTGAGTATAAATCCTTAAACCAATAGCTCATGATTTTCAGATGCTTTTGTAAAGGTCTGCTTTTAATCAATACATAACACATTTGTAACACCCATCAGTTGGTGTGAAATATGCTGAAGCACGGATGCAGGTTCTAATACCAGCTCTTACAGCATTGGTGAGATTCTGAGCAAATCCCTTACCTTCTAAACCTATCTTTGGTCTTATAAAAATAGTGAGTTTAAGTCAGATATTTTAAAATCCTTTTCCATTCTGGTTCTTTCATACTCTGATCCTGTTGCATAGAATGCATAGGATACAGAGATCATCTGTTTTACATGATTTATTTATCATAAATCATGAAACCCTGGCCTGAGTCATCTGAAAACCTCTGAATTGAGATTTCATTGCTACTAAGAAAGGGAGCGGGCACTCTGCTTCATGTTAGTTTTTCTGTGTGGAGACCTGAATGCCTATTCTTAGGTACTGTCAATTTTTGAATTGTCGCTCTGACAGAGTGACGAGTCTCACTCTGTCACCCAGACTGGGGTGCTGTGGTGCGATTTCAGCTCACTGCAACCTCAGCCTCCCAGGCTCAAGTGATCCTCCCAACTTAGCCTCCTGAGCAGCTGGAACTACAGGCACAAGCTGCCATGCCTGACTGATGTTGTTTTGTTAAAAAAAATTTTTTATACAGATGAGGTCTCACTGTGTTGCCCAGGCTGGGATTCTCTGGCCCTTAATGAATAAGTGCTTTTTAAATCTTTCTCCAAGGAAACCTTGAGTGAGTGAATAATCAAATGGTGAGAGACCATTTAGTTTCTATTTTCTGTGGGATGTAGGTCAGTGATGCTCAGCATGGGTGTGAGTAAGATGCCTGTGCTACGCACACTCCCTGCCCCACTGTCAGTCTTCATGAGCCACTATTTCTAGTAAGACTGTAGACACATACATGATCTCTAACCATATCAAATGTTGCATGTAGGTTTCAGATTTTGAGGCATCAGTTGGTAAGATTTGAAGTTCAAAGACCATGACTCCAGTACTTTCTGAGTAATCCACCGAAGTATGTTTTACACATGTGTTTTCCAAATTGCTGACTGTTAATTATAAGTGCTTCTGGATTTAAAGGAAGCACCTGATGTTTACGGAATTAATTACCTTTAAATTCTACAGGTCTACCCTCAAAGTTTATACAGAGGTTTAGTTGGCTATAAGACACAGGATCTCCCTTAGAGTTCTATTTTTAGTCCATTTTATAAAACCCAAATTGTAGTGTCCTTTGTGTGCCTTTAGGGTCATCTAAATAATCTGCTGCTAAATCATGTTCCTAACAGTTATGTTTCTGTTACAGATGAAGGGCAATCACAGCCTTAAAAGAAGACACGCTGAAATGGTGCAGGCTGCTCCTGTGTTGGAAATTTGACCATTAAAATTCTCCCAATAAAGCTTTACAGCCTTCTGCAAAGAAGTCTTGTGCATCTTTTGTTAATTTTATTTCCAGGTGTTTGATGCTCTGAAATGTGTATCATTCTTTGACATTTTATATGCTAGCTGTTTGAGCTGGTATGTAGAGGCATAATTCCTACATATTGAGTTTCTATCCAGCAACCTTGTTAAATATGCTTATTAATTCTAAAAGTTTACTTCTAGATCCTTTTCAGTTTTCAACATACAGAATCATATCGTCTTTGAATAAGAACAATTTTGTTTCTGCCACTTTTTTTTTCTGTTTTCTTTTGTATTTTTTGTAGACACGTGGTTTTGCCATGTTGCCCAGTTTGTTCTTGAACTCCTGAGCTCAAGTGATCCACCCACCTCGGCCTCCCAAAGTGCTGGGATTGCAGGCATGAGCCACTGCGCCCGGCCTGTTGCTGCCATTTTAAACACTTTTATTTCCTTTTCTGATTTTAGGGGCATTGGGCAGACCCACTGGTATAATGGTGATAGTGGACATCCCTGTCTTATCCCTGATCAGAAATGGAAAAATTTCAACATTTCAACATAATATTTACCGTACTTTTTTTGTAGATTGACTTCAACAGTCAGTCATTCCACTCTGCTCTAGTTTGCTGAGAGTATTCATTTTGGATATATGTTGAGTTTCATCAAACACTGCATCTATTGTGATTATCACCGCACTTTTTCATTAATCTGTTAAAGTAGTGAATTAGATTGATAAATTTGTACTTTTTTGTTTTATATTTTTAAAAATTGAGACAGAGTGTCACTCTGTCACCCAGGCTGGAGTGCTGTGGTGTTATCACAGCTCACTTCAGCCTTGACCTCCGGGGCACAAGGGATCCTCCCACCTCAGCCTCCTGAATAGGACTATAGGCACATGCCACCATGTCCAGCTAGTTTTTCTATTGTTTTGTACAGATAAGATTTTGTCATGTTGCCCAGGCTGCTCTGGAACTTCTGAGCTCAGGTGATCTGCTCACCTCAGCCTCCCAAAGTGCTAGGATTACAGGTGTGAGCCTTGGCCTGGCCACGTTTTTCTTACATAAGGGTCTTGTCTATGTAAAGACTCAACTTACCTGTACGTTTGTGTGGGTGGGCTAACAGCATGATGAAATTTATCGTTCTATTGATTTAAAGAAAACTATCCTTGACTTTCTAATGTGTAAGTACATCAAAGCATAACTATAATTATTTTGAACGCATATATTGTTATGGGTGTTGGGACCCCTGCACTTTCCGCTGCTGTGGGAGTATGTCCTTGTAGGTATCTTTATTCTGTTTTCTCAACTGCAAACATCCTAGGACCATGGGTTGTGACTGGCAAGGAATGTGCCTTGTTAATTTCAAGATGGAGTTGATTTTCAAGTGGTTTCACTCTGGCTGTCCTAGGCTCCTGTTTCCCTAATATTTTCACTTCTTCTGTGATTCTGATGCTACAAATGATAGATGTTTTAGTATTTTCTTACAGGTCCACGAGGTTGTATTCCTTTTTCTTTCAGTTTCTTTCTCTGACTTGTTCATACTGAACAATTTCTTTTTGTTTTGTTTTAGACACAGGGTCTCACTCTATTGCCCAAGCTGGAGAGCAGTGGTGAGATCATAGCTCACTGCAGCCTTGAACTCCTGGGCTCAAGGGATCCTCCTCCCTCAGCCTTCACAGTAGCTGACTACAGGCACATGCCATCACACTCAAGCTATTTTTAATTGTTTTTTATAAAGATGAGGTCTCACTATGTTGCCCAGGCTGGTCTCAAACTGCTAGCATCCAGCCATCTGTTGTCTTACTTCAGCCTGCAAAAGCGCTAGGACTACTGGTGTAAGTCACAGCTCTTGGCCAGATAGAACAATTTCTTTTTATCTATCTTTGTGTTCACTAACTCTTTGCTTGTCTCCATTCTGCTATTGAACCCATTCAGTGGGAATTTTTTCCTTGGTTATCATATCTTCCACTTCTAAAATTTCCATTTGTTTCTTCTTTAAATATTCTTTTTTTGTGGCGGGACTTTCTGTTTTTTCTTGTTGCAAAAGTGTGCATGATTGCTTGTTTAAGCACCTTTATTCATAATTGCCAAAACTTGGCAGAAAGCAAAGTGTCCTTCAGTAAGTGAATGGACTAATAAACTGTCTACAGATAGCCAGTGGAATATTATTCAGCTGTAAAGTGAAATGGACTATCAAGCCATGAAAAGACATGGAAGAAACTTTAATTTCTATTACTAAGTGAAGGTAGCCAGTCTAAAAAGGCTTACTTGGCTATGATTACATGCTGTATGATTCCAACTATATGATATTATGGGTAGGGCAAAACTATGGAGAAAATAAAAAGATCAGTGGTTGCCAGGGTTATAGAGCAGGAAGGGATGAATAGGTGGAGCATGGAGGATTTTTAGAGCAGTGAATCTACTCTGTATGATACTATAATGGTGGGTACATGTCATTATACCTTTGTCCAAACTTATTAAATGTACAACACCAAGAGTGAATCCTAATGTAAACTATGGACTGTGGGTGATAATGATGTGTCATTGCAGGCTCAATTGTAACAAATGTACCACTCCTTTGGGGGATGTTGATAATGGGGAGAATTGTGCATGTGTTGGGCCCAGGAGTATATAGGATATCTCTATACCTTCCTCTCAATTTTGATGTGGTCCTAAAACTTCTCTTTAAAAAAAGTCTGTTAATTTTTTAAAAAATTAATAAGTACTGAAAAAATTTAAATATTCATTCCTGGGCCAATTAAAAGAGATTAACAGAGTGGATAAAAAATAATCAAACCATATGCCATATACAAGAAACTCATTTCACATATGACCACATAGGTAGATAGAAACTAAAAGAATGGAAAAACATGTTCAATGCAAACATTAATTTTTAAAAAACTAGGAGTGGGCCAGGCGTGGTGGCTCATGCCTGTAATCCCAGCACTTTTGGAGGCCAAAGTGGGCGGATCACGAGGTCAGGAGTTTGAGACCAGCCTGACCAACATGGAGAAACCCTGTCTCTACTAAAAATACAAAATTAGCTGGGCGTGGTGGCACGCACCTGTACTCCCAGCTACTCAGGAGGCTGAGGCAGAAGAATTGCTTGAACCCGGGAGGCAGAGGTTGCAGTGAGCCAAGATCATGCCACTGCACTCCAGCCTGGGTGACAGAGCGAGACTCCATCTCAAAAAAAAAAAAAAAAAAACTGGGAGTGACTGCATTAATATTAGGTAAAGTAGACTTCAGAGCAAAGCGAATTACTAGAAATGAAGAGGGACATCACATAATAAAAAGATCAATCCACCAAGAAGAAATAATGATATCAATTGAGGCAGAAAAAGCATCTGCAAAATCCCACACCCACTCATGATTTTAAAAAAAACACTCTCAGCAAACCATGAATAGAGTGGAATTTCTTCAATTTGATACAGTTCATCTACAAAAAAACTAAAAATCATATTTAATTGTGAAAGACTGAATGTTTTCCCCCAACGCCAGGAAAAAGGCAAAGATGTATGTATCTCACCACTGTTATTCAACATACTACTGGAAGTTCTAGCGGAGGAATAAGACAAAAAAAAGAAAAAAGAAGAGAAAGAAAATAAGGGATACAGATGGAAATAGAAGAAATTAAACTATCCCTGTTTGCAGATGGCTATATAGAAAATCCCGAAGAATATACCCAAAAAATCCCCTCTATAACTAACATGTGAGTTCAGCAAGGATGCAGGATACAAGATGATAAATACACAAAAATCAATTGCACTTCTATATATTAACAACAAACTTGTGGAAACTGGAAATTAAAAACATAATACCATTTACAATTGCATTAAAGAAAATGAAATACTTAGGTATAAATCTAAAAGCATGTACAAGATCTGTGTGCTGAAATTTGCAAGAGACTGATAAAAGAAATTAAAGACCTAAGTAAATGGAGTGACATACTGTGTCTGTGGATTGGAAGACTCAAAATAGTGGAGATGTCAAATCTCCCCAAATAGATCTTTAAGTTTAATGCAATTCCCATCAAGTTTTTTGTAGACATAGACAAGCTTATTCTAAAATTCATATGGAAAGGCACAAACCCTAGAATAGCTAAAACAATTTTGAAAAGAAGAATATATTGGGAGGAATTGCTCTACCTGATGACTTGCCATCTAGCTATAGTAACCAAAGAAATTATCACATTGTCCAAGAGATAGACATACATCAATGGAACAGAATTGAAAACCCATAAATAGACCCACACAACTGATTCTTTTTTTGATGGGGTCTTGCTATGTTACCCACACTGGACTTGAACTCCTTGGCTCAAGTGATCCTCCCACCTTAGCCTTCCATGTAACTAGGATTACAGGCATGCACCACCACATCTAGCTTTTCAACTGATTCTTGACAAAGATGGAAATGCAATCCAATTTAAAAAGGAGAGCCTTTTCAACAAATTGTGCTGGAACAATTGGACATCCATAAGCAAAAAAAAATTAAACCTTGACCTAAACCTCATACCTTATACAAAAATTAGTGCAAAATGAATCATGGACTTAATGCAAAATGTAAAACTCTAAGACCTTTAGAAACAAATCATAAGAGAAAAATCTTTGGGTCCTAGGACTAGATGAAGAGTTCTTAGATTTGACACCAAAAGCCCAATCCTTAAAAGGAAAAATTGATGAATTGGACTTTATCAAAATCAAAGACATTTGTTCTGTGAAAGACCCCTGTTAAGAAGATGAAAAGGCAAGCCATATCACAGACTGGAATAAAATAATTGCCAACCACATATCTGTCAAGGGCCCTATAGCTAGAATATATAAAGAACTCTCAGAACTCAACAATAAAAAAGCAAACAATCCAATTAGAAACTGGGCAAAAGACATGAACATATATTTCACCAAAGAGAAGATGTGAATGGCAAATGAGCACATGAAAGGATGTTCAACATCAGTAGCCATTAGATAAATGTAAAATAAGAGTACGAGGAGATATCATTATGCACCTATTAGAACAGTTAAAAAGTGGTAATACCAAATGTTGGTGAGGATGCACAGAAGGATGCATTGCTGATAGGAATGAAAAATGGTGTGGCGACTCTAGAAAAGAGTGGGGGAATGAATAAAAAGAGATAACATGAAGGGATTCTTCTGTGGTGATGAGCCAGCTCTATATCTTGATTGTGATAGTGGCACAGAACTACACACACACACACACACACACACACAAATGTAGTTTTCTTAAAATGGTAGAAATAGAACAGAATAGAGAACCCAGAAATAAATCCACACATCTTTGGTGAACTCATTTTCAACAAAGGTAGCAAGAATATACATTGGGGAATAGACAGTCTCTTCAATAAATGGTGCTGGGAAAACTGGATATCCATATGCAAAGAATGAAACTAGGCCCCTACCTCTTGCCATTACAAAAATCAACTCAAGATGGATTAAAGACTTAAATCTAAGACCTCAAACTATGAAACTACTACTAGAAAACATTGGGAAAACTCTCCAGAGCATTGGTGTGGACAAAGATTGCTTCAGTAATACTTCAAACGCACAAGCATCCAAATCAAAAAATGGATAAGTAGGATCACATCAAGTTCAAAATCTTCTGCACAGCAAAGGAAACAATCAACAAAGTGAAGAGACAACCCACAGAATGGGAGAAAACATTTGCAAACTACCCATCCGACAAGTTGTTAATAACCAGAATATATAAGTAGCTCAAACAACTCAACAGGAAAAAGTCTAATAATCTGACCTTAAAATGGGCAAAAGATCTCAATAGACATTTCTGAAAAGAAGACCTACAAATGACACACAGGTATATGAAAAGGTGCTCAACATCATTGATCATCAGAGAAATGCAAATCAAAACTAAAATGAGATATCATCTCTCCTCAGTTAAAATGGCTTTTATCCAAAAGACAGGCAATAATGAATGCTGGAGGGGATGTACAGAAAAGGCAACCCTCGTACACTGTTGATGGCAATGTGAATAAGTACAACCACTATGGAGAAAGGTTTGGGAGTTCCTCAAAAAATTAACAATAGAGCTACCATATGATCCAGCAATCCCACTGCTAGATACATACCCAAAAGAAAGGAAATCAGTATATCAAAGAGATATCTGCATTCTTATGTTTATTGCAGCACTATTCACAATAGCCAGGATTTGAAATCAACCTAAGTGTCCATCAACAGATGAATGGATAAAGAAAATGTGGTAAATATACATAATGGAATATTATTCAATCATAAAAAAAATGAAATCTTGTCATTTGCAATAACATGGATAGAACTAGAGGTCATTATGTTAAGCACCATAAGCCAGGCACTGAAAGACAAATGTCACATGTTCTCACTCATATGTGGGAGCTAAAAGCTAAAACAATTGAACTCAAGGAGATAGTAGAATGATTGTTGCCAGAGGCTGGGAAGGGTAGCAGGGATAGGGGAGCAAGTGGAGGGAGGATAATGTGGGGATGAGGGTAAAAGAATATAGTTAGAATGAATAAGATCTAGCATTTAATAGCACAACAGGGTGACTATAGTCAACAATAATTTATTTTATATTTTAAAATCGCTAAAAGAGTTGGATTAGAATGTTCCTAACACAAAGAGATGATAAATGCTTGAAGTGATGGATACCCCAATTACCTTGATGTGATTACCATACATAGTATGCCTTTATCAAAACATCACATGTACCCCATAAGTATATACACCTATTGTGTGTGCATAAAAATTAAAAATTAGAAAAAAAATGTTTTAAAGACTCATAAGGGTCCCTGCCCCATTCTTTCCTGTACTCAAGAAGCACATGTTAATGAAGCCTTCTGTACATGCCTGAATGGTGGCACTGTGAATCTCCCCACCCTGGGTCTCAGGCATATGACTGATGAAAGCAGACAGTGTTGACCCAGGCCCACTACCCTCTGACTTTTCAGAGCTGCCTTATGTAAGTGGAATTTGATGTCAAAGTACAGAGACTCAGGTATCTTGGCTGCTCCAAAGAGGCAAATCATGGTGGGACCCACTAGATTTTGTGCCCTGCTTATGAGGTAGCAGACCAGCAGGATTTGTTCTCTGGTCAAAACCCTGCTGACCAAAACAGTATCTGGTCCAGATGGGATAAAGTGAAGAAACGAGCAGGAACCAGCAGAAGGCAAAAGTGATCTTTAGTTGCTCTCATTGCTCATTGGCATAAGACACTCCAACTAGCACCATGGCAGTTTACAAATGCCACAGCAATGACCCAGAAGTCACCACCTCTTTCCGTAACAATGGCTTGGAAGTTACCACCCTTTTCTTAGAAAGGTCTAAATAACCTGCCCCTCAATTTGCATTGACTGACCCCTTAATTTGCATGTGATTGAAAGTGGATTTACGTGAGTATTAATGCAGTTGCCAAGAGCCCCTAAGTTGCTGACTCTGGACCACACTGCCTGTGAGTTAGCCCTGCTAGGCAAGGAGCAGTACCATTCAATAGAAGATTGCCATGTAACACCACCACTTGGCCCTTGAATTCCTTCCTGGGCAAAGCCAAGTGCCCTCAGGGGCTAAGCCCCAATTTTGTCAGGGGGCTTCCCTGTCCTGCTACACTTAATACAGGCACAAGGATGAAAAGAAAAATCATCACTATTAAATGAAATAAAGTCTGTGTCTACAACCCTTAACAGCATCTAGCTCCTTAGAGGAAAATAGCCTCACAGTTGAGGCTATATTTTATTTAGATTATTTTTGCTATTAGAGATGGATAACAGAGTAAAAATAACCATTAGAGGATGCCAAGTTTATGAGGCAAGAAGGATCAGACCATAAGAAAAAGGAAGCTTACAACATTGAAATGTGGTATTGGCTAGATTAATGTGGGAAATCCACCAACACTTTGCCTCCTTCCTCTATCCCATACTGGCCTCTCTCACTTACAAAAAACAAAACAAAACAAAACAAAAAAAACAACCAAACCCAAACAATCAAAGCATCAGACCCAAATAGATAAAACTCTGGCATCAGATAAACCAACCAGATACCTAACCCAACATTATTTTCTCCTACATCTACTCAAGGCTCTTGGTAATCACATGTTCTTTCTCTGTATAATCAGCAGGAAATTTGTACAGCTCTGAGATATGGTTTCTATGATGTTTCAGCTTGTGTTCAAGATTTGCACAGCTTTCAGAAACCACATAATGGAGATGTATGGGTTTCACTTTTTCCTGTCCTTGATAAATGACAACATATAGTGCAGCCTTTAAAATTGTGTTTTTATCCAATTTTGTAATGAGAGATAAATACAAAACACCAAAGCAACAGAAATTAACTTCTCTCCCTCCCGTGTAACAAAACTGAATAATCTCTCCTTAGCTTTACTGTTGCTTGGGCTTCTTTTAAAAACAACAATAACAAACCTATAGTCAATATTTATAAAGTTGAGTTCAACTATTTTTCAGTTAGCATTACAGAAGTCCTCGAAAAATGTCATTTGTTTCAACATTATTTTATTATTACCTTGATCAGGGAAAAAATCCATTCCCAGCAGGTCTATTGTCTGTGTGGAGTTTGCAGGTTCTACCCATGTCTGTATGGGTTTTCTCCAGTTACTCCAGTTTTCTCCCATATCCCAAAGCTGTGCACATTAGGTGAACAGGTGTGTCTACATGGTACCGGTCTAAGTGAGTGTGAGTGTCTATGTAAGTGTGCCCTGCGATGGGATGGCATCTTGGCCAGGGTGGGTTCCTACCTTGCCCCTTGAGCTGCCAGGATAGGCTCTGGCCACTTGCCACCCTGAACTGCAATAAGCAGGTTGGAAAGCGAATGAATTCAAATTATTGTAAAATAAAAAAATTTTAAGTAGACTATAAGCCTACAGATGCATGACAATAAATGATGTAGTGCAAAAGCACTCAGCGAGCCCACAAAAAAAAAATGACACATTCTGACACATTTGGTTTTCATAACGTTAAAAAGCATAGCATCAAAAAGTATCCAAATTGCAAGCTGGGATGATTGGAGCAGTTTGGGATTTATGAGAGATGTAGAGACTGAGATTTTGACAGAAAAGCAACTGAACTGGAGATGGATGTCTCTAAATTCTTCAGCACTCAACAGGCTCCTTCTGCCAGTCTGGACTTTTGCTCCAAAGGCACATAGCCTTAGGAGTCACCGAGAAACAGGTCCTGTGCCAAACAGACAGAAGCACACAGCAAATATCACTCCATTTTTCTTGGGGGGTACATCTGAAATGCCCAACATCAAGGCAGGAGAAACCCCATTTGGAGACAGAGACTACTGTTACAACTGAATGCCAGGGGTCAGGGATGTCAGTCTAATTGCTGACACACCCAGTTACCTCATCTACTGGGGTCAAAAACCAAGCCACACAGAATTTGGGGAGGGGACAAGAGTTTGTCTATGAAGATCAACGATGAGGGGCTGATGAAAGGGAAACAGGAGCATCATCATGAGTAGGAAGGACGTTCTGGTGAGAAATGTTTCTTACACTCAAGTTGCTCTTGAGTTTTATAGAACCTGGTCATGAGGAGATCCTATGCAGGAAACAAGACAAGAGTGCTTGTGAAATAAAGCAAAAAGCTCTGAAACAAAAGATATTAATGGTAGCCTGGACGGACGTACTTGCTTACAAGTGGATGGATGCTTAGGAGTGCTGGCCCCTTCCTTCAACACTAATAGCAAAGTCGTTGGTCTTAAGAAAAGGACACAAGAGAGATAATTATGGCAAACATAATTTTCAAGGAGTAGAAAGGATACCATCATTGTAAGACCCTGAAGTAACCATAGCCATAGTTCAATGGAGCTAAGGACAGGTTGGCTCTTAGAAACTAGTGGAGATGAGGCTGCTGGTGGGAAAAGAAGAGAGCATTCAGTTTCTGGTTATGCAAGACTTGTCTCCCAGAAACAGCTCAAATTTCCTACCATGATTGAATTTAAGCCACAATACACAAATGTTTTAATGATAGTCTTTTCTAATACTATTGACTTGTAATTGTGTTGGTTTAGGGTTTAATTTCTGCCCTTAGATTGGCACATGGACGGTGCTTTTAGATAAAATGGCATCTCTTGTCAAAATGTGATCATGAATTCTGTCTGAATGTGTATGTGTCACTGTCCTTGGAGTGTGTCTGTAGGGCGAAGGAGAGAAAGCCATCTTATCTGAAGAGAGAGAAGACTTCTGAAGAAGGAGCTGTGAACAGCTCCTGGGGTGAAAAGGTGCTCAGCGGAAAGGAAGGGAAGGGGAGGCGAAGGGAGAGGAGGGGAGAGGAGGGGAGGGGAGGGATGGGAAAGGAACCTCATCTTGAGCTCCAAGCTGCTCAAGATGAATGCCAGAACTTAGGATCCATTTACATGCAGATATGCAAATCCTCAGGCTGGCTCTTGGCCCAGGACCATGCTATAGGATAGGCCAGGGATATCCACTGGTTCTTGGTACCCCACTTTGTGCCCTCCTTTGTGCTTTTTTTTAGGACCCTCCCATTTTAGGCTTCCAGACTTGTTCTCCAAAGTGTTCTATGGCCTGGGTCAGTGGGAATAGAACATTTTGAACAAACCCTTTCACACTGAGTTAAGACTCAGCATGATTCCTTAGCCCCACTCCCACCTTTATATTTTAACAAGGGATAATGAAGTGAGCAATGGATAACCCAAAGTGAGGTCTAGGCAAATATGCAGTACAGCCCCTTTATCCCCCTGACCCTTAAAATAGACATCTGACTGTTTCCATCCCAGCATCTATTTGCCCTTCTCTGGTAAGAGAACCCCTTTACCCTGCAGATAACCCAATATTCTCGTAGTTTCTTTAGAGTGAAACTATTTGCCCCTCCTGACCGTTGGGCTGGGCCTCCTGTGATTTAGGTTAGCCAAGCAGCATCAACCATCCTCTTAAGCAGAGTGTTTGGATGAAAGGAGGGCACATTACACAAATCAACCAATCAGAGTCCTCCCTGGGACCTTTTTTGCATACCAGAGAAGGCACCATGAGGGAGCACTGATGAAGCTATTTGAGCCCCTGGATCCAGCTGTACCCCCAAAGCATGGATCCCTGCAGTTCCCATTTGTGTAAGCCAATAAATTCTTTTAAATTCATATTATACACCTTGGTGTATAATAGGAAGGATCCAAAAGAAGTAATCATAATTACTAACTATATTTTCTTCCTCGTTGCTGTGTCCTTCTCTCCAAGTTACTCTGAGTCTTTGAAAACAAGTAGAAATTGAGGCCCACCCATTGGAGAGATTGGATGGAAATAATGATGGCACACATCATCATGTGGGAGACATATTTGGGAGCAGATACTTTCTGTGAATCCCTGGAATTACACCATAAAGGAATCTATCCACCCAGTGCAGATATATGGTCCCTCTATCAGTGAAATTCATTTCTGCCTAGGACAAATGCAACAGGCATTTAATACAAGAAGGCAGGTGGAAGACCATAGTAGGTAGTTAGGTCAACTATCCTACATGCCAAGGAAGAAAATTTTGGACAAATGCAACCCCCAAGTTGAATAAAGGATGTCTAACTGGAGAAAAATATCTATATGGAAGGTTATCTTGTGGCAACAAGGCAGCCTCAGTTGCCTGGGTGACTCCCACAAGAAAATGTTAGCCGTGAAGCTTTCCTTATAACCTAGCAGGGTAGATAATTAGCTCCAGAGTCTGATATCAGGTGCTCCAGATAAATGCTTGCTTGCCATCTTCCAGGCCATGGCAAGGTCAGTTCAATTAAGATAAAGCCAGGGCTTAGAAGTAGACCCACTAAGCCCTTATTACAGGAGAGCTGACTCAACATCAGATGCAGAGGCATTCCCTTTCAAGAGGACAAATGTAATGCCCAGGGGCTCTGGGAACAAATGGCAGAGGGCAGTCTAGGTCAGTAGTTAGGTTTGGCTGAGGGGGCAGGGGAAGTTCCAATTTGAAGTGCCAGGAATTCTGGCTGGTTCTCAGGGTAGGAAGACAGGGTATCAGTGGCAGGCTACACATTGGCTGCTGATTCTTGGAAGTCTAAGCAGGTTGGGAGTCAGCAGCAGGGTCATCTTACAACAGGGAGAAAGGTGATGGGTACTGGGCTAGATATCAAAGGTAAAAGTTGACTCCATGCAGAGTCAGATGGGAGAAAGGTGTTAAGATATACCAGAAAGAGATAAGCACAGAACTGTTATCTGAGAGCGTCCAGGGGAGTGGACATGTTGTCGCGGCATATACCCAGGCTGGAGAAACCAAACAGAAGCCTAGTTCTGTGAAATGAGCTATAAATACCCAGAACCAGTTTTGAAGCAAGCAGAGCCCAACATTGAGCTCCAGAATGTTAAAACAGGGCTCCAGAAATTTCTGCTGAGAACAGACAGCTTCTATTGCAGAGAATGAGGCAAGGCTTAACCTCTAGGTGGGAATTGAGAAGTCCCTTTAGGATAAGAGGGACTAATAGTGGCTGAGATCCCAACTGGAAATATCACTGCTGCCATCCTGAAGCCTCCCCTAGTTCTATGTATGCCACTATTAGAAATGGGTTTTGATTTTAGCAAAGGGCTATTCCATTACTTATAAGAAAAATTCCTCTTAGTATATGGATCACAATTTAAATGGTTATCAGCCATTTATACCTTAGTATGAATTTGCTTACATATTTTCTCTCTGAGAGTAGGTTTTGACGGAGGTTGGAAGAAATTATTTATTATCAGAGTCTTACTGACAGGCCATGAATCAGGCACTGTGTTATGTACTAGGGATAGAAAAATAAGACAAAGCATGTGTGCTTCATCCCCCAAGCCGTTTTATAAACTTCTAGATTAAAGGTGGAGAGGAAGCCACTAAAAGGAAAAAGATATGCAAGAGGGAAGCTGGATAGATTATAGACAAAGATTTTCTTACTTTCCGATGTTTCCAAATATGACTCATTTCCCCCATGGAAATCTCACAAATGTTCCTTGTCATCTTCCCACAGCCCTTAGCCCAACTCGTCCCTAACTCTTCAAAAAGCAGCAGGGCTTCCTGGTCCATGCTTGATTCAGGAATAGAGATGCTGGAAAGATCATTTTGTCCAGTCTCCTTTGATTTATTGTCATGGAAAATCAGGCCCTGAGAGGTAAAGTAACCAGAAGAAATAATGAAGGGAGTTCCCTCTGGTTAAAACCTTTTTACCGAATCATCTCCTAACAGTGGGCCAGGGTGCGGAACTACAATATCAGAGAAACTCCAGGTTGGATTGCATCAGTCATTCCTTCAAACACTTCACTTGTTTTCCATTGTCCACTACATAAACTTCAACCCCTTGGGCAGGCTTTCAAAGCCTTCCATTCTCATTGGTCTATGTAACCATACTACTTTGTCTCATTATTCACCTGCTTTAATTATTTGACTCATAATTGCCAGAATATCATCTTTGTTTTCCTATTTCCGTGACCTTGCTTATGCCACCCTCTCCACCAGATGCCCTAATACCACCTCTATGTAAAGAATTCCTGCTAGTTCTTCAGTGCTGTCCCATTTACGAAGTCATCCCCAATCTCACATGAAGACGTCTCTAGCTATTTTTGTGCTTGTACCGTTCAAACGGCTGTTAGCATATACCATCTTCTAAGGTGGGCATTCTGTAACTGTCTTATCTGTCTGAATGAAAGACAGGAACTCCTCCCTGTATATCTGGAACTCCTGCAGTTCCGAGCATAGTAAATCTTGGTTATCGTAAATATCTGATGAATGAATGAAGAAACTAAGTGAATCTGAATTTATGTTGACAGAAAGGAAGAGAACAAATCATAGCAATGCAGTTCTGAAGTTTAGCATGGCTGGGGCAGGCTGCATAGGCCAGAGAAAAAGAGATAAGAAGGAGACTGCTGGGGAACCCAAGATAAACTGCACAGTTATCATGGAGTGAGGAGATAAAAGTAAGATCCGTGCTGGGCATGGTGGCTCACGCCTATGATCCCAGCACCTCGGGAGGCTGAGGCGGGCGGACCACCTGAGGTCGGGAGTTCAAGACCAGCCTGACCAACATGGAGAAACCCCGTCTCTACTAAAAATACAAAATTAGCCCGTCGTGGTGGCGCATGCCTGTAATCCCAGCTACTCGGGAGGCTGAGGCAGGAGAATCACTTGAACCCGGGAGGCGGA
Source organism: Pan paniscus (assembly GCF_029289425.2). Lineage (NCBI taxonomy): Eukaryota > Metazoa > Chordata > Mammalia > Primates > Hominidae > Pan > Pan paniscus. The sequence goes on along the minus strand of NC_073272.2, from coordinate 51,100,224 downwards.
GGTTGTAGTGAGCTGAGATCGCACCATTGCATTCCAGCCTGGGCAACAAGAGTGAAACTCGGTCTCAAAAAAAAAAAGAAGAAGAAGAAGAAGAAGAAGATCTGGCCAGGCGCGGTGGCTCACGCCTCTAGTCCCAGAACTTTGGGAGGCTGAGGTGGGTGGATCACGAGGTCAGGAGATTGAGACCATCCTGGCTAACATGGTGAAACCCTGTCTCTACTAAAAATACAAAAATTAGCTGGGCATGATGGCACATGCCTGTAGTCCCAGCTACTTGGGAGGCTGAGGCAGAAGAATTGCTTGAACCCGGGAGGTGGAGGTTGCAGTGAGCCGAGATAGCACCACTGCACTCCAGCCTGTGCAACAGAGTGAGACTTGGGAAAAAAAAAAAAAAAGTAAGATCCAGACACTACTGTCCAGGAAGGGAAAGAGAAAACTGAAAAGGCATGCCAAGCCAAGATGTGAGACCTGAAGGAAATGAAGGATGAGATTTCAATGTTCGAGATTTAATACGAGGTGTCCTAGACACAAAGAAGCAGACAGCAATTGCCAAACTGTTTTGTGTTTGTATCCTTTTTGATTAAAGTTCTGAGCTTGGTTGATAATCGTTCATTAAAAAGAAAAAATATTGTTTGGGCAGGACAAGGTGGCTCACACCTGTAATACCAGCACTTTGGGAGGCTGAGGCAGACTGAGTGCTTGAGCCCAGGAGTTTGAGACCAGCCTGGGCAACATGGCAAAACCATCTCTACAAAAAAGTACAAAAATTAGCCAGGAATGGTGGCATGCACCTGTAGTCCCTGCTACTTGGGAGGCTGAGGTGGGAGGATCACTTGAGCCTGGGAGGCGGAGGTTGCAGTGATCCAAGATCATGCCTCTGCACTCCAGCCTGGGTGACAGAGCCAGATCCTGTCTCAAAAAAATTTTTTTTGTTGGAAGGTGTTCTGTGGAGACATCTCAAGGCCACCAGGGCTGTCAAATGGCAGCTCAGGCAGGGCTCTGGAGCTCCAGCTAACCTCACTTCAAACACTCCACTGTGATATATCTTGTATTTGGAGGTTTGCCATAAGACGTATCTTGAAAAGAAGAACTTCCTGTTTAAAAAGTGTTTTATATGCCCCAGAAACGCCATTCCTTTCATTCAAGAGAAATGAAAATATGTCTGCACAAAAACTTGTATTTGAATATTCATAGCAGTGTTACTCGTAATAGCCAAAAGATGGATACAACCCACGTGTTCACCAACTGATGAATGGATAGACAAAATGTGGTTTTTCCATGCAGTGGAATATTATTCAGTCATAAAAAGGAATAAAGTATTCATACATGCTAAAAGTGAGTGAACCTTGAAAGCATTATGCTATGTGAGAGAAGCCAGTCACAAAAGACAACATATTGTATTATTTCATTTATATGAAATATACAGAATAGACAAATCCATAGAGATAGAAGATAAATTAGTGGTTGCAGGGGTTGGGGGGATGGGGAGGGACTGTTAACGGGCACAGGGTTTGTTTTAGGGAGGGCAAAAATGTCCTAAAATTAGACTGTGGCAGTGGTTGCTCAACCATGTAAATACATTAGAAACCACTGAATTGCACACTTTAAAAGGGTGAATTGTATGGCATGTAAATTATATCTCAAGAAAGCTGGGGGTTTTTTGTAATAAATGTATATGAGAATATTTTACTCTAAGGCAATGGTTCTCAAAGGGGAGCAGGGAAGAAATTTTGTCCCCCAGGGGAATTCAGCAATGTCTAGAGACTTTTTTTTTTTTTTTTATAGAGACGAAGTCTCACTATGTTGCCCAGGGTGGCCTCCAACTCCTGGGCTCAGGCAATCTTCCCTGGGCTCTAGCAATCCAAAGTGCTAGGTTTACAGCTGTGAGCCACTGCACCCAGCCATCTAGGGACTTTTTTTTTTTTTTTTTTTTTTTTGAGGCAGAGTTTTGCTCTTGTTGCTCAGGCTAGAGTGCAATGGCACGATCTCAGCTCATTGCAACCTCCACCTCCTGGATTCAAGTGATTCTCCTGCCTCAGCCTCCCAAGTAGCTGGGATTACAGGGGTATGCCACCACGCCTGGCTAATTTTTGTATTTTTACTAGAGTCGGGGTTTCTCCATGTTGGTCAGGCTGGTCTCGAACCCCTTGACCTCAAGGGATCCGCCCACCTCAGCCTCCCAAAGTGCCGGGATTGCAGGTGTGAGCCACCACGCCCAGCGTAGAGACATTTTTGGTTGTTACAACTAGGGAAAGGATTACTGGCCTGTGGTAGGCAAAGGTCAGGGATGCTGCTAAAACATCCTACAATACACAGGCAGCCCCCACAACAAAGGATCATCTGGCCCAAATGTCAATAGAGCTGAGGTTGAGAAACCCTGTTCCAGGGTATAACGCTTTAAAATAATGATGATTGTTCCCAATTTTTTCTTTTTACTTTATTTATTCATTTTTAAGACAGGGTCTTTCTGTCATCCAGGCTGCAGTTCAGTGGCATGATCACAGTTTGCTGCATATTCAACCACCCAGGCTCAATCAATCCTTCCACATTAACCTCCCAAGTAGCTGTGACCACAGGCACACACCACCATACCTTACACATTTGTTCTATTTTTTGTAGAGAAAGAGTCTCGCTTTACCCAGGCTGGTCTCAAACTCCTGGGCTCAAGCAATCCTTCTGCCTTGGCCTCCCAAAGTGCTGGGATAACAGGCTTGAGCCACTGCACCCAGCCTGTTCCTAATATTTTTATCAGGGTGGTTGTTGTTGCCCTTTTATGGCATTTGCTACCCACCCTCATCCCCTATACACCTGCAGAACTCTGGAGTTGTTTCACATATTTCATAATTAGCTTCTCAAGGCTAAAGTGGCCACTAAGACGTGTGAATCCAGGTGTCCATGTGTTTGTAGCAGCAGTCAGCTCCTCCTCTCCCGCAGTCATTAGAAATCACTTCAGGATTACAGTCAGAGCTCTTAAAAATATGCAACAAACAATTAATTTTTCAAGATACTTAATGGTTCTACATAACAGGCAGGGGCTATCTTAACATTCTAAATAAAGTGTCTTATTTTAGAAAGTAGAGAAACATTTATCTTTTATATTCTATAATATTTAAATCTATGCTTTAAAAAGAGACCTTATATGCAATGCATACACAAACCAGCAAGTCAACATATATTTACGTAAAAGGTACATCATAAAGTTAGGGGATCCTTGAGTCCAGGCAAGTATTTACAGCCCAGATCCAAAGGAAGCTGAATGTTTATGAAGAGATTTTCGCGACAGGCAAGTTGAAGTTCACGGAGAAAAGCCCTGTAGAGGGCCAGCTCTCTACAGCATTGGAAGTTCTGAAACATTTGTTTTCAGGAGTTAGAACCTCCCTTGGCTGCTTTATTGGTTTCTCTCAAGGACACCTGTCAGATGCTAAAAGCATTATTCTTTCCAACTTAGCCCTACCAGACTTCTAACAAAACCTATTCTCAGAAAAACAATTCTGACAAGATCTTCACCTGAAAGTGTACATGTCTGATCATGTCTACATTTTACCTTTCTCAAGAGGGCATGTATTATAAAAGCTATCAGAGACTTTAGCCAAAAGAATGAGAGTATAAAATTGGAAACTTCAGACTTACTAGATGGGGCTATAAAGTTAGCACATTAAAGAAACCTTGAAACTAGCCCAAGTTTCCCATAAAACTGAAGCTTTAGAAACTTACATTTGTCTTGTCTGAGTTCCTTTCTCAGGAGACTGGCCAATAGGCCCCTAGATGGTGTCAGTGGGGCTGGGGCTTTAGAGATCAACACATCCAGACAGTATGATACACCTGCTGCCTATTGACCAACTCCTCTTCCCTAACCCTCTCTAATTCCTGTTTTCCTTTCCTGCTATATAAACCCCTAACTTTAATCAGTTGAAGGGACAGATTTCAGACTTGTCTCCCATCTCTTGGTTGACATCACCTGCAATAAAGCCTTTTTTCCTGGACAACACTTTTCTCAGTAATTGGCTTTCTGTGTGATGAGCAACTGGACCTAGGCCAAACCTCTGGTGTTTGGCAACAACATCATGAATGAATCTCAAAATAATTACACTGCATGAATGAAGCCAGATGAAAAAGAGTATATATTATATGCTTCCATTTTTATAAAATTCTAGGCCATACAAACAGAAAGCAGTCAGTGGTTTCACGGGGATGGGAAGGTAGGAGGAAGGGATGGGATGGAGGGATGACAAAGGGACACGAGGAGACTTTTGGAGGTGATGCATATGTTCACTATCTTGATTCTTGTGATGGTTTCGTGGGTGCATGCATATGCCAAAACTCATCATATTGTCTACACTTTAAATATGTGTAGTCTACTGAATAACAATTATAACTCAACAAAGTCATAGAAAAAATTAAGCAGACAAGATTAAATTAAAAGTACTATGCAGGCCAGGCACAGTGGCTCACGCCTATAATCCCAGCACTTTGGAAGGCCAAGGTGGGTGGATCACTTGAGGTCAGGAGTTCAAGACCAGCCTGGCCAGCATGGTGAAGCCTCCTCTCTACTAAAAATGCAAAAATTAGCAGGGCGTGGTGGTAGGCGCCTGTAGTCCCAACTACTGGGGAGGCCAAGGCATGAGATTCGCTTGAACCTGTGGAGACAGGGAAAAGGGTCAATCAAGTCTTCCCACTAAGAGCAAGGACACCCACATCTGTGGCCAGTGCTGTGCCAAGTTCTTTGAATTATCACATCTTCTGCTCCACAAGAAGAACTGTACTAAAAATCAATTAGTTTTATTTGTAAATGAAAATCCAGCCTCCCCACCCAAAACCTTCTCCCCCAGGCTCCCTCCCAATAATCCTGATGAACAAACGAATGAAACAGTTAACAAAACAGATCAAGTGGACTGCAGCGACCTTTCAGAACACAACAGACTTGACAGGGAAGAGTCCATGGAGGTGGAGGCCCCAGTAGCTAACAAAAGTGGCAGCAGCACTTCCAGCCGCAGCCACAGCAGTATTGCCCCAAGTGGCAGCAGCAGCAGCAGCTCCCCCACAGGTACCTCAGCGATCACAACCTCTCTACCTCAACTCGGGGACCTGACAACACTGGGCAACTTCTCCGTGATCAACAGCAACGTCATCATCGAGAACCTCCAGAGCACCAAGGTGGTGGTGTCCCAGTTCTCCCAGGAAGTGAGGTGTCGCGGGGCTTCCCGGGGCAAGTTGGCCATCCCAGCCCTCATGGAACAGCTCCTAGGTATGCAGCAGCAGCAGGTCCACTAGCTGCAACTGATCAAATAGATTTGTCACCAAACATTGCTGTTGGCTTCTCAGAATGCAGACTTGCCAACATCTTCTCATCCTTCTCAAGGTACTTTACAAACATCTGCCAACCCCTTGTCCATGCTAAATTCCCATTTATCTCAGCAGCTGGCAGCAGCAGCTTGATTGTCACAGAGCCTCGCCAGCCAATCTGCTAGCATTAGTGGTGTGAAACAGCTACCCCAATCCAGCTACTTCGGAGTAGTTCTGGCAACACCATCATTCCATCCAACAGTGGCTTTTCTCCCAATATGAACATATTGGTGGTGTCAGTTACCACCCTGTCCTCAGAAAAGGTGGCTTCAAGAGCTGCGGCCTCCCATGTCAGCAACCCAGCTGTCTCATCATCATCCTCACCAGCTTTTGCAATAAGCAGTTTATTAAGTCCTGCATCTGATCCACTTCTACATCAGTTGGCCCCCACTAACTCAGTTTTCCCCAGCCCTTTGCCCAACATCGGAACAACTGCAGAGGATTTAGACTCCTTGTCTGCCTTGGCCCAGCAAAGAAAAAGCAAGCCACCAAATGTCACTGCCTTTGAAGTGAAAAATACTTCCAATGAGGCATTCTTCAAACGCAAGTGCAGGTTTTGCACAAAGGTCTTTGAGAGCGACAGTGCCTTGCAGATCCACTTGCATTCCCATACTGGAAAGAGGGCATTCAAGTACAACATTTGTGGGAACGGGTTCTCCACCAAGAAGAATCTGAAAGTCCACTTTCAGTGCCACAAAGAGAAATACACCCATACCCAGATGAACCCTTATCCTGTGCCTGAGCATTTGGACAATATCCCCATGAGTACCGGCATCCCATATGGCATGTCCATCACTCCAGAGAAGCCAGTCACCAGCTGGTTAGACACCAAACCAGTCCTGGCTACTCTGACCACTTCAGTCGGCCTGCCATTGCCCCCAACCCTCCCAAGCCTCATACTTTTCATCAAGACGGAAGAGCCAGCCCCCTTCCCCATTAGCCATTCTGCCACCAGTCCCACAGGTTTAGTCAAAAGTGACTCCAGGGCTGCCGAGCTGGCCACAAGAAACCTAGGTGGGCTCCCAGAGGAAGCTGAAGGGTCCACTCTGCCACCCTCCAGTGGCAAAAGCAAAGAGAGTGGTGTGGTCACCAACTCGGTCCTGACAGCGAGCAGTAGTGCCCTGAGCTCCCCAGCAGCAGACTGGGGCCCCCTGGGGAAGCACTACCACCTTCACCAACCCTTTGTTGCCTCTCATGTCCAAGCAGTTCAAGGCCAAGTTTCCTTTTGGGGGGCTCTCGGACTCAGCCCAGGCATCAGAGACATCCAAGCTTCAGCAACTGGTAGAAAACATTGACAAAAGGCCACTGGCCCCAGTGAGTGCATCATCTGCTACCCAGTTCTCAGCTGTCAGAGTGCCTTGTAAATGCACTATTGGACACACATTAGGGAGAGGCCTTTTAAGTGTAAGATCTGTGGCCAGGTTTTCATTACAGAAAGGAATCTTAAAAACCACTACAGTGTCCATCATGCTGTGCCCCTGCTCAGAGCCCAGCATTCCTGCCCCATCTGCTGGAAGTTGACAGACGACGCTGTCATCCCGCAGCAGCACACTCGAATGCATATGAGAGGCCAGGTCTCCAACACTCCAGTCCCCAGCAGTTACTCTGAGTCCATGGAGTCTGACACAGGCTCCTTCTATGAGAAAAATTTTGATGACCTAGACAACTTCTCCAATGAAAAAATGGAAGACTGTCCTGAGGGCAGATTCCCTGATATGCCCAAGTCTGCAGACGACTCCCAAGACAGCTTATCTTCTTCGCCTTTGCCCCTAGAGATGTCGAGCATCACTGCTTTGGAAAATCAGATGAAGATAATGAATGTCGGCCTAGTGGAGCAGCTGCGGGCCAGCCTGAAGTCAGTGGAGAATGGGTCCTTCGAGGATGATGTCCTGATCAATGATTCATCCTCAGTGGGTGATGACATGGAGAGCTAAAGTGCTGGCAGCCCAGCCATCTCAGAGTCTACGTCTTCCATGCAGGCTCTGTCCCCATCCAACAGCATCCAGGAGTTCCATAAGTCACCCAGAGAAGAGGAGAAACCACAGAGAGTGGTCCCAAGCGAGTTTGCCAACGGTTTGTCTTTCATTCCAGTGAATGGCGGGGCTTTGGATCTGACATCCAGTCACATACAGAAAATCATCAGAGAAGATTCTTTGGGGACCCTCTTCCCTTTCAGAGTCCAGCGTAAATTTAAAAACACCGCTTGCAACATTTGTGGCAAAACATTTGCTTGTCAGAGTGCCTTGGACATTCACTATAGAAATCATATCAAAGAGAGATCATTTATTTGCAGTTTGCAATTGTGACTTTTCCACAAAGGGTAATTTGAAGCAGCATATGTTGACACATCAGATGCAAGATCTACCATCACAGCTCTTTCAGCCCAGTTCCAACCTTGGCCCCAATCAGAACTCTGTGGTGATTCCCGCCAACTCATTGTCATCTCTCAGCAAAACGGAGATCAACGGCTTTGTGCATATTTCTCCTCAGGACAGTAAGGACACCCCCACCAGTCACATCCCTTCTGGGCCTCTGTCTTTCTCTGCCACATCTCCAGTTCTGCTCTTGGCTCTGCCCAGAACTCCCAAGCAGCACTACTACAACACATGTGGCAAAACCTCCCCCTCGTTGAGTGCCTGGCAGAACTCACATTGGAGAGAAACTGTTTGCTTGCACTATTTGTGGAGGAGCTTTCATGACAAAAGGTACACACGGGCACTCACATGTGGAATAGCACCCCTGTGTGACAGGGTAGGCAGCTCTCTGGGGATGGGCCCATGACATTTCTAGGAGGCAATCCCATCAAGTTCCCAGAAATGTTCCATAAGGATTTGGTGGCAAGATCAGGAAGTGGGGATCCTTCCAGCTTCTGGAATCAGAATGCAGCACGGCATTCCAACGGGTTGGTGATGAAGGGCAATGGGACCTCCGTCATTCAGAATGGTGGCATCCATCCAATTCCTGGAAGCCTCGACACTGGGAACAGCTCACCTGTTAGTGGGCTGACAGGAAATCTGGAGAAGCTCCAGAAATCAGAGCCCACTGCTTCTCTGGCTGGCCTGGGGAAAATGGCAAGCAATTAGAAGAGAACCAATTCCGCTTCACCCGCTTCATGGAGGACAGCAAAGAGATCGTCACAAGTTAAAGCAGCTTGGGCTGGAAACATAGCATTCATTCCTGTTCAGAATACGACCTGTGGTGGCCTCCTACCCCTTGCCCCCATACCCCTTCCTTCTGGTTTCCCAGATCTATGAATTACAACATCATGAAGATATTCTTTTGTACCCTGTTCAACTTTGGAGTTCTAAGGAAGCTTATTTATTAGCGATATAACCTCGCTTTGCAAACGGAATGAAAGTATTAACTTTGGTCTTATGTATTTTGGACTAAATACTAATTAGCTAGAGTGCTGTAAACTTGCTGTGATATGTATGGCAATTGCAAGTTGCCCTGCTAGGCAGTTGTAATCTGGCATTAACTTATTTTTTATATCCAGTTTAATATGAATCTGGTGTTGATGCAATGCCTCGGTGATGCATTGGATCTCTAATAAAGTCTGTACATAAATGTACACTTTGATTCTGCTGGAAATTTTTATCATCAAACACATTGTCTAATCTTTCAAAACAGATTTAAGGAAAGGACTGAAAGTACAGACTGAACAGTGTGGTTGTTTGACAGGTTTGTTTTTTTATTTTTATTCAAAAAGTCAAACTTTTTTTGTTTTGTAGATTTAACCATTTCCTTTTTGAATTGCTATTTGTATTGTGCTTTTTACATGAGTCATCTTCAATATTAATGCATTTCTGTACAGTAATAAGCATGCAGAATTCTTTAGAGAAAACAAACAAGTGTTGTTTTGGTAGTTGAACTAAGACGTAACATTTTGCTGTGTAGGTATATACATGATAGAAAATGTGTGCTGGAATTTCACAAGGCTGCTAAGTATAGCATCTTGAACAATATTCAGTAGAGAAAATGTAAATGCTCTTGTATATAAATAAGAAATATCATTTTCATTCAAATGTCCATATGTTCCTTGCAAGAGCAAATGCTTCTTCTTGATCAAGAGAGCAGGAATAGTGTTTATTTTGTATTAGATATGGAAGAAAAAAATGGACTGTTACATGCACTTTCATGGAAATTTGAAAGGAAAGGGGAGGGGCTCAATTTCATTTAATACTTATTAACAACAGAGATACTGTACTTTTACTCAAGTAATAAAATACATTTTTTTGCAACAGAAAAAAAAAAGCCCTGTGCAGTTTCCAGAGGGAAGTTAAACTTGCAGGTTATAGAGATGTCAAAGCAAACCACAAAAATAATAAAATAAAATAAAAATAGGCCGGGCACTGTGGCTCATGCCTGTAATCCCAGCACTTTGGGAGGCTGAGGCGGGTGGATCACCTAAGGTCAGGAGTTCGAGACCAGCCTGGCCAATATGGTGAAACCCCATCTCTATTAAAAATACAAAAATTAGCTGAGCATGGTGGTGCGAGCCTGTAATCCCAGCTACTCAGGAGGCTGAGGCAGGAGAATCACTTGAACCCGGGAGGCGGAGGTTGCAGTGAGCTGAGATTTCACCACTGCACTCCAGCATGGGCAACAGAGTGAGACTCCATCTCAAAATAAATAAATAAAAATAAAAATAAAAAATAGGGATGTCAAAGCAAAATTACATTCTAAAAATACACTGTTCTAAACTTCATCATAACTGGAAAAAAATGTAATCAGTATTTACACGGCAAGAGTGAAATGTAGTTCCGCATCTAGTAGGCATTGGTTCAATAAAACTGAAGTAAACCTCTGGTGGAGGCTTGGGCCTGTTCCTTCCTTTGTTGGTTCACTGGGCTAACATTGGTCTCTTCTGAACCCGAAATCAGTGCTTTCCTTAAGTCTCTTCATTGACTTTCTGCTCTCTCCAAGATTCTTTATGCTCAGGCTGTGATTAGCCCAAGGACAGGACTACGTTTCTCTCCCAAGCTCCCACCCTATATCACTACCTGGATGTTCCCATTCAGATGTCCTGAAATGACATTAAATGCAATGTGTCCCCAAATCAGTTTCTTCTACAAAATTCTCCAGTTCCCAAGTTCTGCACACTCCAGTCTACTCTGTCCCCTGTTCCCAGGGGAGTCATGATGAACTGGATGAAGATGGGGAGCTGTACAGGACAATGCCTATCATTGAGCAACTACAGTGTCCACAGCACACTTGGAAGGCCATCTGTCACTTATGCCACCTAGATGACAGCCCTGGTGTCTTAAAATCTACCTTCATGATTATCCTATAGATTTCATTCAGGAGGGTGGGAAACAGCAGGAAGAGAACACTGGTTTCAGATGGTGACAGTCTTGAGGCCACTGATGTTCTGGTCAATATACAGTTCTCAGCCCTGCTACAAACAGTTTCAAATGAAAGTAGGGAGTTTGGGGGCCTATTCTCATTTGTGATCTGTATATTTGTGTGGTGCTTACCCAGGGCTCAGGGTGGGAGTACTGGGGCCTAAGGCACAGGGTCTGTCAGGCACCCCACTAACACGGGATCAGAAGGGACGACTGCTTTCCCTTGGCATCTGGACATGTACCCCTGTAAATCGCATGTTGGTGTGGGGTCCCTCAGTCTGGGGACAGAATTCTCCACACACAAACTTTTCATCAAGTGAAACAGGACCTTCAATGTCTGCAAAGCACCAGCAGGGCTGTACCAGTTCATCACACAGGCTCCTAGAGACATTTCTAACATTTTTTTTTTCCCAAGAGCTGGGGCGCTCCTGGCCTTACCAACAAGGAGCCTGGCCTCCGCAGGGCAGTGGCCCAGAACAGAGTCTACCGCAGCCTGCAGTCCTGCAAGCACAGCCTTGGGGCTTCCAGGAGCTCTGTGAGTGTTAGGCTAATCCCTGAAGGGAGGGAAGAACAGAGGGAGGCCTCTCAGCCCACTGGTGAGGAGATTGGCCAGGGCAGCTGGCTTCATGGTGCATTTGGGTATACCCCAGCTGGGCCCACAGAAGGCACATTAGTTTATTGATGTATATGATGTAAGCCCTATATTACCAAAGTAATTTATAGGTTGTAAAGCATACCATTTCATATATCGCTTCATCTTCACAAACACTAGTGAAGTTGGAATCATTACTGTGATTTTTCAAATGAGGAAACAGGCTCAGAGAAGTTCAATGGCTTGTCCCTATCACACAGTTTGATGGAGAGAAGTCACAAAAATATCTCTACCTTCTCACTGGCCAATATGCTGATGCTACATTTGGTTCCCATTTGCGAGTTAATTAAATAAGGATAGCATTTATAATTGCACTATCACAGGCAATGAAGAGAAACTTTGGGGGGAAAGTTGCCTTTCTAAATCTCTCTTTCTTTCTTTCTCTTTCTCTCTTTGCCCCTCCCTCCTCTACTTCCCACTGAACTACATAGCACAATTCGTTTCCTGCCCCAAAGTGCAGGAAACGAATTGTGCTATGAAGTGTTCTTAAATGCAAAGCAGATCTGAAGAAAAGGTTTGTTGGGTAGGGAAAAGGTTTGGTATGCACACAATGATACAGCTTCATGTCTATAACCACAATGCCTGAATTCCACCATCAGAAATTAAGGTCTTGGGATAAGAATTTTACACTGGCCCAATGATGTTATCTCCAGATTCAAAAATTGATCTTAAAGGCCACATGTTTTCAGATATTATCAATCCCACAAAGGTATGAAAGGGCTTATTTGTTTGTCAGCCTGAAAGTTAGTTGCAGAGAGAACTGGAAGGCCATGAGAAAAGGCTATAGCTGCCGGGAGGAAAGGAGAGTTCTAGACCTTGAATCCCAGCCCCAGGAGACCAGGCAGAACCACAGCGGTGGCAGGAGGCCATTGGATGCTGGGAGGCTCAGAGGGGAGAGACAGAGGAGGGATATAGGAAGACAGGCCTGTGTGGGGGCCACAGGCCAAGTGTCGTAGAGAACAGAGCCCACAACAGATCACCCTGAATTCAGGCTGAGGCTCAGTCACTTCTGCCTATGACACAGTCCTCCATCTCCACATCTGTTTCCATAAAGCTAAAATGAGGATAGTCAGTTAGATACTTATGAGGGTTATGGTGTGGGTGAAATAAGATGCTATGTGTGGAAGTCATTTGAAAATTGTCAGATGGTCTGGGCACAGTGGCTCACGCCTGTAATCCCAGCACTATGGGAGGCCGAGGCAGGCAGATCACCTGAGGTCAGGAGTTTGAGACCAGCCTGACCAACATGGTAAAAGCCCATCTGTACCAGAAATACAAAAATTAGCCAGGTGTGGTGGCAGGCGCCTGTAATCCCAGCTACTCAGGAGGCTGAGGCAGGAGAATCACTTGAACCCGGGAGGTGGAGGTTGCACTGAGCCAAGATGGCACCATTCTACTCCAACCTGGGCGACAAGAGCAAGACTCTGTCTCAAAAAAAAAAAAGAAAGAAAAAAAGAAAATTTTCAGATGCTCTACAAACACACATAGAAATAGTTGAATGACAGGGGCTTGCCAGAAGCCCCTGATCCCTGGTTGTGCGTGCGTGCGTGTGTGTGTGTGTGTGTGTCTGTGTGTTGGAGAGAGTGAGAGAGACAGAGAAAGAAAGAGAGAGACAGAAACTTCCACAGGGACCTGCATGCCATTCATTCCACAAGGATATACAGAAGCTGACCCCTGGCCTGCTGGCCCAAGATGTCTGATGCTAGACAGTTCAGAGTGTAACTTTGCCTTCTGGTGTGAGACCACACAAACAGCACTGGGCCTTGCAGAAAATACCAACAGGCCCTTGGAGTCACAGTCTCAATAGTTCCAAACACTCGTGCAGTATGTCCTATGTACTCCAGTTTTAAAAATAGAGCCTTAACCTCTAAATTGGCTATACTAGACCCAGATTAAAGTGAGTGTTGTTTAGAATAAATACTTCAATCCTATCAGGATTGATAATATCTAACAATAGCCGAGGTGCTATAGTCGCAGCACTCTGGCCAAGGTGGGAGGACTGCTTGAGCTCAGGAGTTGGAGGTTACACTGACCTATGATCTCACCACTGCACTGCAGCCTGGACAACAGAACAAGACCTTGTCTCTAATACACATACATACATGTAAACAAGTGGGCCAGAGGCAGTGGCTCAGGTCTGTAATCTCGACACTTTGGGAAGCTGAGGCAGGTGGATCACTTGAGGTCAGGATTTCGAGACCATCCTGGACAACATGGCAAAACCCTGTCTCTACTAAAAATACAAAAATTTTAGCCACAGGAGTGATGGCACATGCCCGTAATCCCAGCTACTCAGGAGGCTGAGGCCCAAGAATCGCTTGAACCCGGGAGGCAGAGGTTGCGGTAAGCCAAGATCACGCCACTGCACTCCAGCCTGGGCAACAGAGCCACACCCTGTCTCAAAAAAAAAAAAAAGTGGCGTGTCAGAATGATGTTTAAATTTTGAGATAACATTATTGGAAGAGCGCAATAATGACATTTGCAAACAATTGTGAGATGAAGTAGCAGGTGGAAGAATCCATGTTTGCTCATTTCTGCTTGCCAGCATAATTCCACAAAGCCCCTGACTCTGTGAGGATGTGCAGCTCACCAGAAAGATGCTTTCAAGAAAAAACAGGTTAGAGTACACGGCCCACCATGTCTCTTCCCTGAGTCACTATATTCCTTAAAAGATAACTAACCTCAGTCCTTGCCTTTCCCCACACATAAGGTAATGTCTGAAGGAGTTAGTGATTATGCTTCTGTAATCTGTAACCAGATATACACTTATGCCCAAACCTAGAGGTGATTCTGCTTAAATGTAGCTTCTGAGCAAGTTTGACGTACTCATTAATACATAACCTACTGACATTGAAAAGGACACTGATTTGTTTCTAAATCATAAAGTTTTATGGATTGTCTTGTGCATAAAACATTTTAGTGGCCAGGTGTGGTGGCTCACACCTGTAATCCTAGCACTTGGGGAGACCAAGGCGGGCAGATCACTTGAGGTCAGGAGTTCAAAAGCAGCCTGGCCAACATGGCGAAACCCTGTCTCTACAAAAAAATACAAAACATTAGCAGGGTGTGGTGGCCCACGCCTGTAATCCCAGCTACTCTGGGGGCTGAGGCAGGAGAATCACTTGAACCCTGAAAGCAGAGGTTGCAGTGAGCCGAGATTGCACCACTGCACTCCAGCCTGGGTGACAGAGCGGGTCTCTGTCCCAAAAAATAATAAATTTTTTTACCTTGTATGTTGTCATCTCTAGCCAATGATTGTAACCGCTGTATTGTAACCTCCAATGAAGAAGGACAACTCCAACTGAGAAATCCCCCTCCTTTCCCCTAAACTTTCTTATCAAAGCCTTCCAACTTGTAACAGACTCTTAACACCAACTTTTTGTTGGTGTGTCTTCCCAGGTCAATCCTCACATTTGACTTCCAATAAACCTTTATGAAATTATTTATGCCTCAACAGCCTTAATTTTGGTCAACACAATTATTATTAAACTGTCAAACAAAAAGAAGACTCCACTTTGTTACCAAAATCAAAATCAAGGGTTAAATTTGTGAGGGTGGTGGGGAGAGTGGGGTAGCAGAAAGATCCAGCCACTCCTCTGAGATGCTGATGATGGTCACTGCTAGAGTCTGTACCTGCTGTACCTTTTGTACCCTCTGTACCAGGTGAAAACCAACCATGATATTCTGATATAATAGGAAATGCATATTTAGACTTCATCTCCAGTTCCTGGCACAGAGCTTCTAAAACCCTTTTAATTTCCTGAGTGATAGGAGTGGTAGAAGCATCTTTTGCTATAATATTTGGTCTCAGTCCCCGGTTCCTAACACAAGACTCTTGGAATCTCTGGAGTGATGTGTCTTCTGTATGCTAATAATATGACTGGTGGCTGAGAGTGCTAGGTAGCTTCAGGATGGGCTGGTCACCGGACAACTATGGCAGGATTAGAGGGTTGGGACTTTCCTCCCCACCTGCAACCTCTAAGGAGGAGAGAGGGACTAGAGATTGAGTCGATCACCAATGGTCAATGGTTTAATCATAATGAAGCCTCCATAAGAACTCATAAAGCATCACACTCCGGGGACTGTTGTGGGGTGGGGGGAGGGGGGAGGGATAGCATTAGGAGATATACGTAATGCTAAATGACGAGTTAATGGGTGCAGCACACCAGCATGGCACATGTATACATATGTAACTAACCTGCACATTGTGCACATGTACCCTAAAACTTAAAGTATAATAATAAAATTTTTTTTAAAAAGTGCTGGGATTACAGGCATGAGCCAACATATTTGCATTTATCTAGTTGAGGCTACAGGGAAGTAGGAGGGCCTAGTTGTCCTTGTTGTTTTGTTAGAGCAATAATTCTTGGACTCAAGGGCTAGACAATGGATTAATGTTATTAAGTATTGTTAAATATTAATAAGTTTATTAAATCCATTAAGTATTGTTAAATATCAATAAATTATATTTATTAAATACTGCTAAAAAAAAAAAAGAACTCATAAAGCACCGAAAGACTTCCAGTGTTTTAATCCGTTTCCCAACTATTTAACTTTGAGTAAGTTGCCTAAACTCTCTGTGCCTCAGTTTCACTCTCTGTAAAATGGGAAAATAAAGGCACCTTCCTGACAGTGTTGCTGTGGAGATGAAATGATTTAGCACAGTAAAGTGTCTGTAACAGAGCCCAGCTGCCCATTAAGAGTTAGCTCTTACTATTAACCAAGGCCCTCAGGACAATGGCTTCTGCCACAGATAGACAGGATTTGAGCCTTGAATTCATTATCCACTGGTTGAGTGACCTGGAAGCAAGGTCACATATCATCTCTGTGCCCCAGTTTCTTTATCTGTAAAACAGAGGTCATAATGGGGCCAGCACCTCCTCAAAAGATATTGTGATAATTAAGTTAGAAAATACCTGAAAAGCAGTTAGCACATCCCTGGCACTAAATACCTGAACAACACCAAGACTGTTCATAATTAATTAGCTAAACTGATGCTACCTGGTGAGCCCAGTATCTCTTCTTGGGTAAGTCAATGCTGTTCCACTTGCCTGGTGTCTTAGTGGTTTTGTGTTGCTATAACAGAATACTTGAGACCGGGTGATTTATAAAGAAAGGGAATTTATTTCTTACAGTTCTGGAGGCTAAGTTCAAGGTTGAGGGGGCACATCTGGTTAGGATGGTCTTGCTGGTGGGGACTCTCTGAGAGTCCTCAGGCAGTGCAGATAGGTATCACATGGCAAGGAGGCTAAGTGTGCTAGTTCAGGTTTCTTTTCCTCTTTTTATAGGGCCACCAGTCTCACTCCCATGGTAACCCGTTAATTCATTAACCCATTAATCCATTCATGACGGCAGAGCCTTCATGACCAAATAACCTTTCAAAGGTCTTACCTCTCCACACTACCAAATTGGGAATTAAACTTCAACATAAATTTTGGAGAGGACAAATACTCAAACCATAGCAGTGACCTTGGGGAATTCACCTGTCCTCTCTGAGTCTCATTCAAATGCCCACCTTGGAGGACATCTGTGCATCTTAGCGATGTTTGCAATGTGCCTGGCTCCCATCCATTCTTCAACTAGAGTTTTCTGAGAATCTGCTATGTGCCTGAGTGCTGTTCTAGGTGCTAGGGATACAACAGAGAACAAAACCAACAAAGTCCCTGACTCACCCCAGAGGCTACAGTAAAACTCTGGGGCCCAGACCAAACTGGTAAAAGGTTAAGAATTCTTCCTGAACTCAGCATCCCAGATTTCCATGTGTAGACTATGGTCAAGACCAGGTGGTAAAAATTTCTCCTTTCCAAGTTTAGATTAACAGGAGAAAACATTTGTGTGAAGTTAGTTCTCTGGGTTTGTGTGACTTTGATCATTTCTTACTGATCCATCTCTCTCTCAAAGGGTAGCCACAATATTCTTTTGTCTCTGTCTTTTGTGTCATTTGTCATAAGAGGAAGAATCATAGGGTAAAATGCAGGCATATGTCCTATAAGCCTGTTGTTCAACCTCACAGATTGGTGAGTTTACAGTTCTCACCGGACCAGTCTCCATTTGAACCAACTTTGCTGTGGGTCACCAATTTTTTAAAAAGATGAGATTTTTCTTCCATCTTATCTTGTGTCTTGAGAGCTTGGCTTGGATCCATTGAGAGCACATTCCCCCTGGTTTTTCTGCTGGCGTTGCAGGTTGTTGGGCTTGCATCTGTAGGTGGTGAGCTATCAGGATGGGGACCCAAGATACTTTGCCTAGCAACTGTGCCAACTCTCAGAGCTGAGTCTGCGTCTTTTTTCTTTGCTGCCTTACATGTGCTAGGGAAATTCCTGTCCCAGTATTGCCTACCTGGTGTCACAGATTAGTGGGTTTGTGATTGAAGGTGTCTCACTTTTGTGGAAGACTGGAGTTTCCTTACCACCTGTGACAATGAATGCCTTCATATTCCATGTCTATCTTTGGGAGTGACCTATTTGGAATCACAGGGGCAACATCATCTGCACCCATTTCAGGGATGTCTCTTTTGTCCATGGTAAAAACTTACTCTCAGCCTGGAAATTTGCCTCTGGGTCTTTCCATCAAAAGGCTTTATGGTTTCTGCCACATTCGGAGAAGGTGTATCTTTCAGAGGTCCTATCCACTGATGGCCAGACACAGATCCTTTGGTTTGACATCTAAAATAATCTTTAGAGAGCTCTCATCCTAAATAAATATCCTCTTGGTACCTGTGGAAAGATCAGATAGAAAGAAGAAAAAAAGAAATGGGAGAGTGCATTTCTGAGAGCAAAAACCCCCTTAACAAGATTAGGAAGCAGAGATCAGACTTAGAATAAAAGTTAAGACTTACAAAAGACACTCAGGCAGGTGTGGGACTTATACAAACACTGATAGCCAGCAACTAGCTTTAACAAAGCCACCCAACCTCTGACCCCCAAAAATACACAGCAAGGCTGTTTTACTGCCCCTTAATCTACAACCATCAGCTCCAGGCACTCCCACACAATTCCCTTTGCGGATGCATTTTGGACCCCCACCACAAAGAAATCTGCACTTAAAAAAAACACAAATAACAATTGCCCTGGGTTTCCAACAGTAAGCAAATGTGCCTTCTCAGAGGAAATTTACAACCTTTCTCTGTCCCTTGGAGTTGTAACTCTTACCATGTTTTTATCAGGCCTGACGCGGTGGCTCACATTTGAAATCCCAGCACTTTGAGAGGCCAAGGCAGATTGATCCCTTGAGCCCAGGAGTTCGAGACCAGCCTGGGCAACATAGCAAAAAGTCCATCTCTACAAAAAAATGCAAAATTAGCCGGGCATGGTGGGGTGCACCTGTGGTCCCAGCTACTTGGGGAGCTAAGGTGGGAGGATTGCTTGAGCCTGGAGCATAGAGGCTGTAGTGAGCCAAGATCGCACCACTGTACTCGAGCCTGGGCGACAGAGTGAGATCTTGTCTCAAAAAAAAAATAGATAGATGATAGATAGATAGATAGATAGATAGATAGACAGATAGATGATAGATAGATAGATAGATAGATAGATAGATAGATAGATAGATAGATAGATAGACAGATAGATGATAGATAGATTAGATAGATAGATAGATAGATAGATAGATAGATAGATAGATAGATAGATAGATAGATGATAGCATAAAACATCCAAAGAGATCATTCTTGGCTAAAGCCACCATCTGCAACCACCTGAGACTGAAGAGGGAGAAAGAGGCTTTTGAAAACAAATTGCTACCTGGCATTTCCAGAGAGTCCTTCAACCAAAACTTGGTCTATTGTCATCATAAAATTATTTATCATGGGCAAATGAAAGTCTCAAAAGTCTCTTCCACAAATAGTAAAATTAGCCCTCATTAAACAGGTAACCTTAATTTGCCCATCTGCCAAAAACACAATTTGGATCTGACTATTGTATATAAACTAGTGAGTTTTTTATTACTATGTTTGCCTGATTCATAGCTAAAAATTTTAAATGAAAGCTATAAGATCTCTATTTGCATTTGCCTGTACCTTTGTACATTTGTCTATGTATGTATGTATATATGTTATGTATAGGTGGTATTTTCTACCTTGCAATAGTGCTGTCAAAATTAACTCATAAAGTCCTGTAAAAGAGCTCTGCTTTAATTGGTCTAAAATAAATTAAGCACTTATGTAAATTAAGTATTCCTAGAACTCTTAGAAAACTAGAATCCAATCCAATTTTTTTTTCAAATTCACATAATCTGGGATAATCTTTGTTAAATAAAGTTAGGTTAAGATTGCTGAGTTAAGATTTTTGGTTAGGCTGGGTGCAGTGGCTCGAACCTGTAAACCCAGTACTTTGGGAGGCTGAGGAGGGAGGATCGCTTGAGCCCAGGAGTTTGAGACCAGCCTGGGCAACCTAGTAAAATACCGTCAGTACGAAAAATACAAAAATTAGCCAGGCGTGGTGGTGGGAGGCTAAGGTGAAAGGATCACCTGAGCCCGGGAAGGTCGAGGCTGCAGTGAGCCATAATTGTTCCACTATACTCCAGCCTGCGCAACAGAGTGAGACGCTGCCTCAAAAACAAAACAAAATAAAACGAAACAAAAAGACTGTTGGTTAAATAAAAACAGCTTGTCTTCACAGTTGACAGCATTAAATATTATACAGACGTGATTTTATTCTCTTGGGTTTACAAGTTAAATAATGTTACATTATCTGTACTAGGTGTTTAAGAGTTAAAAATTATAAATTTAAGCTAAAAACCAAATGTACAATAAAAACAAATTGCTGGTGGGTGGGGCAGGAGGATCACTTGAGGCTAGAAGTTCAAGGCCAGCCTGGGCAACATGGTGAAACTCCCTCTCTACAAAAACTACAAAAATTAGCCAGGCGTGGTGGCATGCACCTGTAGCCCTAGTTACTTGGGAGCCTGAGGTGAAAGGATCACTTGAGCCCAGGAGGAGGAGGTTGCAGTGAGCCATGATGGCACCATTGCACTCCAGCCTGAGCAACAGAGCGAGACCTGTCTCAAAAATAAATAAATAAATAAATTGCTTGTGTGTATGAAGTACACCAGTAAAAACAAATTTGGGGAGCCATGTGTTTAATTTTTCAGGTGCTTTGTTCTGTAATGTTTGATGCTTGCCTAATATACATGTGTTATAAAATTGGTCAGCAAGAAAAATAACTTGATGATGGCTAGCTTTGTTTAATGTCTCATGAAATTTTCATGAACAATTCATGCATAATTGTTAATAACAAGTGAATTAAATGAATGGAAATGGGCTAAAAGTTTATAAATGAACTTTCCAACAATAACTATTATATGTTTTATTTATTTATTTAATAATTTTTGAGACAGAGTCTCACTCTGTCACCCAGGCTGGAGTGCAGTGGCACGATCTCAGATCACTGCAACCTGCACCTCCTGGGTTCAAGCGATTCTCCTGCCTCAGCCTCCTGAGTAGCTGGGACTATAGGCACCCGCCACCAAGCCCAGCTGACTTTTTTGTATTTTTAGTAGAGATGGGGTTTCACCATGTTGGCCAGGCTGGTCTTGAACTCCTGACCTCAGGTCATCTGCCCGACCCGGCCTCCCAAAGTCTTGGGATTACAGGCATAAGCCACCGTGCCCGGCCTATTACATGTTTTATAATGTTTGCTTGAAAATGCTTCCAAAATCTTTTTGGTAATTTGAAGCCCTAAAAGTATACTAAGTAACATTAAATGATAGATAGATAATCATTAAATATCTAGATGATTAACAAATAATATAAAATACTGCAACATCAATTGCTAAACATAAGTTTAAATTCATCTACTTTTGGCTTCTTAATTTTTACAGAGATACTAAAGATATTGGGACCTGTTACTAAAAATATCCTTTGCCACATCAAAAAATTATAGGGAAGCATATATCTCTAGGAATTATGAAAGGGTGTATCCATAAATTTGCTAATCTACTACAAAATGTTGGTGTGTGACAGTTTACACTTCCTTGCTTTCTAATTTTAACTGAGAATGAAGATTGCTAAGGGTTAAGAATTCTAATCAATATATTTAACTACTAGAAATAATAAGGACAAAGGAAAAAATTCTATATGCAAAGTGTGCAAGGAAAATAAGATGTGCTTTGGTAAGAAAAGGTCTGAGGTATGAAGGGTGCATTTTTGTTAAGGGAAAAGGAGAGTAATTTTGTTCTAGTTGAGGAGTTATTTAAATTTTGTTTCAAAATGAGAAAGGGGAAAATAAAGGACAAAAACTGAAATGGATATAAAATGTAAAGAAAGAGGCTGAGAGACACAGAGAGAGAGAATCTTATCTCCTGTGGTCAAACAGGCCTTAACCTGTCATTTTAGCGACAATTAAATTGTCGTCTATTTTAATTGAATGAGTTTATTATAACAGTTTTTAAAATGAGATTTAATATCAGTAATGTACCTATGCAAAACTATAATTCGAATTTCTTTCTCTGTTAAAATGAAAAAAATTGGATTATTGTAAGGGGGTTTTCTTTACCTATTGAGTAAGTAATAGAAAACAAAAACAATGATAGACTGGAT
The DNA here is from genome assembly GCF_029289425.2 of Pan paniscus. Taxonomy (NCBI): domain Eukaryota; kingdom Metazoa; phylum Chordata; class Mammalia; order Primates; family Hominidae; genus Pan; species Pan paniscus. Next base: position 51,078,350 of record NC_073272.2, on the reverse strand, counting down.
TAAGAAAATGTGGCACATATACACCATGGAATACTATGCAGCCATAAAAAATGATGAGTTCATGTCCTTTGTAGGGACATGGATGAAATTGGAAATCATCATTCTCAGTAAACTATCGCAAGAACAAAAAACCAAACACCGCATATTCTCACTCATAGGTGGGAACTGAACAATGAGATCACATGGACAGAGGAAGGGGAATATCACACCCTGGGGACTGTTGTGGGGTGGGGGGAGGGGGGAGGGATAGCACTGGGAGATGTACCTAATGCTAGATGATGAGATAGTGGGTGCAGCGCACCAGCATGGCACATGTATACATATGTAACTAAGCTGCACAATGTGCACATGTACCCTAAAACTTAAAGTATAATTAAAAAAAAAACCAAAAAAAAAAAGAAAACAAAGATTCTGTGTCTTTTCAAATAATTTCAAACATACAATTAGATAAAAGGAACAAGTTTTAGTGTTTGAATACACAGTAGGGTGACTATAGTTAACAATTTATTGTATATTTCAAAAGCAGCTAGAAGTGGCCAGGCATGGTGGCTCATGCTTATAATCCCAGCACTTTAGAAGGCTGACGTGGGAGGATCGCTTGAGCCCAGGAGTTCAAGACCAGCCTGGGCAATATAGTGAGACCTCATCTCTACAAATAATTTAAAAAGTTAGCTAGGCATGGTGGCATATGCCTGCGGTCCCAACTACTCAGGAGGCTGAGATGGGAGGATCACTTGAGCCTGGGCAGCCGAAGCTGCAGTGAGCCATGATGGCACCATTGCACTCCAGACTGGGCAACAGTTCAAGACCCTGTGTTAAGAAAAAAAAAAAAGGCTAGAAGAGAAGATTTGAAATATTCCTAACACAAAGAAATGATAAATGTTTGACATGATAAGTGTCCTAAGTACCCTGACTTGAACTAAGTATGCATGTATCAAAATATCACCTGTACCCCCTAAATATGTGCACTTATTATGTATCAATAAAAAATTTTAAAAATAATTTTCTGTGCTTCATATTGTCTTTATCAAGCCTTTGATTACTTAATGAAATGGAATTTTCTCAGTATTGAAAGAGCTAAGCAATTTTTTATACATACGTTACTTTCTATATTTGCCTTTGAAATCTTTTATTGTCATTTTGGTTTAAATAGATAACTAAAAGTATTGTCTCATAGTGTTCTTGATCTTATATAATCAGGTGTTCAAACCTTTTGACATTTTTTTCACAAACTTCCCCAAATGAAATTCTAAATGAAATCCCTTTTTGCCTCAAACTAACTGAGATTTCCCAGAGGGCCCCTGTAAAATCTCAAAGGACTTGTTCTCTCTATCACCTTGTAAAAGAGAGATGCTAAACTAATTAGATGTATTTGATATGTTAAATTATATGGGAATCATTGTGAAATGTGAACTGATGCTTAACCTTCTTTAGGTTATATTTGTAAATATCTATGTTATTAATATAAGTGTTTCAGGCCAGGCATGGTGGCCTGTAATTCCAACACTTTGGGAGGCCCAGACAAGAGGATCTTGTCTTGAGGCCAGGAGTTCAACCAGCCTGGGCAACATAGTAAGACCTACGTCTCTATGAAAAATTAAAACATATATATGTATGTGTTTCAGAAATTGTATAATATTCCTTAAAATTTGTCAATGTCTTTACTGTCTATATGTTCTGGTATTCCAGATATTATGGATTTAACATAATTTAACATAATTCCAGATATTATGTTAAAATATCCTATGTCACAGAAATAACCAAATTTCATCATCAATTGCATTATAATTAGTTAGATCTTTAACCATGGCTATTTTAAGTATTTTGTCATTCACAGGCAATTATTATTTTGGTTTTTATCTGATAGCTTTTACAATCACCTGTAAGCAAAAAACAAAAGTGCTCCATCTTCAAAAGGATTCAAACAAAAGACTCTGACGAGTATTCCAAAGTACGGGTTTCCAATAACCTTAAGATCATACCACTGAACTTGGCCAGGCACTGTAGCTCACACCTGTTATCCCAGCACTTTGGAAGGCCGAGGCGGGCAGATCACTTGAGGCCAGGAGTTCGAGACCAGGCTGGCCAACATGGTGAAACCCTGTCTCTACTAAAACTACAGAAATTATCCGGGCATGGTGGCGGGCGCCTGTAATCCCAGCTGCTCCGGAGGCTGAGGCAAGAGAATCGCTTGAACCCAGGAGGCGAGGTTGCAGTGAGCCAAGAATGTGCCACTCCACTCTAGCATGGGCGACAGAGCAAGACTCCATTTAAAAAAAAAAAAAAAAAAAAAAACTGAGTAAAAATTCCCAGAACTCAGGTTTAAAAAGAAAACAAAATTCTCATGACTTTATAAAGCTGCTAACCCAAGATCAAGCAGGACAAAAATTAATTACATGGCCCTGAATAAACTGATGAAGATGATTATAATTTTTATGACTTTCTTTTTGAAACATTGTAGGTTCTTTAGTGTTTTATTTTCCAGATTTAAGAAAACCCTTTTTCTCTTTTCTCTTAAACTATTTATAACTTACAACAATTTGTTAGATTACACCTTTGTAAATGAAAATAAAATATTTATTTTTCTCCCTATCTCATCCTTCCAGAATTCAGAAACTCTTATTAAATATTATTTTCATGGTAATATTGTTATTTGCATATCTTCAGTAAGGATCTTTTCTGTAACAGGATACATGGTAATATAGTTATTTGCATAAGTTCAATAAGAATCTGTTCTTAAAACAGGACAAAATTAGAAACACTGGTTATCTTACCAAGGATTTGAATGGAATGTCATATTTAAGAATAAGGAACATAGAATCAGATAAGACCAAACAGATATAAGGAACTAAGGTTGACTTTATGGAGCCAATGCTTACAAAGCCCTCTTGGAACACTGGCTTGGTACCTGACTTACAGGATCCCTCTTCTTACAGATGAATAAGGAAGGCCACTTCCTGACAGGTCCAAGAATCTTAAAATATATTGGAAAATTTGCCAATATATTGGCAAGTATATTGGTGGCTCATGCATGTAATCCTAGCACTTTGGGAGGTCAAGGGGGGTGGATCACCTGAGGTCAGGTGTTTGAGACCAGCCTGGCCAACATGGTGAAACCCCATCTCTACTAAAAATACAAAATTAACGGGGCATGGTGGCACATGCCTGTAATCCCAGCTACTTGGGAGGCTGAGGCAGGAGGATCGCTTGAACCTGGGAGGCAGAGGTTGCAGTGAGCTGAGATCGTGCCATTGCACTCCAGCCTAGGCAACAAGAGTGAACATCTGTCTCCAAATATGTATATATATTTGGTGCCACACACCTGTAATCCCAGCACTTTGGGAAGCCAAGGCCAGCAGATCGCTTGAGCTCAAGAATTCAAGACCAGCCTGGGCAACATGACAAAACCCATCTCTACAAAAATACAAAAATAAGCTGGGTATGGTGGCACACGCCTGCGGTCCCAGCTACTCTGGAGGCTGAGGTGGGAGAATCACTTGAGCCCAGGAGGCGGAGGTTGCAGTGAGCCAAGATTGCACCACTGCACTCCAGCCTGGGTGACAGAGTGAGACCTTACCTCAATCAATCAATCAATCAATGAAAGACTAATTTGAGATTCCTTATTAAAAGATCCAGCAAAGCAGACTTAAAAGAGTCTATATGATCAGTCACTATTCTTGCTGCACTTATGCACTTATCAGGCCAAGTTTAATGAGACAAGACTTACCTTGTAAGCAAATGAGTCTTCCTTTGATGATCTTTGATAGAAATGAGAGTGATTATAGAAAGAAAAATTCTGTTCCTGTGAGAAACTATAGCACACCCTTGTGGGTTGTCAAATTCTAGCCATGTTCACTATCTTTGAACATTTTGTTTTGTTTTGTCTTTTTACCTCTTTGTAAACTGGATCCTGCTGTTCTGTGCTTTTTGTCAGTAATTAATATTTCTAATTATTCTCTCACCCCCTCTGACTTGATGCCACTGAAAACTAAGATCTGACTGCCCGGGTCCTTATTGGGACTATCTAAAAAGCCCTGCAAGCTGAAGCTGGATCCGTTCATGCTCTGCTCTGAGAAAAAACCATGACTGTGACACTGCAAATCAGGAAAATCAGTGGATTGCCACTGCCTACTCCCACTCTATCATCTAAAGATGCTTCCGGTCCAGCACCTAAAAGCCTTGAATGACTGCCCTCTGGACTAAAAATCTGGGTGTAAAGTTTTTCTAACCATTAACTTTTGTTTTTCTTTTGTTTCCACGGACATGCCACTTCATAAATGCCTACTTTTAGGCAGTTAGGGGGAAGTAAAGAGCTTTTCCTGCATCTGCTGGTTATCAATGGTCTTTAGCACAAAATAATGTATATACCAAAGAGGCATATTTTGGAGTGGCATATTCTGGTACCCTTCAAAACTTTAATAACTGTGCAGGGGGAATCCCACAAGAGAGATTTCTCATGTTCTAGCAGTACTCACCCTCCAGTTTCTCTCCCACTTGTAACAGTATTTTCATTTCAGAGGCCAACTCTATTTGACTTTATTGGGCATCCAGATTAAAATCTGGTGGAAGATGAAGCTGTTTGAGAGAGAACCAAAATCCTTGGATGGCTCAGCCAGAAGCCATGGGGGCTCAGGCCAGAAACTCTGCAAATATCAGGGTACTGAGGCTTCCTGTTTTTGTTGCTGATGTTGGAAGATAAAACACGGGAACTGAAGGCTGTTAGCTTTAAGATTTCCCTAGTCTAGATATCTCACTCAACAAATGAGGAAACTGAGGCATATATGATGTATAAAGCTTGCTCAATGTCACATAACCAATTCTGTGGCCAAACTGAGGTTCCAGAGCTATTTTCTTTCTTTCTTTCTTTCTTTCTTTCTTATTTTCTTTCTTTCTTTCTTTCTTCTTTCTTTCCTCTCTCTTCCTTTTTCTTTTTCTTTTTTTTTTTTTGAGACAGAGTCTCACTATGTCACCCAGGCCAGAGTACAGTGGTGCAATATCAGCTCACTGCAACCTCCTTCTCCCAGGCTCAAGCAATTCTCATCCCTCAACCTTCCAAGTAGCTGGGATTACAGGCACACGCCACTGTGCTAGCTAATTTTTGCATTTTTAGTAGAGATGGGGTTTCACCATGTTGGCCAGGCTGGTCTCGAACTCCTGGCCTCAAGTGATCCGCCCACCTTGGCCTCCCAAAGTGCTGGGATTACAGGTGTGAGCCACCATGCCCAGCCCCAAGAACTATTTTCAAACAACCTTAAGGATTCTTTAAATCCTGTGCTCTTACAGCCCATGTCCCCAAAGAAGATGCAGGTGAGTGCCTGAAAGAAATTTGACATCTTCGAACACAAAGAAGTGATCATGCAGCCTCATATGAAGTGTCTTGAGATGATGGGCAGGAGAAAGAGAAGGAATCCTGGGTCTGGCTCCACTACCCACCACCATAGGGAAGAGAACCCACATGCCCCTGTAATTTTCTCTGAGGGCAGCTTGCCCTAACTAGGATGTTCTCATGTGATTAAAGGTAATGTCTATAAATATTCATGAATAATTGGATGTGCTCTGAAACAGAAAGCTCAACTTGGACATTAATGGAATCAGGTCAAAAACATAAATGTTTACTATAGGAGGAAAGAACCAATCCTCACTTATACATCATATACCTATTGTGTCCCCAGGTCGGCAGTACACTGCACCAAGAGGGATGTAAGAAAAAGAAGGGATCTCAACACTATTTCCTGCTTTAAGGGAGCCCATACTCCAGCTGGCATAAGAAGATGAAGGAGCCTAGGATTTTAGGAAGCATAAGCAGGACAAGGTTGTTCTATTTACACTCCAGGTGCTAAGACTATCAGAGAGAGCCAGATGAACCAGAGCGACTATGATGGCAGCAGCAACCCATCTGGAGCAGCTGCTGCCAAGGTGCTGGCTACAGCCGGGAGGCACAGGGCTGCAAGTTACAGGGAGCTGGTGGGAGCCAGGGACAAGCAGGAGCCGCACCCCTTCCAAGTTGGTGGGGAGGAAGCTGCTGCAGCTGCCCTGCCATGGCTCCAGACCCAGGCCTCCCTATGCTCTTGGGGGCTGGGAGCAGGCGGGAGCCCCACCCTCCTGGGCATAGCTGCAACCATCCAAGCCACAGCTGCAGACCTGGGCATCTCTGCACTCTCAGGGTCCCAGGAAGACCCCCGTCCCCCCACAGGCTCAGAGGGGTCTGCTCCTTCTGCCTGGCTTCTCCACACTCCCAGCGCCCACTCCAATCTCAGAGCAAGGTTGGGGCCAAGCCCAGGTGCTATCACAGCCTGGCCATGTGTGTGCGCACTCTAGGCAGTGCTGACATGCCAGCCCCCTGCTGCCTCAGCCCTCTCCAGACTTTGGGCACTGACCAGCACAGGAGGGAGGCCAAGGGGGTGCTGAGGGCAGCTCCACACTGGCCTGCAGGCACTCCTTGGCACAAACAAATTGGGCACCATAGAAAGCCATAAGAGACAGGCTCTGGGGTAGAAAGTAGTGGGTCCCCGGTGAAGCCCTACCTTCAGGCTGGGGAAGGCCTGAAGCCTGGAAGCCAGGCCTCCAGTCCTGCTGACCAGAGGGGGAACTGGTGATGTTTTTCCTGGGCCCAGCCATGGCTGCCCATGGACCAATCAGCACACACTTCCTCCCCTCTGAGGCCCATGAGAACCCTGGACTCAGCCAGACTCTGGGAGACATCACCATAATGTGCCTGTAAAGAAGAGCTACCCACTTCAGGGCTTCCTCGCTGCTGAGAGCTGAACACTCTCATCTGAAAGATGACCTGCCTTCAGAGAGGAGCTACCCACTCCAGGGTTTCCTCTGAGCTATTCAGTCACTCAGTAAAGCTCCTCTTCACCTTGCTCATTGTCCATTTGTCCATGTACCTCATTCTTCCTGGACACAAGACAAGAACTCGGGAGCTGCCGAATGGCAGAGCTGAAAGAGTTGTAACACAAACAGGGCTGAAACACACCTCTTGCTTGCCACGTTGCAGGCAAAGAAGGAAAGAAGAGCTGCAGCCCTTCAGGGAACCCAGATGTGGGTGCTCCCTGAGCCAGGGCTGTGACTTCCTCTTTGAGGTCTTGTGGTTCCTAGAGTCTCCAAGTTTCCAGGCACCACTGTTCCCCAGTGCCAGCCATGGAAGCTGCTTGTGGTGTGCCTGGTCCAGCTGCAGCCTCGCAGTGAGCCAGCATCCATGCCGGCACCTGGAGCTGCCTGTCCTACTGCAGCAGCCAACATGCTTGACTGTGTGCAGTGGCTGGACCCCATGCTCACTTGCTCACACACCCCTCACTGTTCCATGCCTGGCTTGCCCTTGGCAGGTGTGGGGTCCAGGGCAATAGCATGAGCAAAGCACAGCCTGCCAGGCTGAGTGGGTGGAACCAGCCCAGCGGGCCTGAGCAAAACTTGGGCAAAGGTGCCACTGGCCACAGAGGTTTCCAGCCAGAAAAGCAACACCCAGGAATCCTGCGACAGCTACAGAACTAGTCCACTGGCAAGTTAACAGAAGTGGTTGTGGAGCCCCTTCTTTGGAGTGATTCAGAGATGAGATGAGTGTTGTTGATGAAAAGAGTCACACTCTGTAAAGTATTTGAAAATATGTATTCAGAGCCAAATATAAGTGACCAATTGTCTGTGACACAGCCCTCAGGAGATCCTGAGAACATGTGCCCACGGTGGTTGGGATACAGTTTGGTTATATACATTTTAGAGAGACATAAGACATCAATCAGTACATGTAAGACGTACATTGGTTCGGTCAGAAAAGACAGGACAATTCCAAGTGTGGAGGTCCTTCCATGTTACAGATAGAGTCAAAGATTTTCTGATTGGCAATTGGTTGAAAGAGTTAAGTTATTGTCTAAAGACCTAGAATCAACAGAAGGGAATGTCTGGGTTAAGATAAGGGGTTGTGGACACTGGGGCTTCCATTATGCAGACAGAATCAATAGAAAGGAGTGTCTGGGTAAAGGGGGAGTTGTGGAGACCAAGGTTCCCATTATGCCAATGAAGCCTCCAGGTAGCAGGCTTCAGAGAGAATAGATTGTAAATGTTTCTTACCAGAGTTGGTTCTCTCCTGGATCAGGGAAAAGGCCTGGAAAAGGAAGGGGATTCTCTTCAGAGTGTAGATTTTCCCCATAAGAGACAGCTTTGCAGGACAAAGATATGGCAAATAAACATGATTTCTGGTAAAATACTTCGATTTATTTCAGGGCATGCTATCTGTCGTGTGATGCTATACTAGAGTCAGGATGGAATTTGATATCTTCTTATTACAAAGAGTCTGCTTTGTCAGCCTTAAGGTCTGTGTTAATGTTAATACTGGTCAGCTGTGCCAGAATTCTAAAAGGGAGGAGGGCATAATGGGGCATGCCCTACTCCTCCTTCCCATCATGACCTAAACTAGTTTTTCAGGTTAACTTTGGAATACCCTTAGCTGAGAGAAGGGGTCCATTCAGATGGGTGGGGGGCTTAGAATTTTAGTTTTGCTTTACCGAGTTGACAAAGAATTACCAGATGGAACAGCGTAAATGGTCAATATTAGGAATGAGAGAGGTAACATAACTACTGATTCTATTAAAAGAATAACTAGGGGTGTATTATGATATTAAAATTATATTAAAAGGTGATTCAAGGGAATATTGTAAACTTTACACCAATAAATTTGAAAACAGCCAACACAGCTTTGAAAAAGAGGAAAAAGGTGGGCTAACACTACCTGATTTCAAGACATGATAAAGCATATTAATTTGTATTGCTGCCATAACAAATTATCACAGACCTTTAAAACAACACAAATTTATTAAGTCACAGTTCCTGTAAGTCAGTAGTTCAGTTGGGTAATCCACTTCCAGGGTTATTCACGATGTTGACGGAATTTAGTTCCTTGCAGTTACAGAAATGAGGTTCTTGTTGCCTTGCTGGCTGTCAGCTGGAAGCCACTCTTTGCTCCTAGAGTCCTCTTTGGTCCTGTCTGTGGACTCCTCCATCGCAGAGGCAGCAACAGTGTGTGGAATCCTTCTTACTCTTGGGATCTCTCTGATTTCTCGCACCTCTCTGCTGCATCTCTCCTACCTGACTCTATCGCCTTATCTTTCTGACTTCAGCTGCAGAAAGCTATCTGCTTTAAGGGTTCGTGTGATTAGATTAGGCACACCCAAATAATCCAAGATAATTTCCCTATTTTAAAGTCCGTAACTTTATTTACATCTGCAAAGTCCTTCTTGCCAGCAAGGTGCAGTGGCTCAGGCCTGTAATCCCAGCACTTTGGGAAGCCAAAGTGGGAGGATTGCCTGAGCCCAGGAGTTTGAGACCAACCTGGGAAACATAGCGAGACTCCATCTGTACAAAAAAATAAAAAAAGTAGCCAGGGGTGGTGGCACGTGCCTGTAGTCCCAGCTACTCGAGAGGCTGAGATGGGAGGATCACCTGAGCCTAGAAGGTCGAGCCTGCAGTGAGCTGAGATTGCGCCACTGCCCTCCAGCTTGGGCAACATAATGAGACTCTGTCTCAAAAAATAAATAAGTAAAATGAATAAATTTTTTAAAAAGTCATTTTTGCCAATGTAACACAACAAATTCACAGGTTTCAGAGATCACAGCATGGATATCTTTGGGGAGCCATTCCACCCATAAATTAAAGTTATAGTAATTAAAAGAGTATAGTTTTGACATCAAGGTAGACAAATAGACCAATGAAACAGAATACAGTCAAGAAATAAACCTACACAGATATAGATCACTTATATTTTACAAAGGCACAAAAGAAACACAGTAGAGAAAGGATAATCTCAACAAATAAATGGTAATAAAACAATTGGATATCCATATGTGAAAAAAAGAACAAAGAACCTCAAGCCATACTTTCTACCATGTGCATAATTACCTCAAATGGATCATAGACCTAAACATAAAACCTCAAACTATAAAACTTGTAGGACAAAACCTTTGTGATGTTGGATTAGGAAAAGTTTTCTTAGACATGACAGCAAAAGAACAAGTCGAAAAGAACAAATTAATAAATTTGACTTAATCAAAACTAAAACGTTTCTGCTTTTCAAAAGACACAGGAGAATAAACTGACGAGCCGCAGACAAGGAGAAAATATTTGCAAAGCACATATCTGATAAAGGACTTTTATCCAGAATTTATAAAGAACACTTAAAACTGAAAGATGAGAAAACAAGCAACCAAAAAATATAGGCAAAGAATTTGAACAGACACTTCACCAAAGGAGACACTCAATTGGCAAAGAAGCACATAAAAAGATGCTCAACATTATTAGTCATCAGGGAAATGCAAAATAAAACCACAATGAGGTACCATTCTACAGGCACACACCTATTAGAATGGCTAAAATTTTTTAAAAGCTGACCATACTATGTGCTGATGAGGATGTGAAGAAACTGGAACCCTTATACACCACTGGTAAGAATGTAAGATACAACCACTTTGGAAAATTATTTGGCAACTTCTTACAAAGTTAAACATATACATATAACCCAGCCATTCCACTCCTAGGTATTTACCCCAAATAAATGATAGTATAAGTCCACACAAAGACTTGTACACAAATGTTCAGAGCAGCTTTATTTGTAATAGCCCACAGCTGGAAACAACCCAAATGTTCATCAATAGTTAAATAGATAAATTGTGTTATATTTACACAATAAAATACTACTCAGCAATGAAAATAAATGACCTATTGAAACATGCAACAATTTGGATGAATCTTACAGTAATATGAGTAAAAAAAGACAAAAAAGAATGCATACTATATGATTCCATTTATATAAATTATAGAAAATGCAAAATACCTATACTGACAGATAGCAGATCTCTGATTTTCTGAGGAGGTGGTGGCAGGGAGGGCCCAGAAGGAGGGATGACAAAAGGGCATGAGGACACTTTCAGGGGTGATGAATATGTTCACTATATTGATTGTGGTGATGGTTTCATAATGTAAACATATGTCAAAACTTACCAAATTGTACAGTTTAAATGTGTGCCATGTATTGTATGTCAATAAATGTACCTCAATAAGGCTATAAAAAAATTGTAAAGGACACAATTACTACCCTCAAAGAGCACACAGTGTCCTTAGGGAAATGTTACTCATGGAGGAGATGAAACTGAAACTTGATGGATGAGGAGCATTTGCACGGATACAGAGAATGGGTGTAGGGGATAAAGTGGTAAGAAGTTATTGATAGGAAGAAACATAAAAAACTTAGATGATGACAAATGCAAAAGGTGTTCAGGCCAGGCACCGTGGCTCACGCCAGTAATCCCAACATTTCGGGAGGCTGAGGTGGGTAGATCACCTGAGGTCAGGAGTTCAAGACCAGCCTGGCCAACATGGTGAAACCCCATCTCTGCAAAAAATACAAAAATTAGCCAGACGTGGTGACACGTGCCTGTAATCCCAGCTACTCGGGAGGCTGAGGCACGAGAATTGCTTGAAGCAGGAGGTGGAGGTTGCAGTGAGCCGAGATTGGGCCACTGCACTCCAGCCTGGGTGACAGAGTAAGACTCCGTCTAGTTTAAAAAAAAAAAAAGGGGGGATGTTTGGAGAATTAGATGTACCATAAGTAAGGATTCACGAAGGGCTGTTCTATGGGCAAGACTACAGTATGACTTTTCAGAGGATAAAGGACGATAAAGGAGCTATATAAGAAATTTCTTCAGATTTCCAAAAAGATTACTTTCTGACTAAGGAGAAGTAGGGGTCCATCTGAGGGTCTACCTTAGCCACCATTTTTGCCTTGGAAAATAGAAGTTTTCTGATAAAAACAGTAAGTTGCAATCACTAGAAAGGAGGCTTAGCTTCAATGTGATTGCTAAATTTTAAGAAAAGGAGACAAGGAAACCATGGGCAGCAATTGTATTTAACTCTTCAAAGCTCCTGGAAGGCAGTAACCAGTTCCTGACAAAACAAAGATCCAATTCCAAGGACAAATGTAAAAGGTGAGGGGGAAGAGGCTGGTTGTTAAGCACCAGAGGGGGGATGCTCTGCCTTAGAGATGATAAGAAAATTTATCCAAAAACTTGGAAACAGAGCAAGTGGAGATCAGTGTGTCTTCTTTATTTATTTATTTAGAGATGGAGTCTCGTGCTGTTGTCCAGGCTGGAGGGCAATTGTATGATCATAGCTCACTATAACCTCAAACTCCTGGGCTCAAGCAACAGCATGTCTTTTTAATGTCATATTGGAGCATTGTTTAACAGGCTCGCCCAGGAACTACTGAATTCTGTAAGTAGAATGTGCCTTTCTTTGATACACTGTCTACTATTGATCAAAAGCCTAGACTCTGTGAAGTTTTCTATTAACTTGCAGATGTTTGTCCAGTAGAGAAAAAAATGATTTTTGTTCTGTCAGAAAGATAACTCCAAAGGATATGGTTTCATTGCCCTGTGACACATTAATCTGTTTTGTACCTAACCTAACAGTATTAATCTAATATTCTTTTTTATAAAGGATTATATAAATCCAGGTCCTCAAATGCTCTAGGAACCAGCATTACCATACTGCTGTTTCCTCAACGATAAGTTGAATAAAATATTTGACACTTTGAGGTAAACATAGAGATGCACCACCCAGACCACCTTTCAAGGAAAGACTCACTGTGCAGCTGCAGGGAGTGCAGTGGGCAGGCAGCCTCCAGTTGTCAGCTCCATCAGGGTTCGCTCCAGCTGCAAAAAGCTACCTCTCGAAGGTCATGCCCTTTCCCCAAAACAGGGGACACTCTACTGCGCTGTCCCTGCTCCAGAGCTCCCCACTGGGTTGGCCAAGGCTTTGTGTGGCCTGCATCCCACTCAGCTCTCCCTCTGCCTGATCCTGTTTATTCACCCCTTCCTTTCATATCAATTGATCCCCAATCTTGTACCCAAAACTCCATCTCAGCAACTGACTCAGGAAAACCCACCCTGTGATAGATAATACTGGGAGGAGTCTAAGAAAGTAAGAGATGGCCAGGCACAGTGGCTCACGCCTGTAATCTCAGCAGCTTGGGAGGCCAAGGTGGGTAGATCACGAGGTCAGGAGATCGAGACCATCCTGGCTAACACGGTGAAACCTCGTTTTACTAAAAATACAAAAAATTAACCAGGTGTGGTGGCACCCGCCTATAGTCCCAGCTACTTGTGAGGCTGAGGCAGGAGAATCGCTTGAACCTGGGAGGTGGAGGTAGCAGTGAGCCGAGATTGCACCACTGCACTCCAGCCTGGGTGACAGAGTGAGACTCCAAATGAGAGAGAGAGAGAGAAAGAGGAAGGAAGGAAGGAAGAGTAAGAGATAAGATGGGCATTTGGAGCTGGATCATTCACCATCAGCTGGCAATGAGGACCCCATCCTTGGCGGCAGATGGAGCACAGACAGCCCCTGGTACAAAATAGGGGTTTGGCTGTTAAAGCTTTCACTGCTTGTGAGTTGGGAGACTATACAGGTGGGAAAGAATGCATGATTGAACAAGATGTATCAGGCATTAGAGATATATGGGGGAAACAGTAGATGAAAGGATCTAAGGATAAAAGCATTGGATGGCTATTACAAGTGCCACTGATGCTTTACAAAAAGATAATGTTATTCAGACAACTGGACTGTGACAAACGACTGAAAGCCAGATGTGAACACCAGAGGGCCTCCTTATTTGCATTCAGAATCCCAGCTCATGACCGGCAGCTCCAGGTGCATGATGTCTCAGTGCTCCATGGCCAAGCATTCCATCTCTACCACAGCCCAGTAACACATCAAGGCCATAAATATATATATGAAACAATGTTCACCATTTTTATTTGTGAGATTCTGAATCTCTTCTTTGTTACCAACTTAACCATTTCCAAGTGTATGGTCCAGTGGTGTTAACTCGATTCGCATTGCTGTGAAACAGATCTCCAGAACCTTTTCATCTTGCATAACTGAAATTCTTTTCTTTTCTTTTCTTTTTTCTTTTTTTTTTGAGATGGGATCTCGCTCTGTCACCCAGGCTGGAGTGCAGTGGTATGATCTCGGCTCACTGCAACCTCCGCCTGCCTCCCAAACAAGTGATCCTCCTACTTCAGCCTCCCAAGTAGCTGGGACCACAGGACTGCACCACCACACCCAGCTAATTTTTTGTATTTTTGATAGAGACAAGGTTTTGACATATTGCCCAGATTGGTCTTGAACTCCCAGGCTCAAGCAATCCACTCGCTTCGGCCTCCCAAAGTATTGGGATTACAGGCGTGAGCCACTGCACCAGCTGCATAACTGAAATTCTACACTCATTAAACAACTCCCCATTCCCCACTCCCCTCAGCCCCTGGCATCCCCCATTTGGCTTTGTCGCTATGATTTTGACTACTCTAGGTACCTCACAATATGTGGAATTATATAGTATCTGTTCTTTTGTGACTGGCTTATTTCACTTAGCATAATGTCCTCCACGTTCATCCATGTTGTAGCCTGTGTCAGGATTTGCCTGGGCCTTTTTTAAAAAAAACAATTCACACATTGTCTAGCTATGTTGCCCAGGCTAGAGTGCAGTGGAATGATCATGGCTCACTGCAACCTCGGCCTCCCAAAGTACTGGTATTACACGCATGAGCCACCATGCCCTGCCCAGGGCCAATTTTTAAAAAATGCATAATTCTCCACTGTACATGTCATAGGCCTGCTCCAGAACCTCAGAAGTCTGAGCTTGGATATGCCCACTGGGGCTTACTACAAATTCTATACCATCTTTTCCCACCACTGATACTTCCAACACTCTAGTGGTTGCCAGGTCACATGGCCCAAGCAGCAGAGCTGTTTGAACTGCATCCTGAACCTGCTATGAGGCCCTTTCCTGCTCTGGGTTCCATTCAAAACTGGTAGCCTTCTATATCATGTGGTATATGGGCCAAAGCAATATTCCCAGGTGTCAAATATGCTGCCTGCAGAATCTGATGAAGCCCACCAGGCATTGTCCCTCCTTCATGGTGGGAGATGCAAGATGCAATCATCTGTCCTTTACTTTGTGGATTTTTTTGTTTTTTTTGGTTTTCATTTTGAGACAGAGTCTCACTCTGTTGCCCAGGCTGGAGTGCAGTGGTGCAATCTCAGCTCACTGCAACCTCTGCTTCCTGAGTTCAAGCGATTCTCCTCCTTTAGCCTCCCAAGTAGCTGGGATTACAGGTCTGCACCACCACGCTCGGCTACGGGATTTCACCATGTTGGCCAGTCTGGTCTCGATCTCCTGACCTCAAGCGATCTGTCTCCTTTGGCCTTCCAAACTGCTGGGATTACAGGCATGAGTTACCGTGCCTGGCTTGTCCTTTACTTTGGAGGGAACGTTCTAAGACTGAACTCCAGACCACTGAACTCCTAACATTTGTAGGCACGTGGCAGTTTCCTGAATTTTCAGTGTTCATCTCCTACCCTCTGGAGCCCATGTGTCTTACCAAGTCCTTCATTGTGCTGGCCCCCTCTTACATAATGTAATCGATATCATGACTTGATGTGATGTTCTGTGGGGTATCCAGACTGTCCAGATTCCCTTTTACTAATTATGACAGAAGGCAGGGGAGTTAAAATACCTTTGGGACAAAACTATAAATGAATATTGTCTCCCATTTTGTGTGATTGTAAGCTGTTTTTGATCTTATTTTCTGATAGGGATAGAAAAGCATGCATTCGACAAATTGAGGGCCACATACCATGGACCTGAGGCCATGTTAAGCTTCTCTAGAAATGATACAACATCTGGCTGCCACTGGGGCTGCTGTTATTTGGTTGAACTGTGGCAGTCCTCTGTCAACCTTCAGGATCCAGCCAGTTTCTGAAGGAGCCAGACTGACAAATTAGATGGAGACACGATGAGACTCACCATCCCTGCATCTTCTAGATTCTTAAAGGTGGTGCTAATCTCAGCCATACCCCCAGGATCCAAAATTGCTTTTGATCCTCTGCTGAGTTATGGGTAGTGTTATGGGTTGAATAGTGTTCCTCCACCCCACTGCAATTCAGATGTTGGAGTCCTAACCCCCACTACTTCAGAAAGTAATCTTATATGGAAATAAAGGCATTACAGATGTAAATTAGTTAAGTTAGGATGAGATCATACTAAAGCAGGTGGGCCCCTAATCCAATATGACTGGTGTTCTTAAAGGGAAATTTGGACACAGACACACAGACACATAGAGACACACATACACACACACACATGCCACGTGAAGATGAAGGCAGAAATTGGAGTGATGCTTTTACAAGCCAAGGAAAGCCAAAGATTGGCAGCAAACCGCCAGAAGCTAGGGAAGAGGCAAGGAACAGATTCTCCCTCGTAGCCCTCAGAAGGAATCAACCCTGACAACACCTTGATTTTGGACTTCTGGCCTCCAGAACTGTAAGATGATGAACTTCTGTTATTTAAGCCACCCAGTTTGTAATACTTTGTTATGGCAGCCCCAGAAAACCAACACAGGCAGTTCCAGAGGTTTCCACTTAGCCTTCCCCACATCCAGCTCTTACCCCACAGGCCAAGGAACAAATGTAGGAGTTACGCTAACTACCAATTATGTCAATCCCAATTATACATTCAAAGACCAGTAAAATGACAACCAGCTGGGGCCTTGGCCCCATTGCCCCAGTGTAAGCACCATAAAGTCCCACTATAAGGTGGACTTGGGCCAGGACTCTACTTATTATCTGGCTTTTGTACACGCCACTCTAACAGAGGGGCCACAATGACACTTTGCGTCTCTAGATATCAATGTCAACTCAGACCCTGTGTCCAACAGTCCTTGAAAAGTCTGGATATTTTTCTTTTCCTAGTGCAGTTGTCTAAGACCAGCTCCAATGGCAAGGGTTATGATTCATCCCACTAGTTGCCCTCATTAAGTTAACCTGAAAGAACAGCAGCCCACCAGAATTTTAGAGGAATAGACCATGCAAACATAAACCCGTACCACCCAGGGCCCCTTCAAGTTCTCTCAGGGACTGCCTCAGCTTCAGAGAGCTGCCTGGGCTGAGGTCACATACTTCCTAGGATGGCCCACAAGCAGTGACTCAGTGAGGCCACGGGGGAATAAAGGGCCGGCCATCTTGGCCCAACACAAGACACTCAGGTGAACAGTACTCACTGCAATGGACTGAATGTTTGTTCCCCTACACTCCCCACTCCACCGAAATTCACATGTGGAAACCCTAATCCCAATGTGATAGTGTTAGGAGGTGTGGCCTGTGAGAGGTCATGAGGTCATGAGGACTCTGCTAATGGGATTAGTGCCTGCCAATAGGATTAGAGCCAGAGAACTAGCTAGCTCTCTTTCCACCATGCAGGGACACAACATGAAGTAGGCATGTCTGCAACCAGAAGAGGGCCCTCACCAGAACCCAGCCATACTAGCACCCTAATTTTGGACTTCCAGCCTCCAGAACAGGGAGAAATAAATACTTTGTGTTTGAGCCTCCCAGTCTATAGTTAATGTGTTCCAGTAGCCCAAGCTAAGACACTTACTCCAGAACTCCTGTCCAGATTAGCTGGCCAGGGCTTTGTTGGGCTCTCCATTGTAGTTCCGTTTGTTCCTCTGCCCAGTTATACTTCTGTCCCCTCCCTTTTACAGGGCTGATGCTTACTAAAGGTCTTGTCAGGCTCAGTGGCTCACACTTGTAATCCCAGAGCTTTGGGAGGCCAAGGTGGAAGGATCGCCTGAGGCCAGGAGTTCAAGACCAGCTTGGGCAACATAGAGAGACACCCATCTCTGCAAAAAAAAAAAAAAATTAATTAGCCATCATGTCATTGCACTCCTGCCTGGATAACAGAGCAAGGCCCTGTCTCAAAAAAGAAAAAAAAATTTAGCCAGCCGTGGTGGTGCACACCTATAGTCCCAGCTACTTGGGGGCTGAAGCAGGGGGACCACTTGAGCCCAGGAGTTGGAGGCTGCAGTAAGCCAAGATTGTGCCACTGCACTCTGACCTGGGCAACATAGCGAGACCCTGTCTCTAAATAAATAAGCAAAGTCTTGCCAACAAACTTCATCTCAGCAACAGTTGCCAGAGAATGCACCTTGTGATATATGTTCACTCCATATTTGTATCAGGGCCACGCTTGTGACATTTTGAAAAGTGTACTTCAACAGATATCACAGGCAGCATAGAAATGTTGCAAGGGCCCGCTGTAGCCACCTCTGAGCCCGCCGCCACCGCCTCTGAGCAGAAGATGGCTGTGCCACCCACGTATGCCGATCTTGGCAAATCTGCCAGGGATGTCTTCACCAAGGACTATGGATTTGGCTTAATAAAGCTTGATTTGAAAACAAAATCTGAGAATGGATTGGAATTTACAAGCTCAGGCTCAGCCAACACTGAGACCACCAAAGTGACAGGCAGTCTGGAAACCAAGTACAGATGAACTGAGTGTGGCCTGACGTTTACGGAGAAATGGAACACCGACAATACACTAGGCACCGAGATTACCGTGGAAGATCAGCTTGCATGTGGACTGAAGCTGAACTTCGATTCATCCTTCTCACCTAACACTGGGGGGGAAAAATGCTAAAATCAAGACAGGGTACAAGCAGGAGCACATTAACTTGGACTGCGACATAGATTTTGACATTGCTGGGCCTTCCATCCGGGGTGCTCTGGTGCTGGGTTACAAGGGCTGGCTGGCCGGCTACCAGATGAATTTTGAGACTGCAAAGTCCAGAGTGACCCAGAGCAACTTTGCAGTTGGCTACGAGACTGATGAATTCTGGCTTCACACTAATGTGAATGACGGGACAGAGTTTGGCGGCCTCATTTACCAGAAAGTGAACAAGAAGTTGGAGACTGCTGTCAATCTTGCCTGGACAGCAGGAAACAGTAACACGCGCTTTGGAATAGCAGCCAAGTATCAGATTGACCCTGACGCCTGCTTCTCAGCTAAAGTGAACAACTCCAGCCTGATAGGTTTAGGATACACTCAGACTCTAAAGCCAGGTATCAAACTGACACTGTCAGCTCTTCTGGATGGGAAGAACGTCAATGCTGGTGGCCACAAGCTTGGTCTAGGACTGGAATTTCAAGCATAAATGAATACTGTACAATTGTTTAATTTTAAACTATTTTGCAGCATAGCTACTTTCAGAATTTAGTGTATCTTTTAATGTTGTATGTCTGGGATGCAAGTATTGCTAAATATGTTAGCCCTCCAGGTTAAAGTTGATTCAGCTTTAAGATGTTACCCTTCCGGAGGTACAGAAGAAACCCATTTCCAAAAAAGGTCCTTTCAGTGGTAGACTCGGGGGGAACTTGGTGGCCCCTTTGAGATGCCAGGTTTCTTTTTTATCTAGAAATGGCTGCAAGTGGAAGCTGATAATATGTAGGCACTTTGTAAATTCATATTGAGTAAATGAATGAAATTTTGATTTCCTGAGAATTGAACCTTGGTTTCCTAACCCTAATTGATGAGAGGCTCGCTTCTTGATGTTGTGTACAAACTCACCTGAATGGGACTTTTTTAGACAGATCTCCATGACCTGTTCCCACCCCAGTTCATCATCACCTCTTTTACACCAAAAGGTCTGCAGGGTGGGGTCACTGTTTCTTTTGTGCCATTTTGGGGTGGAGAAGGTGGATGTGATGAAGCCAATAATTCAGGACTTATTCCTTCTTGTGTTGTGTTTGTTTTTTTTTTTTGCCCTTGCACCAGAGTATGAAATAGATTCCAGGAGCTCCATCTATAAGCTTGGAAGTGTCTGTGTGATTGTAATCATATGGTTACAACACTCAGAATCTACATTGGACTTCTGTTGTGTTATCACCACTCGATTTGTTTTTTAGCAGTTTAATGGGTACATTTTAGAGTCTTCCATTTTGTGTGGAATTAGATCCTCCCCTTCAAATGCTGTAATTAACATCACTTAAAAAAAACTTGAATAAAATATTGAAACCTCAAAAAAAATGTTACAAGGGCAAGTGCCTGGATAGGACAGAGAATCAGTTATTTATTAAGAGCTGTGTGACATGGACACAGGGAGGGGAACATCACACACCGGAGCCTGTCAGAGGGTGGGGGGCAAGGGGAGGGAGAGCATTAGGACAAATACCTAATGCATGCAGGGCTTAAAACCTAGATGACAGGTTGATAGGTGCAGCAAACCATCATGGCACATGTATACCTATGTAACAAACCTGCAAGTTCTGCACATGTATCCCAGAACTTAAAGTAATTAAAAAAAAAAGACCTGTGTGAGGTTAATTGATATCTTTACTATTATCTCAACAAAACTGCTATGTTCTGGGTACTCTGCCTTGGGAACACGTTGAGGCTCTCTAACAGAGAAAGGGTAGTGCATACACTAAAAGATGTAAAGGAAAGGGAACGTTCTCAGTAACACTGTAAACAGGGTGTGTTTCTTCAGGGTTTTCCCTTTTTCCTTTTGGCATCCCCTTTGCACTCTCTTCCTTCTCCTCTATTATCCATGCCAACTGCACTGCGCCCTGGGTCTCCAGAAAATCTCCAGGACCTTTTCCTCCATCCCCTTCCCCTGTCCACCAAAAGGGACCCATGCTTCATTACCCCTCTGGTAATGTCTCATTCCCTTAGACACTTGCTAAGTGACTCATTCATCTGGTCAATCAGGCTATTAATAGCTGCTAATAGCACTGTGAACAGTCCCATTTCTATGCTTTTTCCAGGAGAGGAGTATAATGTGGGGTTTTAGAGCCGTAGTAGGGCCAATAGGACAGACAGTTGCAAGTAGAAGCAGCCACAAATCATGACTTCTCAACAACCACTTTGATATGAAAAGACAGAGTTCAGAGTAGGATCCTAGGAAAGGGATAGTGACAAGTATGGCCTTCAGCAGCCAGAAACAAGTGGCCCGGCCTACTCCAGGGACTGGAGAAGTGAAGGGACCAGGGAGAAGAGTGAGACTGCTCCAGCCACCTTCTTGTGAGTTCTGACTTGTATTCAGAGGCAATTCCCAACAAAAAACTGATTTAAAAACAGTCCGAGTTGTTTGCTAACAGTTTGCTGCCCTTGTCCTGGAGAAATCTGGCTTCAGGTAAATGTCAAAATCCTGATTAAAAGAAACAGGAAGCATTCAGAACTCTTGACAAAAAGAAAATAAAATTGAATAATGAAGGCTGTGCACATGGAGCCCTTCCTCTGTGATAAGACTGACACAGCCAGGAAACTGTATTCAAAGTTGTCTGGAAGAATACTTTTCCCTGTGGGTTATGGTTTTGATTAAGAGTTAGGTTCATTTGCGTATGCTTGTATTCACTTTTGGGGGTTGCTTTTTTCCTCCCATTTACATTTACTTTTTTTTTTCACTAGGTGGCTTTTTCTCATTTTCCTATGCATCACAAGAGGAAATGCTGGAAACATACACTGCGAACAGAAGAATTTTTAATTGCCTTTAGATAAAGATTTATGTTGTGCAGATTGCTGAGCCAGGCAAGGTGGCTCACGCCTGTAATCCCAGCACTTTGGGAGGCCGAGGTGGGTGGATCACCTGAGGTCAGGAGTTCAAGACCAGCCTGGCCAACATGGAGAAACTCCGTCTCTACTAAAAATACAAAAATTAGCCTGGCGTGGTGGTGCATGCCTGTAATCCCAGCTACTCGGGAGGCTGAGGCAGGAGAATCGCTTGAACCTGGGAGGCAGAGGTTACAGTGAGCGGAGATTGTGCCACTGCACTCCAGCCTGGGCAACAGAGCAAGACTCCATCTCAAAAAAAAAATACTAGATTGCTGTACCATCTCAAGATATTAAACCTGGCTCCAGGTCCTTAATGTACTTCTGGAATTAACAGCAGAAAGAAAACCCAAGAAGAACAAAGCTGGAGGCATCACGCTACCTGACTTCAAACTATACTACAAGGCTACAGTAACCAAAACAGTATGGTACTGGTACCAAAACAGATATATAGACCAATGGAACAGAACGGAGGCCTCAGAAATAACACCACACAGCTACAACCATCTGATCTTTGACAAATCTGACACACACAAGCAATGGGGAAAATATTCCCTATTTAATAAATGGTGTTCAGAAAACCGGCTAGCCATTTGCAGAAAACTGAAACTGGACTCTTTCCTTACACCTTTTACAAAACTGAGCTCAAGATGGATCAAAAACTTAAACATAGAACCTAGGACCATAAAAATCCTAGAAGAAAACCTGGGCAATACCATTTAGGACATAGGCATGGGCAAAGACTTCATGTCTAAAACACCAAAAGCAATTGCAACAAAAGCCAAAATTGACAAATGGGATCTAAGTAAACTAAAGAGCTTCTGCACAGCAAAAGAATCTATCATCAGAGTGAACAGGCGACCTCCAGAATGGGAGAAAATTTTCACAATCTATCCATCTGACAAAGGGCTAATATCCAGAATCTACAAAGAACTTAAACAAATTTACAAGAAAAAAACAAACAACCCCATCAAAAAATGGGCAAAGGATATGAACAGACACTTCTCAAAAGAAGACATTTATGCAGCCAGCAGACATATGAAAAAATGCTCATCATCACTGGTCATTAGAGAAATGCAAATCAAAACCACAATGAGATCTCACGCCAGTTAGAATGGCTATCATTGAAAAGTCGGGAAACAACAGATGCTGGAGAGGTTGTGGAAAAATAGGAATGCTTTTACACTGTTGGTGGGAGTGTAAATTAGTTCAACCATTGTGGAAGATAGTGTGGCAATTCCTCAAGGATCTAGAACTGGAAATACCATTTGACCCAGCAATCCCATTACTGGGCATATACCCAAAGGATTATAAATCATTCTACAATAAAGACACATGCACATGTATGTTTATTGCGGCACTATTCACAATAGCAAAGACTTGGAACCAACCCAAATGTCCATCAATGATAGACTGGATTAAGAAAATGTGGCACATATACACCATGGAATACTATGCAGCCGTAAAAAAGGATGAGTTCATGTGCTTTGTAGGGACATGGATGAAGCTGGAAACCATCATTTTCAGCAAACTATCACAAGATCAGAAAACCAAACACCACATGTTCTCACTCATAAGTGGGAGTTGAACAATGACAACACATGGACACAGAGAAGGGAACATCTCACACTGGGGCCTGTTGGGGGGTAGGGGGCTAGGGGAGGGATAACATTAGGAGAAATACCTAATGTAGGTAACAGGTTGATGGGTGCAGCAAACCACCAGGGCACGTGTATACCAATGTAACAAAACTGCACGTTCTGCACAAGTAACCCAGAACTTAAAGCATAATTTAAAAAATAAATAAATAAATAACATCACAAAGCCACTTTTGATTGAAAAATCAAAATCAAAAAAAGAAAAAAGAAAACCCACATGGGAAAATATTTCATCACAGAAGTACCAGCTGCTGGAGACTGGGCTCGTCTAAGGGACCCCTGCTCTGTGGTCCTGGGGTGAGGGGCCCTCCACCAGGGCAGAAATTCTACTTAATAAAATTTTTTCTTTGAAGTTTCCCTAAATCCCAAATCTGACGATGCAATTTTAGCAATGGAACAAATGAATTAATAAATGAATACACTGCAAGAATGACTGACTGGAGGCAGGGTGCCTGCTGGGCTTGTGACTTGAGTTTAGGGATGAATGGGCACCACAAGACTGCAGGAGCATACACGAAGTCAGCCCCCATCACCCGTGCACTAAGAGGCAGAACGCTGCTACGAGCCAGTGATCTCCGTGAATTCTACTACAGGATTTACTATCTTTGGCCCCTTTGACAAATGTCAGTCTCGAGGCACCGAGACAGGATTCGAATCTCTCTTCTCATCCCAAAATTCCCAGGAACCGCAGCCCGGAACTCTGGCCAAGCAACCATTGCGCCTGCGCCGAACCAGCGGCCAATTGGAGCTCGGCGCGCGACCGAGTTGAGGTGCGGGAGTTTGCCCCTTCTGCGTGGAGAAAAAGCTTAGGAGAAATGAAAGCTCGCGTTGACCAGTCAGATCCGAGAACGAGCCTTGCAGCCCGCTCCCTTCTGCTTGGATCCAATCGCGTGCCCCTGCACGCGCAAGCCACGGTTTCAAAGTCAAAAAGCCAAAGAAGGCGGTGCCCAAGGAGCTGGGACTGGACCCGAGGAGAGGTGGAGGCCTGTCATGCTAGCCGGTGCCTGCCTGGGATGGGAAACGAGAGGGTGGGTGTGGGCTATGGACAGTCAAGGTAGCGTCATTCCTGCCTTCTTCAGAGTCTTGGGCTGCAACCACTTGCATGGGGTGGAAGCGGCCCTTCGAGTCCCCCCAACACACACAATGGTTTGATCCAAGCCCGCTACCCAGTGGTGCCTCCCAGAGCTGACTGTTATGTCTCTGCCTACCGCAGTGGTATCACCTGGCAGGATGTTTCCATCCTTGATTTGTTGTCCCCTCCTCCCATAGGCCCCCTAGTGGTGCGATCAAGGAAGCTTCTGTGCAAATGCCTTGCAAACCGTTCCTTCTCCACCTCCCTACTCCCCAGTGGACCATTCCATCCCCACCTCCCGTCATTTCATACTCATGACCCCAGAGGGATCGCCCGTCCCAGGTCCTGACCCTGAAGATCATGCAGAGAGCAAAGGCCAAGGCGTTTATTCACCTGCCTCAAAGCCCCCACCCCAGGAGTGAGCTGAGGACGCCGGTAATTGGACAGCAATATGGCAGCATCTACCAAAATAAAAACTGGAAACATCCTTCACAAGAATTTCCGCTCCATCAAGGCAGGCACATATGGCCTTCTAATTCCCTGATGTATTCCCAGCACCTAGAACAGCACCCACCACAGAGTAGGCAGTCATTAGGTGTTTGTTGAATGAATGGCTCCTTTGACGAAACCATTCCACTTGTAAGAATGTGACCTTAAAAGAAAAAACACTCACCGGGCACAGTGGCTCACTGTAATCCCAACACCTTGGGAGGCCGAGGCGGGAGGATCACCTGAGTCAGGAGTTTGAGACCAGCCTGACCAACATGGAGAAATACCGGCTCTACTAAAAATACAAAATTAGCCGGGCGTGGTGGTGCATGCCTGTAGTCCCAGCTACTGGGGAGGCTGAGGCAGGAGAATTGCTTGAACCTGGGAGGCAGAGGTTGCAGTGAGCCAAGATTGCCACTGCACTCCAGCCTGGGCAACAGGAATGAAACTTCGTCTCAAAAACAACAACAAAAAAAAAGAAAGAAAGAAAAAGAAAAAACACTCGCACGTGCGCACAGAGCAATGTGGACAACAATGTCCACAGCAAACTACTGGCCTGGGGTGGGGGAGACTCTAAATGACCACTTATAGCCAATGACTTGCAGAGTAAAATTAACCATGGGGTTCATGTTATACCACAGAGACCCCCCTCACTAGACATGATGCAGAATGGATAGGACCTGAGGGGGGTGGAGCCAAGATGGCTGAATAAGAACAGCTCCAGTCTACAGCTCCCAGTGTGAGTGACGCAGAAGACAGGTGATTTCTGCATTTCCAACTGAGGTACCGGGTTCATCTCACTGGGGAGTGCCAGACAGTGGGTGCAGGACAGTGGGTGCAGCACACCGTGCATGAGCTGAAGCAGGGTGAGGCATCACTGCATCAGGGAAGTGCAAGGGGTCAGGGAATTCCCTTTCCTAGTCAAAGAAAGGGGTGCAGACAGCACCTAGAAAATCGGAACACTCCCACCCTAATAATACTGTGCTTTTCCAATGGGCTTAACAAACGGCACACCAGGAGATTATATCCCACGCATGGCTCGGAGGGTGCTATGCCCACGGAGCCTCGCTCATTGCTAGCACAGCAGTCTGAGATCAAACTGCAAGGTGGCAGTGAGGCTGGGGGAGGGGCACCCGCCATTGCCAAGGCTTGAGTAGGTAAACAAAGTGGCTGGGAAGCTCGAACTGGGTGGAGCCCATCGCAGCTCAAGGAGGCCTGCCTGCCTCTGTAGGCTCCACCTCTGGGGGCAGGGCACAGACAAACAAAAGCTAGCAGTAACCTCTGCAGACTTAAATGTCCCTGTCTGGCAGCTTTGAAGAGAGTAGTGGTTCTCCCAGCACGCAGCTTGAGATGTGGGAACAGGCAGACTGCCTCCTCAAGTGGGTCTCTGACCCCGGAGTAGCCTAACTGGGAGGCACCCCCCAGTAGGGGCAGACTGACACCTCACACAGCCGGGTACTCCTCTGAGACAAAACTTCCAGAGGAACAATCAGGCAGCAGCATTTGCGGTTCACCAATATCCGCTGTCCTGCAGCCACCACTGCTGATACCCAGGCAAACAGGGTCTGGAGTGGACCTCCAGCAAACTCCAACAGACCTGCAGCTGAGGGTCCTGACTGTTAGAAGGAAAACTAACAAACAGAAAGGACATCCACACCAAAAACCCATCTGTATGTCACCATCATCAAAGACCAAAGGTAGATAAAACTACAAAGATAGGGAAAAAACAGAGCAGAAAACCCGGAAACTCTAAAAAGCAGAGTGCCTCTCCTCCTCCAAAGGAATGCAGCTCCTCACCAGCAATGGAACAAAGCTGGATGGAGAATGACTTTGACGAGTTGAGAGAAGAAGGCTCCAGAAGATCAAACTACTCCAAGCTAAAGGAGGAAGTTCAAACCAATGGCAAAGAAGTTAAAAACCTTGAAAAAAATTAGACGAATGTCTAACTAGAATAACCAATGCAGAGCACTCCTTAAAGGACCTGATGGAGCTGAAAACCACGGCACAAGAACTACGTGATGAATGCAGAAGCCTCAGTAGCCAATGCGATCAACTGGAAGAAAGGGTATCAGCGATGGAAGACGAAATGAATGAAATGAAGCGAGAAGAGAAGTTTAGAGAAAAAAGAATAAAAAGAAATGAACAAAGCCTCCCAGAAATATGGGACTATGTGAAAAGACCAAATCTACGTCTGATTGGTGTACCTGAAAGTGACGGGGAGAATGGAACCAAGTTGGAAAACACTCTGCAGGATATTATCCAGGAGAACTTCCCCAATCTAGCAAGGCAGACCAACATTCAAATTCAGGAAATACAGAGAACGCCACAAAGATACTCCTTGAGAAGTGCAACTCCAAAACACATAATCGTCAGATTCACCAAAGTTGAAATGAAGGAAAAAATGTTAAGGGCAGCCAGAGAGAAAGGTCGGGTTACCCACAAAGGGAAGCCCATCAGACGAACAGCGGATCTATTGGCAGAAACTCTACAAGCCAGAAGAAAGTGGGAGCCAATATTCAACATTCTTAAAGAAAAGAATTTTCAACCCAGAATTTCATATCCAGCCAAACTAAGCTTCATAAGTGAAGGAGAAATAAAATACTTTACAGACAAGCAAATGCTGAGAGATTTTGTCACCACCAGGCCTGCCCTAAAAGAGCTCCTGAAGGAAGCACTAAACATGGAAAGGAACAACTGGTACCAGCCACTGCAAAAACATGCCAAATTGTAAAGACCATCAAGGCTAGGAAGAAACCACATCAACTAATGAGCAAAATAACCAACTAACATCATAATGACACGATCAAATTCACACATAACAATATTAACCTTAAATGTAAATGGGCTAAATTCTCCAATTAAAAGACACAGACTGGCAAATTGGATAAAGAGTCAAGACCCATCAGTGTGCTGTATTCAGGAAACCCATCTCATGTGCAGAGACACACATAGGCTCAAAATAAAGGGATGGAGGAAGATCTACCAAGCAAATGGAAAACAAAAAAAGGCAGGGGTTGCAATCCTAGTCTCGGATAAAACAGACTTTAAACCCACAAAGATCAAAAGAGACAAAGAAGGCCATTACATAATGGTAAAGGGATCAATTCAACAAGAAGAGCTAACTATCCTAAATATATATGCACCCAATACAGGAGTACCCAGATTCATAAAGCAAGTCCCTAGTGACCTACAAAGAGACTTAGACCCCCACACAATAATATTGGGAGACTTTAACACCCCACTGTCAACACTAGACAGATCAATGAGACAGAAAGTTAACAAGGATATCCAGGAATTGAACTCAGCTCTGCACCAAGTGGACCTAATAGACATCTACAGAACTCTCCACCCCAAATCAACAGAATATACATTCTTTTCAGTACCACACGACACCTATTCCAAAATTGACCACATAGTTGGAAGTAAAGCACTCCTCAGCAAATGTAAAAGAACAGAAATTATAACAAACAGTCTCTCAGATCACAGTGCAATCAAACAAGAACTCAGGATTAAGAAACTCACTCAAAACCACTCAACTACATGGAAACTGAACAACCTGCTCCTGAATGACTACTGGGTACATAACGAAATGAAGGCAGAAATAAAGATGTTCTTTGAAACCAACGAGAACAAAGACACAACATACCAGAATCTCTGGGACACATTCAAAGCAGTGTGTAGAGGGAAATTTATAGCACTAAATGCCCACAAGAGAAAGCAGAAAAGATCTAAAATTGATTCCCTAACATCACAATTAAAAGAACTAGAGAAGCAAGAGCAAACACATTCAAAAGATAGCAGAAGGCAAGAAATAACTAAGATCAGAGCAGAACTGAAGGAAATAGAGACACAAAAAATCCTTCAAAAAATCAATGAATCCAGGAGCTGGTTTTTTGAAAAGATCAACAAAATTGATAGACTGCTAGCAAGACTAATAAAGAAGAAAAGAGAGAAGAATCAAATAGACGCAATAAAAAATGACAAAGGGGATATCACCACCAATTCCACAGAAATACAAACTACCATCAGAGAATACTACAAACACCTCTACGCAAATAAACTAGAAAATCTAGAAGAAATGGATAAATTCCTCGACACATACACCCTCCCAAGACTAAACCAGGAAGAAGTTGAATCTCTGAATAGACCAATAACAGGATCTGAAATTGAGGCAATAATTAAGAGCTTACCAACCAAAAAAAGTCCAGGACCAGATGGATTCACAGCCGAATTCTACCAGAGGTACAACAGGAGCTGGTACCATTCCTTCTGAAACTATTCCAATCAATAGAAAAAGAGGGAATCCTCCCTAACTCATTTTATGAGGCCAGCATCACCCTGATACCAAAGCCTGGCAGAGACACAACAAAAAAAGAGAATTTTAGACCAATATCCCTGATGAACATTGACGCAAAAATCGTCAATAAAATACTGACAAACCGAATCCAGCAACACATCAAAAAGCTTATCCACCATGATCAAGTGGGCTTCATCCCTGGGATGCAAGGCTGGTTCAACATATGAAAATCAATAAATGTAATCCAGCATATAAACAGAACCAAAGACAAAAACCACATGATTATCTCAATAGATGCAGAAAAGGCCTTTGACAAAATTCAATAGTCCTTCATGCTAAAAACTCTCAATAAATTAGGTATTGATGGGACATATCTCAAAATAATAAGAGATATCTATGACAAACCCACAGCCAATATCATACTGAATGGACAAAAACTGGAAGCATTCCCTTTGAAAACTGGCACAAGACAGAGATGCCCTCTCTCACCACTCCTATTCAACATAGTGTTGGAAGTTCTGGCCAGGGCAATCAGGCAGGAGAAGGAAATAAATGGCATTTGATTAGGAAAAGAGGAAGTCAAATTGTCCCTGTTTGCAGATGACATGATTGTATATCTAGAAAACCCCATCGTCTCAGCCCAAAATCTCCTTAAGCTGATAAACAACTTCAGCAAAGTCTCAGGATACAAAATCAATGTGCAAAAATCACGAATATTCTTATACACCAATAACAGACAAACAGAGAGCCAAATCATGAGTGAACTCCCATTCACAATTGTTTCAAAGAGAATAAAATACCTAGGAATGCAACTTACAAGGGATGTGAAGGACC
Organism: Pan paniscus; assembly: GCF_029289425.2. Classification (NCBI taxonomy): domain Eukaryota; kingdom Metazoa; phylum Chordata; class Mammalia; order Primates; family Hominidae; genus Pan; species Pan paniscus. Next base: position 51,048,573 of record NC_073272.2, on the reverse strand, counting down.
TCTTCAAGGAGAACTACAAACCACTGCTCAATGAAATAAAAGAGGATACAAACAAATGGAAGTACATTCCATGTTCATGGGTAGGAAGAATCAATATCGTGAAAATGGCCATACTGCCCAAGGTAATTTGTAGATTCAATGCCATCCCCATCAAGCTACCAATGACTTTCTTCACAGAATTGGAAAAAATACTTTAAAGTTCATATGGAACCAAAAAAGAGCCCGCATGGCCAAGTCAATCCTAAGCCTAAAGAACAAAGCTGGAGGCATCATGCTACCTGACTTCAAACTATACTACAAGGCTACAGTAACCAAAACAGCATGGTACTGGTACCAAAACAAAGATATAGACCAATGGAACAGAACAGAGCCCTCAGAAATAATGCCACATATCTACAACTATCTGGTCTTTGACAACCCTGACAAAAACAAGCAATGGGGAAATGATTCCCTATTTAATAAATGGTGCTGGGAAAACTGGCTAGCCATATGTAGAAAGCTGAAACTGGATCCCTTCCTTACGCCTTATACAAAAATTAATTCAAGATGGATTAAAGACTTACATGTTAGACCTAAAACCATAAAAACCCTAGAAGAAAACCTAGGCAATACCATTCAGGACATAGGCATGGGCAAAGACTTCATGTCTAAAACACCAAAAGCAATGGCAACAAAAGCCAAAATTGACAAATGGGATCTAATTAAACTAAAGAGCTTCGCACAGCAAAAGAAACCACCATCAGAGTGAACCGGCAACCTACAGAATGGGAGAAAATTTCTGCAATCTACTCATCTGACAAAGGGCTAATATCCAGAATCTACAATGTACTCAAACAAATTTACAAGGAAAAATAAACAACCCCATCAAAAAGTGGGTGAAGGATATGAACAGACACTTCTCAAAAGAAGACATTTATGCAGCCAAAAAACGCATGAAAAAATGCTCATTATCACTGGCCATCAGAGAAATGCAAATCAAAACCACAAGGAGATACCATCTCACACCAGTTAGAATGGCAATCATCAAAAAGCCAGGAAACAACAGGTGCTGGAGAGGATGTGGAGAAATAGGAACACTTTTACACTGTTGGTGGGACTGGAAACTAGTTCAACCATTGTGGAAGTCGGTGTGGCGATTCCTCAGGGATCTAGAACTAGAAATACTATTTGACCCAGTCATCCCATTACTGGGTATATACCCAAAGGATTATAAATCATGCTGCTATAAAGACACATGCACACGTATGTTTATTGCGGCATTATTCACAATAGCAAACACTTGGAACCAACCCAAATGTCCAACAATGATAGACTGGATCAAGAAAATGTGGCACATATACACCATGGAATACTATGCAGCCATAAAAAAGGATAAGTTCATGTCCTTTGTAGGGACATGGATGAAGCTGGAAACCATCATTCTCAGCAAACTATCGCAAGGACAAAAAACCAAATACCGCATGTTCTCACTCATAGGTGGGAATTGAACAATGAGAACACATGGACACAGGAAGGGGAACATCACACAGTGGGGACTGTTGTGGGGTGGAGGGAGTGGGGAGATATAGCATTAGGAGATATACCTAATGCTAAATGGCGAGTTACTGGGTGCAGCACACCAACATGGCACATGTATACCTATGTAACAAACCTGCATGTTGTGCACATGTACCATAAATCTTAAAGTATAATAATAATAAAGTTAAAAAAAAAAGAATGGATGGGACCTGTGTGTGCCTGCGGGGGACAGGGGGCAGGGGGAATGCCTTTTACAGGACAACACTTTAAGCAGGGAAAAGTGGATGGGTGTGTGTGCGTGTGTGTGTGTGTGTGTGTGTGTGTGTGTGTGTGTCCAATCCCAACAGCCTAGTGCCTCATCCCAAGAGAAGGAGGGGAAGACAGAGCTTTGTTAACCTGAGGTCTGGCCCCACACCACTCCATAGGCTGTCTCAGATGGGTGGGCTTGGGGAGGGCTGACTCAGGAGCTTGGGAGATGGTAAGCCATCTCTTTTTGCTTCATTTGGTCAGTCTTCATTCACTCACTGACAAATACCATTGGCTGACCTTAACCTTTATGACTTGAATGAAGATACAATGAGACTTATTCAGACTGACAATGAGAGGACAAGAATCCCCAGATCTTAACAGTGGGGAGGAGACAGACTTCCTCCAGGGAGCCCGGTGTAAAGTCCTGAAGCCCAACTGGACTTCAGGCAAGGAAAGGGGGCTCCATATCAGTTCGGAAAGCGCCAACCAGTTCAGTTGGGAGTCACAGGGAAATCTCGGAGCCTGGAGCTGCAATAACAAAAGTGGCATCCAGAATGGAGGAGGGGGACAGGGCTCCTGCTAAGGGATGGAGACTTAACACTATGACTACACGTTAAGAAAGACGTAATGAAATAAGCACAGCAAACCTTGGAGGGTAGTGCTTTTAGCATCCCCACTTTACATTATGTTCTCTTCCCATTTCCCTTCTTGATCTTCCGTGGGCTGCATTTCTTTTTTTTTTTTTTTTCAGACAGAGTCTCTCTCTGTTGCCCAGGCTGGTGTAGTGGCCTGATCTCAGCTCACTGCAACCTCTGACTCGTAGGTTCAAGTGATTCTCCTGCCTCAGCCTCCTGAGTAGCTGGGATTACAGGTGTGCGCCATCATGTCCCACTAATTTTTGTATTTTTAGTAGAGATGGGGGTTTCACTATGTTGGCCAGGCTGGTCTCGAACTCCTGACCTCAGATGATCTGCAAGCCTTGCCCTCCCAAAGTGCTGAGATTACAGGCATGAGCCACTGTGCCCGGTCTCATGGGCTGCACTTCTAATTCGATGCTTTAAAGTGTTTTCATTAGCAAGCACATATTGAACATTTAATGTTATGTCAGGACCCATTCTAAGTTCTTCACAAATATTAACTCACCTAATAGTCCTCACAATAACCGAATGAAATAAATAATGTTGTTTCCTCCATTTTACAAATGAGGCACCTGAGAAACAGAGAGGTTAAGTAACCTGCCAGAGATCACACAGCTGGGAAATCATGGAACCAGGATTTGAACCTAGTCCATCTGGATCCAGAGTTCCATCCTCATAACTACCTACTGCTATGCCTTTTCCTTTTCTTTTTATTTTTGTTGTGTTTCTGTGTGTCAGCCTCCCTCACCAGACTGTGACACCTGAGGATTTGTGTGATGCTTGTGTGACTGCCGGGTTTCCAGCAGTCAGGATGCACCTGATGTTGTGTGGGCATCCTTGGACAGATGCTGAATCAGTGGATTAACTCCTCTTCCTTCCATCCCAGCCTGGGCATCCATCCTCAAAGTGGGCACCATGGGGTGTGATTGTGTATCTGCCCCCAGGAAGGTCCTTCTGGGCAGCTGGGAGAGGCTGAGGGGCCAGGCATGCCCTGAGGCATGACTTCAGCAGTGATTCCTGAACTCCAGTCACTCACTTCCCACCTGAGGGGACTGCCCTGTCACAATCCCTTTTAGACTAGTAGAGCCATCTCAAAGTTTCCCTAAGGTCAAATCGCTTTTGTTCTTAAATGAAATGTTTTGAAAAGATTCTATCACTATACAAAATTAGAAACAATTGCCACAGAAGGTAACTGTAAAATTAAATAATGAAAAATGTCCTATTTTATCAATTCTAAAATGTACTTTAAAATATATTTTTATATTATACATAAATATATATATTTTAAGATAGGGTCTCACTCTATCACCCAGGCTGGAGTGCAGTGCCATGATTATAGCTCGCTGCATGTCAAACTCCTGAGCTCAAATGATCCTCCCACCTCATCCTCCCAAGTAGCAAAGGCTACAGGCATGCACCACCAAGCCTGGCTAATTTTTTACTTTTTTGTAGATATGGGGTCTCTCTATGTTGCCCAGGCTGGTCTGGAACTCCTGGGCTCAAGTGATCATCCTGCCTTGGCCTCCCAAAGTGCTGCGTTTACCAGTGTGAGCCAGTGCACTCAGCCTTAAAATATTTTAATGTATCTGAAATCAGGAATGCATCATACAGTCACTGAGTTGAGAAGGCAACAGGTCAGAGTTCAATTAGTAGCATTCTTTCTTTCTTAGGGTTACTTACAATAAGAGTGTGACACACAATCTATAGCATCTGAGATTTGATGAAATATGGTAAAAGTGTCATGAAGCTTTCAATCTTAAATTTATTTTTTAATTAATTAATTTATTTTTTCCATGAGCCATAACAAGAAAGTATCAATCTTAAATTTAAAGAACAACTTTGTTTTAGGTAATCACAGATCTGACTTGCAGTATCCTAAGCCCTTCTTATGTGCTATCTCATTTAATTCCCACTAGGACCCTTGGAAGAAAACCCTGTCACCTCTGTCACAGATGAGGACACTGAGGCACTGAGAAGGCAGGTCCCTGGCTCAGGCCCTCCAGCTAGGGTGGGGCAGAGCTGGGGCCAAATGCCAATGCCAGGATGACCGCAGTTGGGGCACTCCCTATGCTCACGCTGCTCCTGTCCCTCCCAGGGTCCCTTCTCTGTCCTCACAGACCCAGCTCTGCAGTGTCCTCCCATCTCCTGAGGTGACACTCACCCCAGCGCCTCCTTCAGTAATATCACCCAACCTCTTCCAGCCCTAGGCAAATTGCCCTGGACTCTCAGTCTGGATCTGAAGTTTCATCTGGATCTGGGAGACATTTCCAGTTCTGCCTTAACAGGGATGTTGTGACAGGCCCCAGTAGCCAGCAGGCATAGGGATTTGGGGAAAGATATAGTGAGGTGTCCCAGAAGTCCTGGTCCAGACATCTGCACCATTCACAGTCTGCTGCTCACCCATTCCCAAGATGCCCACAGGAAACTAACTCCCCCAGACTGCCTCCTGCTGACCTTCAACAACAGAGGCCACTTTAATGGGAGACAGGGCTGTGGGTGTTTCTACACTAGCTGCAGAGTTTTGTGTAGGGCAGGCTGCCATGTGTGTTGTGGGTCATGATTCCCACCCCGCTCATAAGTAACCCTGAGCAATAGAGGTTAAACCATGAATATAAGACACCATGGTGTGTGTGTGTGTGTGTGGTGTGTGTGTGTGTGGTGTGTATGTGTGTGTGTGTGTGTGTCAGAGAGAGAGAGAGAGAGAAGGAGGAAGGGGGAGAGAGACAGAGAGAGAGAAAGGTGAAGTCAAACAGCCTCTTTGCAGGTCCAGAAGTGATAGCTATTTGGCCACTAGCGAATTCCTAAAATCCATCCTACAGGTCTAGCTCCATAAATGATCCACTCTGAGGAGGCCTCCCTCCAACTCCTCAGGGGTAATGACTTGAGGTAGGGCTTAGGGGCACAGGCTGCAGAGAAAGTCTGAGCACTAACCCTGGCTCTTCTGCTGCCTGCCATCTGTGTGACACCAGGCAAATCATAGAGCCTCCCTGGACCTCAGATTTCTCGTTGTAGAATAGGAATGGTGGCACCTATGATCCCTGCAAAGCGATGGCACATGCCAAGCCTGGGGTAAATGGTAGCTGTTATTATCAACATTGTCATTATTATTATTCCTAGTGGCTGTCAACCACTGCTGTATTTTTCTCCTTGCTATTGACAGAGCTAGGCCCCATCCGTGTCCACCTCTGTGGTCCAATGTGGGGACAGTGACAGTCACTACAAACGCTTAGGGAGGGAAACGGGGTGTGGTATGAAGAATATGGCCCCCAAAGATGCCCATATCCTAATTTCCAGAATCTGTGAATATATTATCTTTCACAGCAAAGGAACTTCGCAGATGTGATTAAGTTAAGCATCTTGACATGGGGAGATAATCTTGGATTATCTAGGTCATAACAAAAATCTAAACACATTTAAAAGAGCTGAAATAATGCACAGGATGTTTTCTAACTATAATGAAACTAAACTAGAAATCAATGACAAAAATATCTAGAAAATCTCCAAATATTTGGAAATTGAACATACTTATAAATAACCCATTTATAACCAAATAATAAGTCGCAAAGCAGTTTAGAAAATAGTTTGAATTAAATGACACCAAAAACACAACACGTCAAAATTTGTGACATAAAGCAGTGCTTAGAGGAAAAATTACAGCATGAAATGCTTACGTTAGAAATGAAAGCTTGGGTTTGGACAATAGGAAGAAAAAATAGAAACAAAAGCCTCACATCTAAGCTTCCACCTTACAAAATGAGAAAAAGACAAATAAACCTAAAGCAAGCTGATGGAAGAACATAATAAAGATAAGAGAAGAAATCAAGACAATTGAAAATGAATAACAATAGAAAAAAAATCAATGAAACCAAAAGCTAGTTCCCTGGAAAGATTAATAAAATTGATCTAACTAGCCAGACTGACCAAAAATACAAACAAACAAAAAACAAAGAGAAGACATAAAACCAATATCAGGAGTGAAAGAGGGAGACAGAAGGGTAAATAGAAAGTCATGGTTTAATAAGTACAGTTTCAGCTTTGCAAGGTGAAAAAGTTCTTGAAAATGATAGATGATGTAAATGTGCTTAATGCTACTGAACTGTACACTTTAAAATGCCTAAAATGGGCTGAGCTTGGTGACTCACACCTGTAATCTCAGGGATTTGGGAGGCTGAGGCAGGAAGATTGCTTGAGGCCAGGAATTCAAGACCAGCCTGGGGAACATAGAAAGACCCCATCTCTAAAAAACAATTTTTAACTTATCTGGGCATGGCAGTTCATGCCTGTAGTCCCAGCTACTTAAGAGGCTGAGACGGGAGGATCACTTGAGCCTAGGAGTTTAAGGCTGCAGTGAGCTATGATTGTGCCACTACACTCTAGCCTGGGCAAAAGGGCAAGACACTCTCTCAAAAAAAAAAAAAAAAAGGAAAAGAAAAAGCCATGATGGTAAATTTTATGTTATATGTATTTTATTACAATTTTAAAATAAATAAACTTTTAAAACTAATCAATGGCTGTTACCAGTATACCAAAGCAGACAGTTTTGGTGAAGGAGGAGGAGGTGCCACAACTTCTGCAAACACTCATCCTGCGAGTTCTGGAATTTCAGATGCCTGTAGCCCTCATTGACCTGAGACTCTTGGCCTGAGCAGCCTGGTGGAGCTGGTACCTCTCTTCGGAATTCATCGTGGATGTCTCAGTGTCATGACACCCAATAGACAAGTCTAGGGGTGGGGTAGGGTTGTGGTCCTCCTGAGGCCTTCATTCCCTGTGACATAGACCAGTTTGTGTATAATAACTATGTACCTTACCTGGGACAATAATCCCAGTAGCCTAGGTTAATATTTCCTCTGCCAGGTGCCCTGGCTGATGGGGGCTAGAACCTGTCTTCTGCATGGCTTCTGATGCAGCCACACAGTTCCTGACAGAGGTCTGTGATCCAAAGCCTGAACAATAAGAAGACAATTCCAGACACCTTTAATGGGTAGACTGGAATCTAAATAAACCAAACCTCATGGGTCTATCTTTTTCTGTAAGAAAAAAAAAAATCTTCCCACCTTTCATCATTGCCCACAATTTCCATCTTCCCTTCAAGTGCCTCCACACTCAAATTTCTGAATCAAAGACAATCATTGAGCAACAGGGAGAAAAACAGGCATCAGCCAGTTTCCCTGACTTTCAGTTTGCCCTAAACTGAGATTAGCTCAATGAAAACACTCCCATGTTGATACAACTAAAAAATCCCTGTCTCCACAGGCCATCGTTTATCCTTTTCAAAAACAAAACAAAATAAAAACATTTAGGTTGTTGTCAAGGCTGAGGAATGTCAGGGCATGAAAGTCTATGGGCACCATACAACTCCAGGGCTATGTGAACCCTTCCACTGGGGAGGGAAAGAATGACTTTCCATTATTTTGTAGGAAGTTGCCATGATACTGGTATCAGAACTCAACAAGGAGAGTTTAATTGGGTAAGCTGTACGTCTATGTTTTAGGCATCCATTAAGTCAGAAAAAGTAGAATTATTTTTGCTTTTTATTTTATTTTATTTATATTATTTAATATAATATATTGTATTATATATAATTATATATATATTATATATAGAGAGAGAGAGAGTGAGTCAGACTCTCGCTCTGTCACCCAGGCTGGAGCGCAGTGGGACCATCTCAACTCACTGCAGCCTCCACCTCCTGGGTTCAAACGATTCTCTTGCCTCAGCCTCCCAAATAGCTGGGATTACGGGTGCCCACCATCACACCTGGCTAATTTTTTTTTGTATTTTTAGTAGAGACAGGGTTTCGCCATGTTGACCAGGCTGGTCTCTAACTCCTGACCTCAAGTGATCTGCCCACCTCAGCCTCCCAAAGTGCTGGGATTACAGGCATGAGCCACCATGCCCGGTCTTGCTTTTTACAAAGGTGAAACAAAAGTAGATTTCTAAAAATTTCCTGGAAATCAGGTAGTTAATAAAAAGCATTCAATGGGAAGACTTGAAAAAGCCAGGTAAGCAAACCTTCCAGAAAGTTGAATAAATAGGCAAAAGGAGTGAAACAATATAAAAATAAAGTCTTAATAAAAATGGTCTAGAATTAGATTTAAGAAAATTTCCTGTAATCCCAGAACTTTGGAAGGCTGAGGCCAGCAGATCACATGAGGTTAGGAGTTCAAGACCAGCCTGGCCAACATGGTGAAACCCCGTCTCTACTAAAAAAATACAAAAATTAGCCAGGCATGGTGGTGCACACCCGTAATCCCAGGTACTCGGGAGGCTGAGGCAGGAGAATTGCTTGAACCCGGAGGCAGTGGTTGCAGTGAGCCAAGATGGTGCCACTGCACTCCAGCCTGTACGACAGAACGAGACTCTGTCAGAAAAAAAAAAAAAAGAAGAAGAAGAATAGAAAAGAAAATTCCCTGGCAAAGAAAATTCCCGGGCTGGGTGGGGTGGCTCACACCTGTAATCCCAACACTTTGGGAGGCTGAAGCTGGCAGATCGCTTGAGCTCAGGAGTCTGAGACCAGCCTGGCCAACACGGCAAAACCCTGTGTCTGCTAAAATACAAAAATTAGCGGGGGCATAGTGACACATGCCTGTGGTCCCAGCTACTTGGGAGGCTGAGGCAGGGAGAATCACTTGAGCCCAGAAGGCAGAGGTTGCAGTGAGCTGAGATCATGCCGCTGCACTCCAACCTGGGTAATAGAGCAAGACTCAAGGAAAGAAAGAAAGAAAAACAAAAGAAAAGAGAAAGAAGAGAGAGAGAAAGAGAGAGAAAAAAGAGAGAGAGAGAAAAAAATAAAATATGTTCAACGTGTTGAAATGCAAATTAAAACTGCAAGGAGGTACGACTACACACCTATTAGAATGGCTAAAATGTAAAAAACTGGTAGTATCAAGTGTTCATGGAGATGTAGAGCAAATGCAGCCCTCATACACTGCTGGTAAGAGTGCAAAATGTCTCAGCCTCTGAAAAACATGTTGGCACTTTAGCAATAAAGCTGTAAAATAAAAAGGGACTCCGGGGGCAAGCTGAGCAAGGAACTGTATTTATGGCGAATGTGAATTAAAACAGAAGACGATATTAAGAGCACAAAAAATGCTTATAATGAAAAGTACATGGGTGTTCCAAGAGTCCTAGGTTGAAAACTGGCTGCACCAGGGACTACTGACTTGACCATGAATGAGATACTTATCTTCTCTGATCTCGTTACCTCATCTATAACATGAGAATAATTGAGCAGTGAGATTTTTATTTTTTTAATGAAAAGGGGGATAATGAACAGAGATTAAAAGTTATTTACCGGCCTGGCACAGTGGCTCATGCCTGTAATCCCAGCACTTTGGGAGGCTGAGGCGGGCGGATCACCTGAGGTCAGGACTTCAAGACCAGCCTGGTCAACATGGCAAAACCCCATCTCTACTAAAAATACAAAAATTAGCCAGGCGTGGTGGCAGGCGCCTGTAATTCCAGCTACTCGGAAGGCTGAGGCAGGAGAATCACTTGAACCCGGGAGACGGGGGTTGCAATGAGCCGAGATCATGCCTCTGTACTCCAGCCTGGGTGACAAGAAGTGAGACTCTTATCAAAAAATAAATAAAATAAAATAAAAGTTATTTACTGGCCGGGCGCAGTGGCTCACGTCTGTAATCCTAGCACTTTGGGAGGCCAAGGCAGGTTGATCGCTTGAGGTCAAAAGTTGGAGACCAGCCTGGCCAGCATGGTGAAACCCCATCTATTAAAAATACAAAAACTAGCCGGGCAAGGTGATGGGCGCCTGTAATCCCAGCTACTCGGAAGGCTGAGGCAGAAGAAACGTTTGAACCTGGGAGATGGAGGTTTCAATGAGCCAAGATCGTGCCATTGCACTCCAGCCTGGGTGACAGTAAAAATAAATTTATTTATTTATTAATAAGTAATAAATACATAATATTTATTACTAAATAATAAATAAATAAATAAAAAGTTATTTACAGTGAAGCAGTACTTAGAACACACATCATCCCCTGGGAGTAGACTCTGAGCTCTGTGATAACTCTTATCCTGCATGAATCATTCCTCGATCCTCAGTCTTTCTAGCCCAGAGCACAGAGCCTGATTCCCAGCAGCTGATTCTCAGACAAGTTTTTGTTGTTGGTTTTTGCATTGTTTCGTTGTTGCTGCTGTTGTTATTGTTGGGAGAGAGAGAGATGATGACATGCTCCTTGCTTACTTAAGTGTAGCCATTATTAAACTAGTAATTTGCTTACTGGAAATAATACATTGCAGATGAGACATCACAGGAAATCTCTCTTTGCAAACTTCTGTTCTCTTAGAGGAGGTTGTGCAGGAAAGGATTAACTCAGCAGGACTGCCTGATAAGAGTGTTTTTTATGCCTGAGTCTTTGGGCCACACTGTTAACAGTGGGATCCAATAAGTTTGTTTAACAATGTGATTTATGGTGAATGTTTGTTTTTGCTCAGGAAGGCTAGAGTCTGAGTAGCTGAGGTCAGTTACACAAGTTTTGCATGCCTACGTGACTCCCAATAAAAACCCTGAACACCAAGGTCAGGTGAGCTCCCCTGGTTGATAATACTTCACGTGTTGTCACACATCATCACTGGGACAGTATATAAACGTGTCCCTGTATCACTCTACTGGGAAAAAACACCTAAAATCTTGCCCCTGGTCTCTCCTGGATTTCACCCCATGCGCCTTTTACCTTTGCTGATTCTAATCTGTATCCTTTCACTTTAATAGATTATAACTGTGAGTATAACAGCTTCTGAATCCTGTGCGTCTGGAAGATCATCAAGCTGAAGGTTGTCTTGGGGATCTGTCACAGAGGGCTTGTGCCCTTCACCACGCACTTTGCCCAGAAGCATCTAGTACCAATGTATTACCTTTTATACTTTTGTATTTATAGTGAATATATAATATTTTATAAATATTAAACACTTTTACATTTATAATGAATCTGGGACACTGCTACTTTCTTAGATCATTTCTCAGTTAGGGGCTACATTGGCTAATTTGCTGATGTCTTCTCATATATAAAGGAGCTGATAAAGAAACAGCCCTCAATAAATACTTTTTGAATAAGCACAATACTGCCATTCTGGTTATTTTAGTTTTCAAGTGTGAGGCACAGATGTCACTCAGCCTTCAAAAAATAAAGAGGCCAGGCGTGGTGGTTCACGCCTGTAATCCGAGTACTTTGAGAGGCCAAGGTGGGCAGAACACTTGAGGTCAGGAGTTCGAGACCAGCCTGGCCAACATTGTGAAACCTCATCTCTATTAAAAATACAAAAATTAGTCAGGTGTGGTGGCGTGCACCTGTAATCCCAGCTACGTGGGAGGCTGAGGTGGGAAAATCACTTGAGCCTGGGAGGCAAAGTTTGCAGTGAGCCAATATTGTGCCACTGCACTCCAGCCGGGCAACAGAGCGAGACTCTGTCTCAAAAAAAAAAAAAAAAACAGGGTCTCGCTCTGTTGCCCAGGCTGGTCTTGAACTCCTGGGCTCAAACAATCCTCCTGCTCAGCCTCCCAAATTGCTAGGATTACAGGTGTGAGCCTCCATGCCCTGCCGTCATTCAGCCTTGTATCAACAGAATCAAGTAGATGAACCCAGTGATCAGTGGATATGAGAAGTCCAGTAGATCTCTTTCACTCTCACAGGGCTTTTCTCCTTGTTTTTCTCTTTTCACTTTTGGGGTGTGTGTGTATGTGTGCACCCCAACTGCTCTTCTGTTTATGTGTCTGTCTGCCCCACCGAACATAACCCTCGTGGGAAACACCATATGTATTGGCATCTCATTCTTCACAGCAATCGTTTAGCGTAAATATTTTAATTCGTACTTTAGAAATGGGGAAACAGGCCCAAAGAATGTAAGAACCTTTCCCACCATTTCACCATTGCAAAGTCAGTGTATCAGAGCCAGGATGGAAACCCATGGCTATTTCATGCCATTGCCTATTAAGGAGACAGTGTAAGTAGGACCCAAGTAATTTTGCCTAAGCAAATTTTCCTGGTTGCTTTCCCTTTTCTTCTATATAGGTTCTAATCCTTTCTGCCACCTCCACAACCAAGGGACCCCTCATGTATTTGGGGTAAATTGAGATACCCTGCATTTAGCCTCACTCTTTACTTGAATCATAGATTTTCAGTCCTCTTGGATCAGGAAGTATTTTTAAGCATCTGCAAGAGGGAGAAATCATTGTTGTTTATAATCCCTTGTCATTCCCTAAGCAGGGTGGATTCTGAATAGGATTTTTTTTTTGGCAGAACTGTTTTCTTGGGGTGGGGGGTGCTGTGAAGATGCAAACAAGACCTCAGAGGTGTAACCTGTCTTTGTGTATAGTAATAGTGGTAGAGGTCTGGAATCGGGCAGCAAGGGGGGGCTTCTGAGTGAGATCTCTTGACTATCAAGCCAACAGAGGATTTTGTGGAAGAAAAAAACAGATTTGTGGCTGCTCCCTCCCCACCTGTGAGTAACTTCGAAGGACAGATGTGTTTGTAGGAGATGTTGTGGCACTTTGCCATGCGATTTGTGACACATGTTCTTAACTTTCTCCCCACAAACTGTTGCAAATGGCTTTAGTGTTATATTTTCTGTAACATAATAAGCACATTATCATGAAAAAACGTTTTTAAATGTTTGTTTTTGTATTAATGATTTCATCCAGCCAAATCCACGGCTGGAGCAGGAAGCAGAAGTAGGAGAGTTCCCACAAGGTAGTGCCCCAGACCGACTAGAGATTGGGCCTGTCAAGATTTCCAAGGAACATTAAACACCAGGGTGATCAGTCCAAAGCATTTATTGGGAGAACTTAGAGTAGGCTAAAGCATCCTCGCAACAGGCAACAAGAATGTCATGCCTAGGTATATCCGCACTGAGGGGGTCAGGTTATGGAGTTTTATAGGAGAGTTTAAGGGATTTGGTTCAAGGCCAGAGCTAGTTTCTTTCCATATTTTGAGCAACAACTTAAACACCTTTATGTTCAAGGCTCCAGCTTGGGTTCAAGCATGCTGGGTAAACATGCAGCTGGCTGGGTCACAGCACAGTCAAAGCACTTTGTTTTTCAGTCAGAACAAGAGAAAAAGCAGGGGAAATGCGGGGTAGGAGGCCCTAGAGACACCATGCAAGGTCTGTGTGCCACATTTTGGTAGATGCTTCCTTTAAGGGAAGAACAAAGCCTTTTGAGTCAAACACTTTTGTATATGTAAATTTTTAAAGAAAACATCAGATTACAACTAAAATCATCATATACACCATCAGTTCGTGTACATTTAACACTTTCAAAAGCTTTACTTTGAGAAAATTGCAAGGGCTTTGAGCTTAGAAATTGAAATCCCCCCAAATCTGCTTCTTACTGGAGTCAGTCATCAATTTCATGAAAATTCTGCCTTATCTTGTGAGGATCTAAAGAGGTCATACATGTACACAACCTAGCACAAAGAAGTAATTCATAGATAGTACACATCCAGTAAATAGGAATTTTATAATTCCTCTTATTTTAAAAATAAATGGAGCCATTGTCATAATTATACACAGATCTAGGGTCAGTCAGCCCATTCTCAGCCACACAGCACAGATCAAAATCTAGGGAAATTAATAACCAGTGACGTTTAACTTTCTGTGCACAGAGAGTTAATATCAGCAGAGAAACAGGAACAGATAGCTTTCAAATTGAAGAGGCATCTTCAGAGAACATGACCCTCACAAAGTTTGAGGGGATAGGTACCTGGAGCTGCCCGTTTGGTCACTGCTGTTTAAGTAGGGTCCAAATCTGAGAGAAGCATTCTAGAAAAGCTCATTATGGGAAAGCCTAGCCCTGCATTACTCACAGCCTTGAGGAGACTTGAGTTCCAGTGAATGGAAAAAGAGGTTTTACATACCAACCCGTTTTATGAAGCTAGAGGAACCTTGATAACAACGTCCAACAAATGAGCATATGAAATAAAAGTACAGGTAATGTCACTCATGAGGATATACATAAAAATCCTTAAATAAATTATTAGGACATAGATTACCCATGACCAAATTGTTGGTTTAAATGTACAAAATTTCCAGGCACCGTGACTCATTCCTGTAATCCCAGCACTTTGGGAGGCTGAGGTTAGTGGATGGCTTGAGATTAGGAGTATAAAACCAGCCTGGGCAACATGAAAAAATACCATCTCTAAAACAGAAAAATTAGCTTGGCATGGTGGCATGTACCTATAGTCCTAGCTACTGAGGAGGGTGAGGTGGGAGGATCGCCTGAGCCCAGGAGGTTGAGGTTGCAGTAAGCTGTGATCACACTACTGCAGTCAGCATGGGTGACAGAGTGAGACCTGTCTCAATTGTTAAAATTTAAAAAGTACAGATTTATCAACGTAATTGACTACATAAACAGATTACTGGGGGAAAAAACCCTGTGGTAATCACAATAGATGATTTCAGTTTTCAACGTACAGAATCAAACATGAAGCAAAATGTTTTTCATGCAACATGACAAAAGTAAACATGAAGCAGAGTGCCCGCTCACTTTCTTAGTAGCAAAGAAATCTCAATTCACATGTTTTAAGATGACTCAGGTCAGTGTTTGATGAAATTCAACATATATTCAAAATGAACACTCTCAACAAACTAAAACAGAATGGATTGACTTACTCTGAAAAAGTCCATCTACAAAAAAAGTACACTAAATATTGTCGTGAAATGTTGAAATTTTTCCATTTCTCATCAGGAATAACACAAAAATTTCCACTATCACAATTGTATCCGGTGGATCTGCTCAATGCCATAAAATCAGAAAAGGAAATAAAAGGGTTTAAAATGGCAAAAACAGGACCAGCACGGTGGCCCATGCCTGTAATCCCAACACTTTGAAAGGCCAAGGAGAGTGGATTACTTGCGCTCAGGAGTTCAAAAAAAGCCTAGGCCACAGGCCAAAATCCCACCTCTATGAAAAATACAAAAGAAAAAACAAACAAACAAAAAAGGCAGAAACAAAATTGCTCTTATTCAAAAATGATATGATTCTGTATGTTGAAAACTGAAAAAATCTAGAAGTAAACTTTTAAAATTCATAAGCATATTTAACAAGGTTGCTGGATAGAAAATCAATATATGAGAATTATGCCTCTACACACAGCTCAAGGAGATAGAATACAAAATTTCAAAGAATGAAACATTTCACAGCATCAAATAGCTAGAAATAAAATTGACAAAAGATTCACAAGACTTCTTTGCAGAAGGCTGTAAAGCTTTATTGGGAGAACTTCAATGAAGAATTTTCCAACATAGGAGCAGCCTGCAACATTTCAGCATGTCTTCTTTTAACACTGTGATTGCCCTTCACCTGAAACAAAACAAAACAGTTGGGAACATTACAGAGCAACAGATTATTATTATTATTATTATTATTATTATTATTTTAGATGGAGTCTCACTCTGTTGCCCAGGCTGGAGTACAGTGGTGCAATCTGGTTCACTGCAACGTCCGCCTTCTGGGTTCAAGCGATTCTCCTGCCTCAGACTCCCGAGTAGCTGGGACCACAGGAGCGTGCCACCACAAGGCCTGATTTTTTGTATGTTTAGTAGACACGGGGTTTCACCGTGTTAGCCACGATGGTATCCAATTCCTGACCTCATGATCCACCCGCCTTGGCCTCCAAAATGCTGGGATTACAGGCGTGAGCCACAGCGCCCGGCTGAGCAACAGATTATTTAGATGGCCCTAAAGGCATACAAAGCACACTACGGTTTGGGTTTTATTAAATGCACTAAAAACAGAACGCTAAGGTGATCCTCTGTCGTATATCCAATTGAATCTGGGAATACACTTTGAGAGTAGCCCTCCAGAATTTAAAGGTAATTTCTTCCCTAAACATCAAGTGCTTCCTTTCAATTCACAAGCACTTACAATTAACAGTCAGCAATTTGGAAAACACATGTGTGAAACATACTTCAGTTGATTACTCAGGAAGTACTAGAGTCATGGTCTTTCAACTTTAAATCTTATCAATTCATATCTCTAAAGCTGAAATTTACATGTAACATTTGATATGATTAGAGATGATTATATCGTACGTGCGTCTAGAGTCTTATTAGACATATTGGCTCATGAAGACTGACAGTGGGGCAGGGAGCATGCATAGCACAGGCATCTTACTCACACCCATGCTGAGCATCACTGACCTACATGCCACAGATGATAGGAACTAAACGGGCTATCGCCATTTGATATTTCAGTCACTCAAGGTTTCCGTGGAGAAAGATTTAAGAAGGAATTGTTCATTAAAAGCCAGAGAATCCCAGTCTGGGCAACATAGTGAGACCTCATCTCTAAAAAAATGAAAAACAAAAATTTTAGTCAGGTACGTTGGCTTGTGCATCTAGTTCCAGCCACTCAGGAGGCTGAGTTGGGAGGACTGCTTTAGCCTGGGAGCCAGAGGTTGCAGTGAGCTGAAACTACACCACTGCACTCCAGCCTGGGTGACACACTGAGACTCTGTCGCAAACAAACAAACAAACCAAGAAGAGGGAGAATTCACAATTTCACAAGATCTTACACTACGTATTCAGCTCTCCACACGGAAAAACTAGGATGAAGCAGAGGGCCCGCTCACTTTCTTACTGACAATGAAATCTCAATTCAGAGATTTTCAGATGACTCGGGCCAGGGTTTCATGATTTGTGATTAACAAACCATGCGAAGCAGATGATCTCTGTGTCCCACGCATTCTATGCAACAGGATCGGAGTATGAAAGAACCGGAATGGAAAATGGTTTTAAAATCTCTGACTTAAACTCACTATTTTCATAAGAACCAAAAATAGGTTTAGAAGGGAAAGGACTCACTCAGAATCTCGCCAAGGCTGTAAGAGCTGCTATTAGAACACGCATGAGTGCTTCAGCATTTTTCACACCAAGTGATGGGTGTTACAAACGTGTTATGTATTGATTAAAAGCAGACCTATACAAAAGCAGCTGAAAATTTATGAGCTACTGGTTTAAGGATTTATACTCAAAACTTTTAATTCAACATAGCTTTGACTCAGTTTGTTTCCCTATCTGACAGTCTATCAGTCGGGTGCTGGGGCCTGAACTACATTTCAAATAACCTTTATATAAGAACTCTGTTACTAAAGAGGCAGTATTGTTACCTCTCTGTGATTAAAAATATAATGCTGGGTCGGGCACGGTGGCTCTCGCCTGTAATCCCGGCAATTTCAGTGGTAGAGGCAGGTGGATCACCTGAGGTCAGGAGTTCGGGAACAAACTGTGCAACATAACGAAACCCTGTCTCCACTAAAAATACAAAAATTAGCTGGGCGGGGCAGAGCATGTCTGTAAGCCCGGCTCCGCCAGAGGCTCAGGGAGGAGAATCACTTGAACCCTGGAGACAGAATTTCCAGTGAGCCGAGGTGGCACCACTGCACTCCAGCCTGGTCTTCAGAGCGAGACTCCGTCTCAAAAACATAGTAAGAATTACAATATGGTACTGTGGAAACAGACACCCTACAATGTGCATGCCTAATGGATTGCCTACCTTCTTCAGGCGTTTTCACCTCCTCTGGATTTGGCAGGTCCATCTCCTGCCCATCAGGACCATCTTCACACTCACACCCAGTCTGCGGGTGGCCCTGTTCCTGGCTATCAGCTTCAGGCTTCGGCCCTTAAAAATAAAAACTACGTATCAATTTAAGCAGTAAAACATAAAGTATGAATAAGAAAATAATATTCATGCTCTCCGTATTATTAGATAACAGCTTTAGCTAACGTAATGATAAATGTGTTGATAAGAATCCCAGGAACGTTACTTCAGGAGTCTGTTAGCAGAAAACAGGAAAACAAGGTGTTCCAAATATTACCCTCTTCCTTTCCGAAGACTGCCCTCAGACAGCTTTGCTGCCTCCTTTGCACTTCTCTGTTATTCTACTTCTGATTGTCCTTCTCGTATTAAATGACTCAAGGCTCAAATCCCGTCTCTCACAGCACTTACACTCCTAGCGCTTAGAGTCTTACATGGCATGAGTAGCCACCAATAAACGCTGAGTGAGAAAACTCTTTTAAAAATACATGAAAAAGCCCAAACTGCAGAATATTCTGCAAACCAACTGGTCTATCCTCTCCAAAAATGTCCATATCATGAATGACAAGCAAAATTAAGGAAACATTACAGGTTAAAGGAAACTAAAAACACCTGAAAAGCACATGCAAGGTGTGATTCTGAACTGGACTCTGGATCAGAAAAAGAAATCCTATCAATAAAATTATCTGGGCCAGGCGTGGGGTCTCACGCCTGCAATCCAAACATTTTGGGATGCCAAGGTGGGCAGAGCAGGTGAGGCCAGAAGTTCAAGACCGCAGTGGCCGGCGCCTGTAGTCCCACCTACACGGGAGGCTGAGGCATGAGAATCCCTAGAACCTGGGAGGTGTAGGTTGCAGTGAGCCGAGATCGCACTACTGCACTCCAACCTGGCCCACAGAGAGAGACTCCGTCTCAACAAAGAAAAAAAAAAGGAAAAAAGAAATTTTCTGGGGAACTGGCAAAATTTGAGTATGCACTCTGTATTAAATGACTCCATTTTCTCATTGTTAAATTCCCTGATTTTGATCTTTGTGCAGTGATGACCCAAGAAATGACTTTCTCTTTCTTCTGACGATATACACGCCCTCAAGTACATAGGGTAAAGGACCATAATACCTGAAACTTTATCGAAACAATGCAGCATTAATAACAGTAAACATCCATCCATATGTGTGTGTGTGTGTGTGAGTGTCTGCGCATCACGGTAAGAGAAGGAGGGAAGAGATGTGAAACCTATGAAGCGAAAGCTATTAACAATTGGTGAATCCAGATGAACAGTATATGAGTTCATTGTACTATTCTTGCAAATTTTCTATAAATGTTATGTCTTGAAGATAGATACAGTAAAAATTTAAAAGAATATATGATAACTACACTGAACTTTAGGAAGAAAGGAATTTCTAATTTTGGTAAAAAATACAGATATCGTAAAATTTACCATCTTAACTATTTTTAAGTGGTACAGTTCACTAAGGAGTTACGTTTGCAACATTACCAGCCACTAGGCACAAAAACTTTGCATCTGTGTTTTCCTATACCTTGAAACCTTTATTTATTTAATGAATTTCTTTATGTATTTATTTATTCATTTATTTATTTATTAGGGATGAGGTCTCACTGTGTTTCCCAGGCTGGGCTTGAACTCCAGGGCTCAAGCAATCCTCTCACCTCAGCCTCCCAAGTAGCTGGGACTACGAGTGCATGGCATTCAGCCCAGCTTTAGACCTTTCTCCTAAATGACAATCTAAGGATAAACCACAGGACATGTATAATGCTTATATTCACCCGTAGAGTACCAACAGCAGTGTGCGTCAGCTGAGAAATCTGAAGTCTACCACGTGGATAGGATTTCAGTTACAATTACAATCTCAGTTTCTGAAGGACTGATTTGCTGGATGGATTTGAGGACTATGGAAAATCTTACAATCACGACACCCATTACCTATTGGGGTAAAGAGAAACTTCACTTTGTTCAAATAAAGTTATATTTAGGTCCGAAGGTCCTAAAGGTAATATTCCATAAATGAACCCCGTGAGGAACAAAGCACCAAATATAACATTGTTTGTGAATCACAGAAAATATACTGTCCCGCACTGAGAATAAGGGAGTGGGCGGACAGCAATTAATGGGCATTGTTGTCAGTCAGATTCTAGGAACTTTTAACAGTGCATCCCTGAAATAATCCATGACCTCCGTTACATAAATGCTTCCTTTCAAAACATTTTATATCGGAGAAATTATTTCCATCTCATGTTAATCTCAGGATACTTCCGTTTTTGCTTTTCTAACCATAAAAGGATTGAATCACCTCCTAAAAGCCGCTGAGAAAAATCACTAAGCCAGCTACCCGTATGGCAGTATCCTCATTTATCCAGCTTTTATCAAACGTACCATATAAAAATATCAATCAACGGAAATGGGGGCCAACATTCAGCGACTCGGTTTTTGGAGCTGCTCCTACTCCTCTGAACTGGGTCTATTCTTGGGTCAGTACTAAGCTACCTTACAGTAAAGCCTTTTGAGTTTTAAGCATTTTCAGCAAAATCACTTCCTTCTTTACAGCAACATAGATGATAGGAAGACACAAACCTTGGAACACAGTACAAATGTTGTATTCACCAGTCAAGGGTTCTTGGATAACACACAATCCTGGCACCTCCATTCTCTCATTCATAAAGTCGAGAACTTTTATCATAGTGAGGGATTTGCCTAAGCTAAGCTGCAAACTACATAGCCTCCTCGCTTTTCCAGTCAATTTCAGGCATTCTTTCCATTGTTTTCTTTCCTCCTGTTCCTCCTATGTGACAATGCCTAACACACACACACATACACACACACGTGCAAACACAGACACGAACACACACACACGCACACACCAGCAGACGTTCTTCTTCCCTTTCCCTCACCTTGACCTGCACATGCTCCCTCATCCTCTCCCTCCTGAGCAGCTGCAGGATCCTGACGTTGAGTTGCTGGTTCCCCTTCTTCAGGTGTTTCTGGTTCCACTTCATCACTGAACTGCTCGGGCTGGGGAATACGTGTGGGTGTGCAAATAAACAATAAGTTTCGTTATTGATACAAAATTTTACATATATACACAGAATACATAGCTATTTCTGGTCATAACTAAGCCTAAAGACATTTCTCCAACTCTATGCTCTATGCCCAATAAGGTTACTCCACCCACAGGGAGGTTACTGTGAGAAAAGTGACGCACGAGGACTTTGGAGGCTATTATACTCTGTGTTGGAATACATGTGTACAATCTGTCATTAACAAACAAAGCCTGAGAAAGAAGTCATGGGCAAAAGCTGAAGAACACGAGAGGAAAAAAAAATCCTCCAGAATCAATGTTTCCTTCATGAGATGCCATCATCATTTTTTATGAGCAGGAAAGACCTTTATCAGCATTTCCACACTAATGCAACAACGCTATCACAAAAATTAATTTCTACTAATAGAAAACATCGAATTAACGTTTAAGCACTCACCCGCATAGGCCCAATCATTTCAGGAGGCTGTAAATAGCGTCTTCGTCCAGGCCAATAATAGGTCGATCTTCCTCGCCAATTCATATTTCACACTGAAAACAGACAACCGTGATTGAGTACGTGCGCTCCAGAGGGCTGCTATATTCGATCGCTTCCATGGATAAATGTTAACTTGCCGTTTTACTTTTGAAAATACTCTCAAAATAAGTCCCAGAGTTAAGCATACGTGTGTACGCTGTCTGAGTGCCTACAAAGCCACTTCTGCTGGCCAGGCTGGCAGAGCAATCATCTTAAGGCGTGTGGCAAAAGGCAGAGGACATTTTTTTCTAAATTTCTTTCGGACACGCGGTCTCGCTGTGTTGCTCAGGCTGGAGTGCAGCGGCGTGATCACAGCTCACTGCAGCCTCGACCTCCCGCTCAAGGGATCCTCCCACCTCAGTGTCCCGAGTAACTGGGACTACGTAGGCGAGCGCCACTGCGCCCCGCAGACAGAGGTCATTTCTGATGAGGTTTAGTTTCACAAGTGCACTCCCCACGAAAACCCTAGTGAATCACAATTCTCGTGATTGCTGCTTTGGGCACACTCCCACTTCCTAGAGCCATTCACCCCGCCTCACAACAAGTTTGGTTGGACCGCACTGCCTCGCCCACTCCTTCCCACTGTTTTCGGACCTTCCATGGCGGAGGTGAGACCTTGCAGTGCTTCTCACTCGGGCGCTCCGCACTCCACACCGCTGGGGGGGCGCTCACCAGGCCGCAGCCTTCCCAGCTGCCAGGCCCCTTCTTCACCGCCCGCCTCGCCCCCGCCGGGGGCCCCATTCAGGGAATCTGCCCTGTGTCGTCGGGGGTTCCCGGCACCTCGGGACTTCCATCCCCCCAACAGCACTCACCCCATCTTCACCTGAGCCCCTGACCGCCTCCCCTCCACGGCCCACCTTCCTCCCCGTCCAGGCCCCTTCATGACCACGAAGCCGCCGGTGGCCTCGCAGCCTGTGAAGGGAAGGAGGACGACCTCGTGCCCCTTCTCCCTCAGAGGCCACAGACCAGGAAGCGGGACCCGCCTGACCCACCCGAGGCCCTCTCCACCCTCACTCACACTTCAGCCCCCGGGATGACTGGCCTGCAGACCTACCAGATGAATCTCAGTAGAGGAAAAAGAGTCCGGACGGCAGGAACCACACAGCACTGCCTCACAGCTCCCCGGCGTTCTTCGCGGGGGCGAAGGGGCCGGGCAGAAGACGCCCAGTGAACATGCGCACGGAGGCGGGAGCCCAGGGAGCATGCGCGGCTGTGGGCTGGGGAGGGCTGCCGTTCCCAGCGCCACGCCCAAACCCTCGATGCCCATCCTCATTGAGGATAAGGGAATCCCACCTCCCTCTGCTGTTTCCTATGCCTCTGGGACTCAAGTAGTGCTCCCCTCAAAACTCACCCCATCTTCAACTGAACCCCACCCCCAACCCAGGGCCCTCTCTTGCCCCGGCCCCACCATGGCGACAAGGACCACTGTGACTGGCTGGGAAGACAGGTAAACCACCTGCGAAAACAGAAATAGCAACCTATCCCAAAAGGAAACTGTTCAATGTGAACAAGTCAGAGAAAGAGACTGAAAGAAAAATGAATAGAATCGCTAGGACCCGTAAGAAAATGCTAAAACGATATCTATCATTTGTTAGCATCAGAATCGCAGAGGGTGAAGTGACAGTATTAGGGAAACAGGACAGCCAGAGTGACACCACGTGAAAATAAACTCCATCTTGAAAGTACCAAGATACATAGTCCTACCAGTCACAACCCATGGTCCTAAGATGTTTGGAGTTGAGAAAACAGATGAAAGGTACCTCCAAGGACATGCTCCCACAGCAGCGGAAAGTGCACGGTTCCCAACACCCATTAACAATATATGCTTTCAACAGAATTATGCCTTCATGGACTTACACACTGGTAAGTCAAGGATAGTTTTCTTTAAATCAATAGAATGATAAAAGTCATCATGCTCTTAGCCCACCCGCACAAAGGCACAGATTAAGTTTAGTCTTTATATAGATAAGACCCCTATATAAGAAAAACCAGACCAGGCCAAGGCTCACGCCTGTAATCCTAGTATTTTGGGAGGCTGAGCTGGCCAGATCACCTGAGCTCAGGACGTCTAGACCAGCCTAAGCAACATCAGAAAATCTCATCACGACAAAAAACAAACAAAAAACCATCGAAAAATTAGCTGGGCATGGTGGAATGTACCTATACTCACAGCTACTCAGGAGGCTGAGGTGGGAGGAGTGCTTGAGCCCAGGAGGTCAAGGCTGCAGCGAGCTCTGATAACACCACCGCACTCCAGCCTCGGGGACAGAGTGAGACGCTGTCTCCAGTTTTAATAATCGAACCTAAAAACGTACAAAGTTATCCATCGAATTCACCATATTAACACATGAATGGGAAAAAATGCTGTGGTAATCGAAATAGATGCACTGTTTGATGAAAATCAACATGTATTCAAATGAATACTCTCAGCAAATTGGGAACAGAATGGAATGACTCACTCTGATAAAGTCCGTCTACAAAAAAAGGAGAGTAAATAGGATGGTGAAATGTTGAAATTTTTCGGTTTCTCATCAGGGATAAGACAAGGATGTCCACTGTCACCATTGTAACGGGTGGGTCTGCGCAATGCCATAAAATCAGAAAAGGAAATAAAACTCTTTACAATGGCAACGACGGGCCCGCCACGGTGGCCCACGCCAGTAATCCCAGCACTGTGGGAGGTGAGGTGGGTGCATCACTTGCACTCAAAGGTTCAACAACAGCCCGGGAAACATGGCAAAACCCCGTCTCTACAAAGAATACAAAAGGGAAAAGAAAAAAAAATGGCGGAAACAAAACTGCTCTTATTCCAGGATGATATGTTTCTGTATATTGAAGACTGAAAACGACCTAGAAGTAAACTTTAGAATTCACAAGCATATTTCACAAGGCCGCTGGATAGAAAACCAATATGTAAGAATTATGTCTCCACCGGGCGCGGAGGCTCATGCCTGTAATCCCAGCACTTTGGGAGGCCAAGGCAGGTGAATCACGAGGTCAGGAGTTCAAGAGCACCCCGGCCAAGATGGCGAAAGCCCATCTCTAGTAAAAACACAAAACTTAGCCAGGCGTGCTGGTGGGTGCCTATAATCCCAGCTACTCGGGAGGCTGAGGCAGACAATTGCTTGAATCCGGGAGGCGGGGTTGCAGTGAGCAGAGATCGCGCCACTGCACTCCAGCCTGGGCGACAGAGCAAGACTCCGTCTCAAAAGAGAACAAAGAAAGAAAGAAAAAAAAAAAAGAACGATGTCTCTACATACCAGCTCAGAGAGTTACAATACACGATTTCAAAGAATGATACATATTTCACAGCATCAAAAAGCTAGAAATAAAATTCACAAAAGATGCGCAAGACTTCTTTGCAGAAGGCTGTAAAGCTTTATTGGGAGAATTTTAATGAACAAATTTCCAACATAGGAGCAGCCTGCATCATTTCAACGTGTCTTCTTTTAACACTGTGATTGCTTTTCACCTGTAACAGAAACACAACGATTGGGAACATGACTTAGCAACAGATTATTCAGATGACCCTAAAGGCATACAAAGCACACTACACTTTGGGTTTTATTAAATGGACTAAAAACAGAACCCTATGGGTGATCCCGTGTCTTACACGCAATTGAACCTCTGCATAAACTTTGAGCGTACACCTGCAGAATTTAAAAGTAATTTCCTCCCTGAACATCAAGTGCTTCCTTTCAAGTCACAAGCACTTACAATTAACAGTCAGCAATTTGGAAAACACATGTGTAAAGCATACTTCAGTTGATTACTCAGGAAGTACTAGAGTCACGGTCTTTCAACTTTAAATCTTATCAATTCATGTCTCTAAAGCTGAAACTTACATGTAACATTTGATATGATTAGAGATGATTATATCGTATGTGTGTCTACAGTCTTATTAGAAATAGTGGCTCATGAAGACTGACAGTGGGGCAGGGAGCATGCATAGCACAGGCATCTTACTCACACCCATGATGAGCACCACTGACCTACATGCCACAGATGATGGGAACCAAACGGTCTCTCGCCATTTGATATTTATTTCAGTCACTCAAGGTTTCCGTGGGGAAAGATTTAAGAAGCAATTGTACCATTTGACCCAGCCATCCCATTACTGGGTATATACCCAAAGGACTATAAATCATGCTGCTATAAAGACACATGCACACGTATGTTTATTGCGGCATTATTCACGATAGCAAAGACTTGGAACCAACCCAAATGTCCAACAACGATAGACTGGATTAAGAAAATGTGGCACATATTCACCACGGAATACTATGCAGCCCTAAAAAATGATGAGTTCATGTCCTTTGTAGGGACATGGATGAAACTGGAAATCATCATTCTCAGTAAACTATCGCAAGAACAAAAAACCAAACACCGCATATTCTCACTCATAGGTGGGAACTGAACAATGAGATCACATGGACAGAGGAAGGGGAATATCACACCCTGGGGACTGTTGTGGGGTGGGGGGAGGGGGGAGGGATAGCACTGGGAGATGTACCTAATGCTAGATGATGAGATAGTGGGTGCAGCGCACCAGCATGGCACATGTATACATATGTAACTAAGCTGCACAATGTGCACATGTACCCTAAAACTTAAAGTATAATAATAAAAAAGTAAATAAATAAATAAAAGAAAAAAAAAAGAAGCAGTTGTTCATTGAAAGCCAGAGAAACCCTGCCTGGGCAACACAGTGAGACCTCATCTCTACAAAAATGAAAACAAAAAAATGTACTCAGGCACGGTGGCTTGTGCATGTAGTTCCAGCCACTCAGGAGGCCGAGGTGGGAGGACGGCTTTAGCCTGGGAGCCAGAGGTTGCAGTGAGCTGAAATTGCATCACTGCACTCCAGCCTGGGTGACACACTGAGACTCTGTCGCAAACAAACAAACAAACCAAGAAGAGGGAGAATTCACAATTTCACAAGATCTTACACTACGTGTTCAGCTCTCCACACGGAAAAACTAGGATGAAGCAGAGGGCCCGCTCACTTTCTTACTGACAATGAAATCTCAGTTCAGAGATTTTCAGATGACTCGGGCCAGGGTTTCATGATTTGTGATTAACAAACCATGCGAAGCAGATGATCTCTGTGTCCCACGCATTCTATGCAACAGGATCAGAGTATGAAAGAACCGGAATGGAAAATGGTTTTAAAATCTCTGACTTAAACTCACTATTTTCATAAGAACCAAAGATAGGTTTAGAAGGGAAAGGACTCACTCAGAATCTCGCCAAGGCTGTAAGAGCTGCTATTAGAACCCGCATGAGTGCTTCAGCATTTTTCACACCAAGTGATGGGTGTTACAAACGTGTTATGTATTGATTAAAAGCAGACCTTTACAAAAGCATCTGAAAATTGTGAGCTACTGGTTTAAGGATTTATACTCAAAACTTTTAATTCAACATAGCTTTGACTCAGTTTGTTTCCCTATCTGACAGTCTATCAGTCGGGTGCTGGGGCCTGAACTACGTTTCAAATAACCTTTATATAAGAACTCTGTTACTAAAGAGGCAGTATTGTTACCTCTCTGTTATTAAAAATATAATGCTGGGTCGGGCACGGTGGCTCTCGCCTGTAATCCCGGCAATTTCGATGGTCGAGGCAGGTGGATCACCTGAGGTCAGGAGTTCGGGAACAACCTGTGCAACAGAACGAAACCCTGTCTCTACTAAAAATACAAAAATTAGCTGGGCGCGGCGGAGCATGCCTGTAAGCCCGGCTCCGCCAGAGGCTCAGGCAGGAGAATCACTTGAACCCTGGAGACAGAATTTCCAGTGAGCCGAGGTGGCACCACTGCACTCCAGCCTGGTCTTCGGAGCGAGACTCCGTCTCAAAAACATAGTAAGAATTACAATATGATACTGTGGAAACAGACACCCTACAATGTGCATGCCTAATGGATTGCCTACCTTCTTCAGGCGTTTTCACCTCCTCTGGATTTGGCGGGTCCATCTCCTGCCCATCAGGACCATCTTCACACTCACACCCAGTCTGTGGGTGACCCTGTTCCTGGCTATCAGCTTCAGGCTTCGGCCCTTAAAAATAAAAACTACATATCAATTTAAGCAGTAAAGCATAAAGTATGAATAAGAAAATAATATTCATGCTCTCGGTATTATTAGATAAAAGCTTTAGCTAACGTAATAATAAATGTGTTGATAAGAATCCCAGGAACATTATTTCAGGAGTCCGTTAGCAGAAAACAGGAAAACAAGGTGTTCCAAATATTACCCTCTTCCTTTCCGAAGACTGCCCTCAGACAACTTTGCTGCCTCCTTTGCACTTCTCTGTTATTCTACTTCTGATTGTCCTTCTCGTATTAAATGACTCAAGGCTCAAATCCCGTCTCTCACAGCACTTACACTCCTAGCGCTCAGACTCTTACATGGCATGAGTAGCCACCAATAAACGCTGAGTGAGAAAACTCTTTTAAAAATACATGAAAAAGCCCAAACTGCAGAATATTCTGCAAACCAACTGGTCTATCCTCTCCAAAAATGTCCGTATCGTGAATGACAAGAAAAATTAAGGAAACATTACAGGTTAAAGGAAACTAAAAACACCTGAAAAGCACATGCAAGGTGTGATTCTGAACTGGACTCTGGATCAGAAAAAGAAATCCTATCAATAAAATTATCTGGGCCGGGCGTGGGGTCTCACGCCTGCAATCCAAACATTTTGGGATGCCAAGGTGGGCAGAGCAGGTGAGGCCAGAAGTTCAAGACCGCAGTGGCCGGCGCCTGTAGTCCCAGCTACACGGGAGGCTGAGGCATGAGAATCCCTAGAACCTGGGAGGTGTAGGTTGCAGTGAGCCGAGATCGCACTACTGCACTCCAACCTGGCCCACAGAGAGAGACTCCGTCTCAACAAAGAAAAAAAAAAGGAAAAAAGAAATTTTCTGGGGAACTGGCAAAATTTGAGTATGCACTCTGTATTAAATGACTCCATTTTCTCATTGTTAAATTTCCTGATTTTGATCTTTGTGCAGTGATGATCCAAGAAATGACTTTCTCTTTGCTCTGACGATATACACACCCTCAAGTACATAGGGTAAAGGACCATAATACCTGAAACTTTATCAAAACAATTCAGCATTAATAACAGTAAACATATATCCGTTTGTGTGTGTGTGTGTGTGAGTGTGTGGGCAGCACGGTAAGAGAGGGAGGGAAGAGGTGAAACCTATGAAGCGAAAGCTTTTAACAATTGGTGAATCCAGGTGTAAAGTATACGAGTTCGTTGTTCTATTCTTCCAAATTTTATATAAATGTAATGTCTTGAAGATAGATACAGTAAAAATTTAAAAGAATATATGATAACTGCACTGAACTTTAGGAAGAAAGGAATTTCCGATTGTGGTAAAACATACAGATATCGTAAAATTTACCATCTTAACTATTTTTAAGTGGTACAGTTCACTAAGGAGTTACGTTTGCAACATTACCAGCCACTAGGCACAAAAACTTTGCATCTGTGTTTTCCTATACCTTGAAACCTTTATTTATTTAATGAATTTCTTTATGTATTTATGTATTCATTTATTTATTTATTAGCGATGAGGTCTCACTGTGTTTCCCAGGCTGGGCTTGAACTCCAGGGCTCAAGCAATCCTCTCACCTCAGCGTCCCACGTGGCTGGGACTATGAGTGCATGGCATTCAGCCCAGCTTTAGACCTTTCTCCTAAATGACAATCTAAGGATAAAACACAGGACATGTATAATGCTTATATTCAGCCGTAGAGTACCAACAGCAGTGTGCGTCAGCTGAGAAATCTGAAGTCTACCACGTGGATAGGATTTCAGTTACAATTACAATGTCAGTTTCTGAAGGATTGATTGGCTGGTTGGATGTGAGGACTATGGAAAATCTTACAGTCACGACACCCATTACCTATTGGGGTAAAGAGAAACTTCACTTTGTTCAAATAAAGTTATATTTAGGTCCGAAGGTCCTAAAGGTAATATTCCATAAATGAACCCCGTGAAGAACAAAGCACCAAATATAACATTGTTTGTGAATCACAGAAAATATACTGTCCCCCACTGAGAATAAGGGAGTGGGCGGACAGCAATTAATGGGCATTGTTGTCAGTCAGATTCTAGGAACTTTTAACAGTGCATCCCTGGAATAATCCACGACCTCCGTTACATAAATGCTTCCTTTCAAAACATTTTATCTCCGAGAAATTATTTCCATCTCACGTTCATCTCAGGATAATTCCGTTTTTGCTTTTCTAACCATAAAAGGATTGAATCACCTCCTAAAAGCCGCTGAGAAAAATCACTAAGCCAGCTACCCGTATGGCAGTATCCTCATTTATCCAGCTTTTATCAAACGTACCATATACAAATATCAATCAAAGGAAACGAACGACAACATTCAGCGACTCGGTTTTTGGAGCTGCTCCTGCTCCTCTGAACTGGGTCTATTCTTGGGTCAGTACTAAGCTACCTTACAGTAAAGCCTTTTGAGTTTTAAGCATTTTCAGCAAAATCACTTCCTTCTTTACAGCAACATAGATGATAGGAAGACACAAACCTTGGAACACAGTACAAATGTTGTATTCACCAGTCAAGGGTTCTTGGATAACACACAATCCTGGCACCTCCATTCTCTCATTCATAAAGTCGAGAACTTTTATCATAGTGAGGGATTTGCCTAAGCTAAGCTGCAAACTACATAGCCTCCTCGCTTTTCCAGTCAATTTCAGGCATTCTTTCCATTGTTTTCTTTCCTCCTGTTCCTCCTATGTGACAATGCCTAACACACACACACACACACGTGCAAACACAGACACGAACACACACACACGCACACACCAGCAGACGTTCTTCTTCCCTTTCCCTCACCTTGACCTGCACATGCTCCCTCATCCTCTCCCTCCTGAGCAGCTGCAGGATCCTGACGTTGAGTTGCTGGTTCCCCTTCTTCAGGTGTTTCTGGTTCCACTTCATCACTGAACTGCTCGGGCTGGGGAATACGTGTGGGTGTGCAAATAAACAATAAGTTTCGTTATTGATACAAAATTTTACATATATACACAGAATACATAGCTATTTCTGGTCATAACTAAGCCTAAAGACATTTCTCCAACTCTATGCTCTATGCCCAATAAGGTTACTCCACCCACAGGGAGGTTACTGTGAGAAAAGTGACGCACGAGGACTTTGGAGGCTATTATACTCTGTGTTGGAATACATGTGTACAATCTGTCATTAACAAACAAAGCCTGAGAAAGAAGTCATGGGCAAAAGCTGAAGAACACGAGAGGAAAAAAAAATCCTCCAGAATCAATGTTTCCTTCATGAGATGCCATCATCATTTTTTATGAGCAGGAAAGACCTTTATCAGCATTTCCACACTAATGCAACAACGCTATCACAAAAATTAATTTCTACTAATAGAAAACATCGAATTAACGTTTAAGCACTCACCCGCATAGGCCCAATCATTTCAGGAGGCTGTAAATAGCGTCTTCGTCCAGGCCAATAATAGGTCGATCTTCCTCGCCAATTCATATTTCACACTGAAAACAGACAACCGTGATCGAGAACGTGCGCTCCAGAGGGCTGCTATATTCGATCGCTTCCATGGATAAATGTTAACTTGCCGTTTTACTTTTGAAAATACTCTCAAAATAAGTCCCAGAGTTAAGCATACGTGTGTACGCTGTCTGAGTGCCTACAAAGCCACTTCTGCTGGCCAGGCTGGCAGAGCAATCATCTTAAGGCGTGTGGCAAAAGGCAGAGGACATTTTTTTCTAAATTTCTTTCGGACACGCGGTCTCGCTGTGTTGCTCAGGCTGGAGTGCAGCGGCGTGATCACAGCTCACTGCAGCCTCGACCTCCCGCTCAAGGGATCCTCCCACCTCAGTGTCCCGAGTAACTGGGACTACGTAGGCGAGCGCCACTGCGCCCCGCAGACAGAGGTCATTTCTGATGAGGTTTAGTTTCACAAGTGCACTCCCCACGAAAACCCTAGTGAATCACAATTCTCGTGATTGCTGCTTTGGGCACACTCCCACTTCCTAGAGCCATTCACCCCGCCTCACAACAAGTTTGGTTGGACCACACTGCCTCGCCCACTCCTTCCCACTGTTTTTGGACCTTCCATGGCGGAGGTGAGACCTTGCAGTGCTTCTCACTCGGGCGCTCCGCACTCCACACCGCTGGGGGGGCGCTCACCAGGCCGCAGCCTTCCCAGCTGCCAGGCCCCTTCTTCACCACCCGCCTCGCCGCCGCCGGGGGCCCCATTCAGGGAATCTGCCCTGTGTCGTCTGGGGTTCCCGGCACCTCGGGACTTCCATCCCCCCAACAGCACTCACCCCATCTTCACCTGAGCCCCTGACCGCCTCCCCTCCACGGCCCACCTTCCTCCCCGTCCAGGCCCCTTCACGACCACGAAGCCGCCGGTGGCCTCGCAGCCTGTGAAGGGAAGGAGGACGACCTCGTGCCCCTTCTCCCTCAGAGGCCACAGACCAGGAAGCGGGACCCGCCTGACCCACCCGAGGCCCTCTCCACCCTCACTCACACTTCAGCCCCCGGGATGACTGGCCTGCAGACCTACCAGATGAATCTCAGTAGAGGAAAAAGAGTCCGGACGGCAGGAACCACACAGCACTGCCTCACAGCTCCCCGGCGTTCTTCGCGGGGGCGAAGGGGCCGGGCAGAAGACGCCCAGTGAACATGCGCACGGAGGCGGGAGCCCAGGGAGCATGCGCGGCTGTGGGCTGGGGAGGGCTGCCGTTCCCAGCGCCACGCCCAAACCCTCGATGCCCATCCTCATTGAGGATAAGGGAATCCCACCTCCCTCTGCTGTTTCCTATGCCTCTGGGACTCAAGTAGTGCTCCCCTCAAAACTCACCCCATCTTCAACTGAACCCCACCCCCAACCCAGGGCCCTCTCTTGCCCCGGCCCCACCATGGGGACAAGGACCACTGTGACTGGCTGGGAAGACAGGTAAACCACCTGCGAAAACAGAAATAGCAACCTATCCCAAAAGGAAATTGTTCAATGTGAACAAGTCAGAGAAAGAGACTGAAAGAAAAATGAATAGAATCGCTAGGACCCGTAAGAAAATGCTAAAACGATATCTATCATTTGTTAGCATCAGAATCGCAGAGGGTGAAGTGACAGTATTAGGGAAACAGGACAGCCAGAGTGACACCACGTGAAAATAAACTCCGTCTTGAAAGTAGCAAGATACATAGTCCTACCAGTCACAACCCATGGTCCTAAGATGTTTGGAGTTGAGAAAACAGATGAAAGGTACCTCCAAGGACATGCTCCCACAGCAGCGGAAAGTGCACGGTTCCCAACACCCATTAACAATATATGCTTTCAACAGAATTATGCCTTCATGGACTTACACACTGGTAAGTCAAGGATAGTTTTCTTTAAATCAATAGAATGATAAAAGTCATCGTGCTCTTAGCCCACCCGCACAAAGGCACAGATTAAGTTTAGTCTTTATATAGATAAGACCCCTATATAAGAAAAACCAGACCAGGCCAAGGCTCACGCCTGTAATCCTAGTATTTTGGGAGGCTGAGCTGGCCAGATCACCTGAGCTCAGGACTTCGAGACCAGCCTAAGCAACATCAGAAAATCTCATCACGACAAAAAACAAACAAAAAACCATCGAAAAATTAGCTGGGCATGGTGGCATGTACCTATACTCACAGCTACTCAGGAGGCTGAGGTGGGAGGAGCGCTTGAGCCCAGGAGGTCAAGGCTGCAGCGAGCTCTGATAACACCACCGCACTCCAGCCTCGGGGACAGAGTGAGACGCTGTCTCCAGTTTTAATAATCGAACCTAAAAACGTACAAATTTATCCATCGAATTCACTATATTAACACATGAATGGGAAAAAATGCTGTGGTAATCGAAATAGATGCACTGTTTGATGAAAATCAACATGTATTCAAATGAATACTCTCAGCAAATTGGGAACAGAATGGAATGACTCACTCTGATAAAGTCCGTCTACAAAAAAAGGAGAGTAAATAGGATGGTGAAATGTTGAAATTTTTCGGTTTCTCATCAGGGATAAGACAAGGATGTCCACTGTCACCATTGTAACGGGTGGGTCTGCGCAATGCCATAAAATCAGAAAAGGAAATAAAACTCTTTACAATGGCAACGACGGGCCCGCCACGGTGGCCCACGCCAGTAATCCCAGCACTGTGGGAGGTGAGGTGGGTGCATCACTTGCACTCAAAGGTTCAACAACAGCCCGGGAAACATGGCAAAACCCCGTCTCTACAAAGAATACAAAAGGGAAAAGAAAAAAAAATGGCGGAAACAAAACTGCTCTTATTCCAGGATGATATGTTTCTGTATATTGAAGACTGAAAACGACCTAGAAGTAAACTTCAGAATTCACAAGCATATTTCACAAGGCCGCTGGATAGAAAACCAATATGTAAGAATTATGTCTCCACCGGGCGCGGAGGCTCATGCCTGTAATCCCAGCACTTTGGGAGGCCAAGGCAGGTGAATCACGAGGTCAGGAGTTCAAGAGCACCCCGGCCAAGATGGCGAAAGCCCATCTCTAGTAAAAACACAAAACTTAGCCAGGCGTGCTGGTGGGTGCCTATAATCCCAGCTACTCGGGAGGCTGAGGCAGACAATTGCTTGAATCCGGGAGGCGGGGTTGCAGTGAGCAGAGATTGCGCCACTGCACTCCAGCCTGGGCGACAGAGCAAGACTCCGTCTCAAAAGAGAACAAAGAAAGAAAGAAAAAAAAAAAAGAACGATGTCTCTACATACCAGCTCAGAGAGTTACAATACACGATTTCAAAGAATGATACATATTTCACAGCATCAAAAAGCTAGAAATAAAATTCACAAAAGATGCGCAAGACTTCTTTGCAGAAGGCTGTAAAGCTTTATTGGGAGAATTTTAATGAACAAATTTCCAACATAGGAGCAGCCTGCATCATTTCAACGTGTCTTCTTTTAACACTGTGATTGCTTTTCACCTGTAACAGAAACACAACGATTGGGAACATGACTTAGCAACAGATTATTCAGATGACCCTAAAGGCATACAAAGCACACTACACTTTGGGTTTTATTAAATGGACTAAAAACAGAACCCTATGGGTGATCCCGTGTCTTACACGCAATTGAACCTCTGCATAAACTTTGAGCGTACACCTGCAGAATTTAAAAGTAATTTCCTCCCTGAACATCAAGTGCTTCCTTTCAAGTCACAAGCACTTACAATTAACAGTCAGCAATTTGGAAAACACATGTGTAAAGCATACTTCAGTTGATTACTCAGGAAGTACTAGAGTCACGGTCTTTCAACTTTAAATCTTATCAATTCATGTCTCTAAAGCTGAAACTTACATGTAACATTTGATATGATTAGAGATGATTATATCGTATGTGTGTCTACAGTCTTATTAGAAATAGTGGCTCATGAAGACTGACAGTGGGGCAGGGAGCATGCATAGCACAGGCATCTTACTCACACCCATGATGAGCACCACTGACCTACATGCCACAGATGATGGGAACCAAACGGTCTCTCGCCATTTGATATTTATTTCAGTCACTCAAGGTTTCCGTGGGGAAAGATTTAAGAAGCAATTGTACCATTTGACCCAGCCATCCCATTACTGGGTATATACCCAAAGGACTATAAATCATGCTGCTATAAAGACACATGCACACGTATGCTTATTGCGGCATTATTCACGATAGCAAAGACTTGGAACCAACCCAAATGTCCAACAACGATAGACTGGATTAAGAAAATGTGGCACATATTCACCACGGAATACTATGCAGCCCTAAAAAATGATGAGTTCATGTCCTTTGTAGGGACATGGATGAAACTGGAAATCATCATTCTCAGTAAACTATCGCAAGAACAAAAAACCAAACACCGCATATTCTCACTCATAGGTGGGAACTGAACAATGAGATCACATGGACAGAGGAAGGGGAATATCACACCCTGGGGACTGTTGTGGGGTGGGGGGAGGGGGGAGGGATAGCACTGGGAGATGTACCTAATGCTAGATGATGAGATAGTGGGTGCAGCGCACCAGCATGGCACATGTATACATATGTAACTAAGCTGCACAATGTGCACATGTACCCTAAAACTTAAAGTATAATAATAAAAAAGTAAATAAATAAATAAAAGAAAAAAAAAAGAAGCAGTTGTTCATTGAAAGCCAGAGAAACCCTGCCTGGGCAACACAGTGAGACCTCATCTCTACAAAAATGAAAACAAAAAAATGTACTCAGGCACGGTGGCTTGTGCATGTAGTTCCAGCCACTCAGGAGGCCGAGGTGGGAGGACGGCTTTAGCCTGGGAGCCAGAGGTTGCAGTGAGCTGAAATTGCATCACTGCACTCCAGCCTGGGTGACACACTGAGACTCTGTCGCAAACAAACAAACAAACCAAGAAGAGGGAGAATTCACAATTTCACAAGATCTTACACTACGTGTTCAGCTCTCCACACGGAAAAACTAGGATGAAGCAGAGGGCCCGCTCACTTTCTTACTGACAATGAAATCTCAGTTCAGAGATTTTCAGATGACTCGGGCCAGGGTTTCATGATTTGTGATTAACAAACCATGCGAAGCAGATGATCTCTGTGTCCCACGCATTCTATGCAACAGGATCAGAGTATGAAAGAACCGGAATGGAAAATGGTTTTAAAATCTCTGACTTAAACTCACTATTTTCATAAGAACCAAAGATAGGTTTAGAAGGGAAAGGACTCACTCAGAATCTCGCCAAGGCTGTAAGAGCTGCTATTAGAACCCGCATGAGTGCTTCAGCATTTTTCACACCAAGTGATGGGTGTTACAAACGTGTTATGTATTGATTAAAAGCAGACCTTTACAAAAGCATCTGAAAATTGTGAGCTACTGGTTTAAGGATTTATACTCAAAACTTTTAATTCAACATAGCTTTGACTCAGTTTGTTTCCCTATCTGACAGTCTATCAGTCGGGTGCTGGGGCCTGAACTACGTTTCAAATAACCTTTATATAAGAACTCTGTTACTAAAGAGGCAGTATTGTTACCTCTCTGTTATTAAAAATATAATGCTGGGTCGGGCACGGTGGCTCTCGCCTGTAATCCCGGCAATTTCGATGGTCGAGGCAGGTGGATCACCTGAGGTCAGGAGTTCGGGAACAACCTGTGCAACAGAACGAAACCCTGTCTCTACTAAAAATACAAAAATTAGCTGGGCGCGGCGGAGCATGCCTGTAAGCCCGGCTCCGCCAGAGGCTCAGGCAGGAGAATCACTTGAACCCTGGAGACAGAATTTCCAGTGAGCCGAGGTGGCACCACTGCACTCCAGCCTGGTCTTCGGAGCGAGACTCCGTCTCAAAAACATAGTAAGAATTACAATATGATACTGTGGAAACAGACACCCTACAATGTGCATGCCTAATGGATTGCCTACCTTCTTCAGGCGTTTTCACCTCCTCTGGATTTGGCGGGTCCATCTCCTGCCCATCAGGACCATCTTCACACTCACACCCAGTCTGTGGGTGACCCTGTTCCTGGCTATCAGCTTCAGGCTTCGGCCCTTAAAAATAAAAACTACATATCAATTTAAGCAGTAAAGCATAAAGTATGAATAAGAAAATAATATTCATGCTCTCGGTATTATTAGATAAAAGCTTTAGCTAACGTAATAATAAATGTGTTGATAAGAATCCCAGGAACATTATTTCAGGAGTCCGTTAGCAGAAAACAGGAAAACAAGGTGTTCCAAATATTACCCTCTTCCTTTCCGAAGACTGCCCTCAGACAACTTTGCTGCCTCCTTTGCACTTCTCTGTTATTCTACTTCTGATTGTCCTTCTCGTATTAAATGACTCAAGGCTCAAATCCCGTCTCTCACAGCACTTACACTCCTAGCGCTCAGACTCTTACATGGCATGAGTAGCCACCAATAAACGCTGAGTGAGAAAACTCTTTTAAAAATACATGAAAAAGCCCAAACTGCAGAATATTCTGCAAACCAACTGGTCTATCCTCTCCAAAAATGTCCGTATCGTGAATGACAAGAAAAATTAAGGAAACATTACAGGTTAAAGGAAACTAAAAACACCTGAAAAGCACATGCAAGGTGTGATTCTGAACTGGACTCTGGATCAGAAAAAGAAATCCTATCAATAAAATTATCTGGGCCGGGCGTGGGGTCTCACGCCTGCAATCCAAACATTTTGGGATGCCAAGGTGGGCAGAGCAGGTGAGGCCAGAAGTTCAAGACCGCAGTGGCCGGCGCCTGTAGTCCCAGCTACACGGGAGGCTGAGGCATGAGAATCCCTAGAACCTGGGAGGTGTAGGTTGCAGTGAGCCGAGATCGCACTACTGCACTCCAACCTGGCCCACAGAGAGAGACTCCGTCTCAACAAAGAAAAAAAAAAGGAAAAAAGAAATTTTCTGGGGAACTGGCAAAATTTGAGTATGCACTCTGTATTAAATGACTCCATTTTCTCATTGTTAAATTTCCTGATTTTGATCTTTGTGCAGTGATGATCCAAGAAATGACTTTCTCTTTGCTCTGACGATATACACACCCTCAAGTACATAGGGTAAAGGACCATAATACCTGAAACTTTATCAAAACAATTCAGCATTAATAACAGTAAACATATATCCGTTTGTGTGTGTGTGTGTGTGAGTGTGTGGGCAGCACGGTAAGAGAGGGAGGGAAGAGGTGAAACCTATGAAGCGAAAGCTTTTAACAATTGGTGAATCCAGGTGTAAACTATACGAGTTCATTGTTCTATTCTTCCAAATTTTATATAAATGTTATGTCTTGAAGATAGATACAGTAAAAATTTAAAAGAATATATGATAACTGCACTGAACTTTAGGAAGAAAGGAATTTCCGATTGTGGTAAAACATACAGATATCGTAAAATTTACCATCTTAACTATTTTTAAGTGGTACAGTTCACTAAGGAGTTACGTTTGCAACATTACCAGCCACTAGGCACAAAAACTTTGCATCTGTGTTTTCCTATACCTTGAAACCTTTATTTATTTAATGAATTTCTTTATGTATTTATGTATTCATTTATTTATTTATTAGCGATGAGGTCTCACTGTGTTTCCCAGGCTGGGCTTGAACTCCAGGGCTCAAGCAATCCTCTCACCTCAGCGTCCCACGTGGCTGGGACTATGAGTGCATGGCATTCAGCCCAGCTTTAGACCTTTCTCCTAAATGACAATCTAAGGATAAAACACAGGACATGTATAATGCTTATATTCAGCCGTAGAGTACCAACAGCAGTGTGCGTCAGCTGAGAAATCTGAAGTCTACCACGTGGATAGGATTTCAGTTACAATTACAATGTCAGTTTCTGAAGGATTGATTGGCTGGTTGGATGTGAGGACTATGGAAAATCTTACAGTCACGACACCCATTACCTATTGGGGTAAAGAGAAACTTCACTTTGTTCAAATAAAGTTATATTTAGGTCCGAAGGTCCTAAAGGTAATATTCCATAAATGAACCCCGTGAAGAACAAAGCACCAAATATAACATTGTTTGTGAATCACAGAAAATATACTGTCCCCCACTGAGAATAAGGGAGTGGGCGGACAGCAATTAATGGGCATTGTTGTCAGTCAGATTCTAGGAACTTTTAACAGTGCATCCCTGGAATAATCCACGACCTCCGTTACATAAATGCTTCCTTTCAAAACATTTTATCTCCGAGAAATTATTTCCATCTCACGTTAATCTCAGGATAATTCCGTTTTTGCTTTTCTAACCATAAAAGGATTGAATCACCTCCTAAAAGCCGCTGAGAAAAATCACTAAGCCAGCTACCCGTATGGCAGTATCCTCATTTATCCAGCTTTTATCAAACGTACCATATAAAAATATCAATCAACGGAAATGGGGGCCAACATTCAGCGACTCGGTTTTTGGAGCTGCTCCTACTCCTCTGAACTGGGTCTATTCTTGGGTCAGTACTAAGCTACCTTACAGTAAAGCCTTTTGAGTTTTAAGCATTTTCAGCAAAATCACTTCCTTCTTTACAGCAACATAGATGATAGGAAGACACAAACCTTGGAACACAGTACAAATGTTGTATTCACCAGTCAAGGGTTCTTGGATAACACACAATCCTGGCACCTCCATTCTCTCATTCATAAAGTCGAGAACTTTTATCATAGTGAGGGATTTGCCTAAGCTAAGCTGCAAACTACATAGCCTCCTCGCTTTTCCAGTCAATTTCAGGCATTCTTTCCATTGTTTTCTTTCCTCCTGTTCCTCCTATGTGACAATGCCTAACACACACACACACACACGTGCAAACACAGACACGAACACACACACACGCACACACCAGCAGACGTTCTTCTTCCCTTTCCCTCACCTTGACCTGCACATGCTCCCTCATCCTCTCCCTCCTGAGCAGCTGCAGGATCCTGACGTTGAGTTGCTGGTTCCCCTTCTTCAGGTGTTTCTGGTTCCACTTCATCACTGAACTGCTCGGGCTGGGGAATACGTGTGGGTGTGCAAATAAACAATAAGTTTCGTTATTGATACAAAATTTTACATATATACACAGAATACATAGCTATTTCTGGTCATAACTAAGCCTAAAGACATTTCTCCAACTCTATGCTCTATGCCCAATAAGGTTACTCCACCCACAGGGAGGTTACTGTGAGAAAAGTGACGCACGAGGACTTTGGAGGCTATTATACTCTGTGTTGGAATACATGTGTACAATCTGTCATTAACAAACAAAGCCTGAGAAAGAAGTCATGGGCAAAAGCTGAAGAACACGAGAGGAAAAAAAAATCCTCCAGAATCAATGTTTCCTTCATGAGATGCCATCATCATTTTTTATGAGCAGGAAAGACCTTTATCAGCATTTCCACACTAATGCAACAACGCTATCACAAAAATTAATTTCTACTAATAGAAAACATCGAATTAACGTTTAAGCACTCACCCGCATAGGCCCAATCATTTCAGGAGGCTGTAAATAGCGTCTTCGTCCAGGCCAATAATAGGTCGATCTTCCTCGCCAATTCATATTTCACACTGAAAACAGACAACCGTGATCGAGAACGTGCGCTCCAGAGGGCTGCTATATTCGATCGCTTCCATGGATAAATGTTAACTTGCCGTTTTACTTTTGAAAATACTCTCAAAATAAGTCCCAGAGTTAAGCATACGTGTGTACGCTGTCTGAGTGCCTACAAAGCCACTTCTGCTGGCCAGGCTGGCAGAGCAATCATCTTAAGGCGTGTGGCAAAAGGCAGAGGACATTTTTTTCTAAATTTCTTTCGGACACGCGGTCTCGCTGTGTTGCTCAGGCTGGAGTGCAGCGGCGTGATCACAGCTCACTGCAGCCTCGACCTCCCGCTCAAGGGATCCTCCCACCTCAGTGTCCCGAGTAACTGGGACTACGTAGGCGAGCGCCACTGCGCCCCGCAGACAGAGGTCATTTCTGATGAGGTTTAGTTTCACAAGTGCACTCCCCACGAAAACCCTAGTGAATCACAATTCTCGTGATT
Source organism: Pan paniscus (assembly GCF_029289425.2). Classification (NCBI taxonomy): domain Eukaryota; kingdom Metazoa; phylum Chordata; class Mammalia; order Primates; family Hominidae; genus Pan; species Pan paniscus. The sequence goes on along the minus strand of NC_073272.2, from coordinate 51,007,491 downwards.
GCTGCTTTGGGCACACTCCCACTTCCTAGAGCCATTCACCCCGCCTCACAACAAGTTTGGTTGGACCACACTGCCTCGCCCACTCCTTCCCACTGTTTTTGGACCTTCCATGGCGGAGGTGAGACCTTGCAGTGCTTCTCACTCGGGCGCTCCGCACTCCACACCGCTGGGGGGGCGCTCACCAGGCCGCAGCCTTCCCAGCTGCCAGGCCCCTTCTTCACCACCCGCCTCGCCGCCGCCGGGGGCCCCATTCAGGGAATCTGCCCTGTGTCGTCTGGGGTTCCCGGCACCTCGGGACTTCCATCCCCCCAACAGCACTCACCCCATCTTCACCTGAGCCCCTGACCGCCTCCCCTCCACGGCCCACCTTCCTCCCCGTCCAGGCCCCTTCACGACCACGAAGCCGCCGGTGGCCTCGCAGCCTGTGAAGGGAAGGAGGACGACCTCGTGCCCCTTCTCCCTCAGAGGCCACAGACCAGGAAGCGGGACCCGCCTGACCCACCCGAGGCCCTCTCCACCCTCACTCACACTTCAGCCCCCGGGATGACTGGCCTGCAGACCTACCAGATGAATCTCAGTAGAGGAAAAAGAGTCCGGACGGCAGGAACCACACAGCACTGCCTCACAGCTCCCCGGCGTTCTTCGCGGGGGCGAAGGGGCCGGGCAGAAGACGCCCAGTGAACATGCGCACGGAGGCGGGAGCCCAGGGAGCATGCGCGGCTGTGGGCTGGGGAGGGCTGCCGTTCCCAGCGCCACGCCCAAACCCTCGATGCCCATCCTCATTGAGGATAAGGGAATCCCACCTCCCTCTGCTGTTTCCTATGCCTCTGGGACTCAAGTAGTGCTCCCCTCAAAACTCACCCCATCTTCAACTGAACCCCACCCCCAACCCAGGGCCCTCTCTTGCCCCGGCCCCACCATGGGGACAAGGACCACTGTGACTGGCTGGGAAGACAGGTAAACCACCTGCGAAAACAGAAATAGCAACCTATCCCAAAAGGAAATTGTTCAATGTGAACAAGTCAGAGAAAGAGACTGAAAGAAAAATGAATAGAATCGCTAGGACCCGTAAGAAAATGCTAAAACGATATCTATCATTTGTTAGCATCAGAATCGCAGAGGGTGAAGTGACAGTATTAGGGAAACAGGACAGCCAGAGTGACACCACGTGAAAATAAACTCCGTCTTGAAAGTAGCAAGATACATAGTCCTACCAGTCACAACCCATGGTCCTAAGATGTTTGGAGTTGAGAAAACAGATGAAAGGTACCTCCAAGGACATGCTCCCACAGCAGCGGAAAGTGCACGGTTCCCAACACCCATTAACAATATATGCTTTCAACAGAATTATGCCTTCATGGACTTACACACTGGTAAGTCAAGGATAGTTTTCTTTAAATCAATAGAATGATAAAAGTCATCGTGCTCTTAGCCCACCCGCACAAAGGCACAGATTAAGTTTAGTCTTTATATAGATAAGACCCCTATATAAGAAAAACCAGACCAGGCCAAGGCTCACGCCTGTAATCCTAGTATTTTGGGAGGCTGAGCTGGCCAGATCACCTGAGCTCAGGACTTCGAGACCAGCCTAAGCAACATCAGAAAATCTCATCACGACAAAAAACAAACAAAAAACCATCGAAAAATTAGCTGGGCATGGTGGCATGTACCTATACTCACAGCTACTCAGGAGGCTGAGGTGGGAGGAGCGCTTGAGCCCAGGAGGTCAAGGCTGCAGCGAGCTCTGATAACACCACCGCACTCCAGCCTCGGGGACAGAGTGAGACGCTGTCTCCAGTTTTAATAATCGAACCTAAAAACGTACAAATTTATCCATCGAATTCACTATATTAACACATGAATGGGAAAAAATGCTGTGGTAATCGAAATAGATGCACTGTTTGATGAAAATCAACATGTATTCAAATGAATACTCTCAGCAAATTGGGAACAGAATGGAATGACTCACTCTGATAAAGTCCGTCTACAAAAAAAGGAGAGTAAATAGGATGGTGAAATGTTGAAATTTTTCGGTTTCTCATCAGGGATAAGACAAGGATGTCCACTGTCACCATTGTAACGGGTGGGTCTGCGCAATGCCATAAAATCAGAAAAGGAAATAAAACTCTTTACAATGGCAACGACGGGCCCGCCACGGTGGCCCACGCCAGTAATCCCAGCACTGTGGGAGGTGAGGTGGGTGCATCACTTGCACTCAAAGGTTCAACAACAGCCCGGGAAACATGGCAAAACCCCGTCTCTACAAAGAATACAAAAGGGAAAAGAAAAAAAAATGGCGGAAACAAAACTGCTCTTATTCCAGGATGATATGTTTCTGTATATTGAAGACTGAAAACGACCTAGAAGTAAACTTTAGAATTCACAAGCATATTTCACAAGGCCGCTGGATAGAAAACCAATATGTAAGAATTATGTCTCCACCGGGCGCGGAGGCTCATGCCTGTAATCCCAGCACTTTGGGAGGCCAAGGCAGGTGAATCACGAGGTCAGGAGTTCAAGAGCACCCCGGCCAAGATGGCGAAAGCCCATCTCTAGTAAAAACACAAAACTTAGCCAGGCGTGCTGGTGGGTGCCTATAATCCCAGCTACTCGGGAGGCTGAGGCAGACAATTGCTTGAATCCGGGAGGCGGGGTTGCAGTGAGCAGAGATCGCGCCACTGCACTCCAGCCTGGGCGACAGAGCAAGACTCCGTCTCAAAAGAGAACAAAGAAAGAAAGAAAAAAAAAAAAGAACGATGTCTCTACATACCAGCTCAGAGAGTTACAATACACGATTTCAAAGAATGATACATATTTCACAGCATCAAAAAGCTAGAAATAAAATTCACAAAAGATGCGCAAGACTTCTTTGCAGAAGGCTGTAAAGCTTTATTGGGAGAATTTTAATGAACAAATTTCCAACATAGGAGCAGCCTGCATCATTTCAACGTGTCTTCTTTTAACACTGTGATTGCTTTTCACCTGTAACAGAAACACAACGATTGGGAACATGACTTAGCAACAGATTATTCAGATGACCCTAAAGGCATACAAAGCACACTACACTTTGGGTTTTATTAAATGGACTAAAAACAGAACCCTATGGGTGATCCCGTGTCTTACACGCAATTGAACCTCTGCATAAACTTTGAGCGTACACCTGCAGAATTTAAAAGTAATTTCCTCCCTGAACATCAAGTGCTTCCTTTCAAGTCACAAGCACTTACAATTAACAGTCAGCAATTTGGAAAACACATGTGTAAAGCATACTTCAGTTGATTACTCAGGAAGTACTAGAGTCACGGTCTTTCAACTTTAAATCTTATCAATTCATGTCTCTAAAGCTGAAACTTACATGTAACATTTGATATGATTAGAGATGATTATATCGTATGTGTGTCTACAGTCTTATTAGAAATAGTGGCTCATGAAGACTGACAGTGGGGCAGGGAGCATGCATAGCACAGGCATCTTACTCACACCCATGATGAGCACCACTGACCTACATGCCACAGATGATGGGAACCAAACGGTCTCTCGCCATTTGATATTTATTTCAGTCACTCAAGGTTTCCGTGGGGAAAGATTTAAGAAGCAATTGTACCATTTGACCCAGCCATCCCATTACTGGGTATATACCCAAAGGACTATAAATCATGCTGCTATAAAGACACATGCACACGTATGCTTATTGCGGCATTATTCACGATAGCAAAGACTTGGAACCAACCCAAATGTCCAACAACGATAGACTGGATTAAGAAAATGTGGCACATATTCACCACGGAATACTATGCAGCCCTAAAAAATGATGAGTTCATGTCCTTTGTAGGGACATGGATGAAACTGGAAATCATCATTCTCAGTAAACTATCGCAAGAACAAAAAACCAAACACCGCATATTCTCACTCATAGGTGGGAACTGAACAATGAGATCACATGGACAGAGGAAGGGGAATATCACACCCTGGGGACTGTTGTGGGGTGGGGGGAGGGGGGAGGGATAGCACTGGGAGATGTACCTAATGCTAGATGATGAGATAGTGGGTGCAGCGCACCAGCATGGCACATGTATACATATGTAACTAAGCTGCACAATGTGCACATGTACCCTAAAACTTAAAGTATAATAATAAAAAAGTAAATAAATAAATAAAAGAAAAAAAAAAGAAGCAGTTGTTCATTGAAAGCCAGAGAAACCCTGCCTGGGCAACACAGTGAGACCTCATCTCTACAAAAATGAAAACAAAAAAATGTACTCAGGCACGGTGGCTTGTGCACGTAGTTCCAGCCACTCAGGAGGCCGAGGTGGGAGGACGGCTTTAGCCTGGGAGCCAGAGGTTGCAGTGAGCTGAAATTGCATCACTGCACTCCAGCCTGGGTGACACACTGAGACTCTGTCGCAAACAAACAAACAAACCAAGAAGAGGGAGAATTCACAATTTCACAAGATCTTACACTACGTGTTCAGCTCTCCACACGGAAAAACTAGGATGAAGCAGAGGGCCCGCTCACTTTCTTACTGACAATGAAATCTCAGTTCAGAGATTTTCAGATGACTCGGGCCAGGGTTTCATGATTTGTGATTAACAAACCATGCGAAGCAGATGATCTCTGTGTCCCACGCATTCTATGCAACAGGATCAGAGTATGAAAGAACCGGAATGGAAAATGGTTTTAAAATCTCTGACTTAAACTCACTATTTTCATAAGAACCAAAGATAGGTTTAGAAGGGAAAGGACTCACTCAGAATCTCGCCAAGGCTGTAAGAGCTGCTATTAGAACCCGCATGAGTGCTTCAGCATTTTTCACACCAAGTGATGGGTGTTACAAACGTGTTATGTATTGATTAAAAGCAGACCTTTACAAAAGCATCTGAAAATTGTGAGCTACTGGTTTAAGGATTTATACTCAAAACTTTTAATTCAACATAGCTTTGACTCAGTTTGTTTCCCTATCTGACAGTCTATCAGTCGGGTGCTGGGGCCTGAACTACGTTTCAAATAACCTTTATATAAGAACTCTGTTACTAAAGAGGCAGTATTGTTACCTCTCTGTTATTAAAAATATAATGCTGGGTCGGGCACGGTGGCTCTCGCCTGTAATCCCGGCAATTTCGATGGTCGAGGCAGGTGGATCACCTGAGGTCAGGAGTTCGGGAACAACCTGTGCAACAGAACGAAACCCTGTCTCTACTAAAAATACAAAAATTAGCTGGGCGCGGCGGAGCATGCCTGTAAGCCCGGCTCCGCCAGAGGCTCAGGCAGGAGAATCACTTGAACCCTGGAGACAGAATTTCCAGTGAGCCGAGGTGGCACCACTGCACTCCAGCCTGGTCTTCGGAGCGAGACTCCGTCTCAAAAACATAGTAAGAATTACAATATGATACTGTGGAAACAGACACCCTACAATGTGCATGCCTAATGGATTGCCTACCTTCTTCAGGCGTTTTCACCTCCTCTGGATTTGGCGGGTCCATCTCCTGCCCATCAGGACCATCTTCACACTCACACCCAGTCTGTGGGTGACCCTGTTCCTGGCTATCAGCTTCAGGCTTCGGCCCTTAAAAATAAAAACTACATATCAATTTAAGCAGTAAAGCATAAAGTATGAATAAGAAAATAATATTCATGCTCTCGGTATTATTAGATAAAAGCTTTAGCTAACGTAATAATAAATGTGTTGATAAGAATCCCAGGAACATTATTTCAGGAGTCCGTTAGCAGAAAACAGGAAAACAAGGTGTTCCAAATATTACCCTCTTCCTTTCCGAAGACTGCCCTCAGACAACTTTGCTGCCTCCTTTGCACTTCTCTGTTATTCTACTTCTGATTGTCCTTCTCGTATTAAATGACTCAAGGCTCAAATCCCGTCTCTCACAGCACTTACACTCCTAGCGCTCAGACTCTTACATGGCATGAGTAGCCACCAATAAACGCTGAGTGAGAAAACTCTTTTAAAAATACATGAAAAAGCCCAAACTGCAGAATATTCTGCAAACCAACTGGTCTATCCTCTCCAAAAATGTCCGTATCGTGAATGACAAGAAAAATTAAGGAAACATTACAGGTTAAAGGAAACTAAAAACACCTGAAAAGCACATGCAAGGTGTGATTCTGAACTGGACTCTGGATCAGAAAAAGAAATCCTATCAATAAAATTATCTGGGCCGGGCGTGGGGTCTCACGCCTGCAATCCAAACATTTTGGGATGCCAAGGTGGGCAGAGCAGGTGAGGCCAGAAGTTCAAGACCGCAGTGGCCGGCGCCTGTAGTCCCAGCTACACGGGAGGCTGAGGCATGAGAATCCCTAGAACCTGGGAGGTGTAGGTTGCAGTGAGCCGAGATCGCACTACTGCACTCCAACCTGGCCCACAGAGAGAGACTCCGTCTCAACAAAGAAAAAAAAAAGGAAAAAAGAAATTTTCTGGGGAACTGGCAAAATTTGAGTATGCACTCTGTATTAAATGACTCCATTTTCTCATTGTTAAATTTCCTGATTTTGATCTTTGTGCAGTGATGATCCAAGAAATGACTTTCTCTTTGCTCTGACGATATACACACCCTCAAGTACATAGGGTAAAGGACCATAATACCTGAAACTTTATCAAAACAATTCAGCATTAATAACAGTAAACATATATCCGTTTGTGTGTGTGTGTGTGTGAGTGTGTGGGCAGCACGGTAAGAGAGGGAGGGAAGAGGTGAAACCTATGAAGCGAAAGCTTTTAACAATTGGTGAATCCAGGTGTAAACTATACGAGTTCATTGTTCTATTCTTCCAAATTTTATATAAATGTTATGTCTTGAAGATAGATACAGTAAAAATTTAAAAGAATATATGATAACTGCACTGAACTTTAGGAAGAAAGGAATTTCCGATTGTGGTAAAACATACAGATATCGTAAAATTTACCATCTTAACTATTTTTAAGTGGTACAGTTCACTAAGGAGTTACGTTTGCAACATTACCAGCCACTAGGCACAAAAACTTTGCATCTGTGTTTTCCTATACCTTGAAACCTTTATTTATTTAATGAATTTCTTTATGTATTTATGTATTCATTTATTTATTTATTAGCGATGAGGTCTCACTGTGTTTCCCAGGCTGGGCTTGAACTCCAGGGCTCAAGCAATCCTCTCACCTCAGCGTCCCACGTGGCTGGGACTATGAGTGCATGGCATTCAGCCCAGCTTTAGACCTTTCTCCTAAATGACAATCTAAGGATAAAACACAGGACATGTATAATGCTTATATTCAGCCGTAGAGTACCAACAGCAGTGTGCGTCAGCTGAGAAATCTGAAGTCTACCACGTGGATAGGATTTCAGTTACAATTACAATGTCAGTTTCTGAAGGATTGATTGGCTGGTTGGATGTGAGGACTATGGAAAATCTTACAGTCACGACACCCATTACCTATTGGGGTAAAGAGAAACTTCACTTTGTTCAAATAAAGTTATATTTAGGTCCGAAGGTCCTAAAGGTAATATTCCATAAATGAACCCCGTGAAGAACAAAGCACCAAATATAACATTGTTTGTGAATCACAGAAAATATACTGTCCCCCACTGAGAATAAGGGAGTGGGCGGACAGCAATTAATGGGCATTGTTGTCAGTCAGATTCTAGGAACTTTTAACAGTGCATCCCTGGAATAATCCACGACCTCCGTTACATAAATGCTTCCTTTCAAAACATTTTATCTCCGAGAAATTATTTCCATCTCACGTTAATCTCAGGATAATTCCGTTTTTGCTTTTCTAACCATAAAAGGATTGAATCACCTCCTAAAAGCCGCTGAGAAAAATCACTAAGCCAGCTACCCGTATGGCAGTATCCTCATTTATCCAGCTTTTATCAAACGTACCATATAAAAATATCAATCAACGGAAATGGGGGCCAACATTCAGCGACTCGGTTTTTGGAGCTGCTCCTACTCCTCTGAACTGGGTCTATTCTTGGGTCAGTACTAAGCTACCTTACAGTAAAGCCTTTTGAGTTTTAAGCATTTTCAGCAAAATCACTTCCTTCTTTACAGCAACATAGATGATAGGAAGACACAAACCTTGGAACACAGTACAAATGTTGTATTCACCAGTCAAGGGTTCTTGGATAACACACAATCCTGGCACCTCCATTCTCTCATTCATAAAGTCGAGAACTTTTATCATAGTGAGGGATTTGCCTAAGCTAAGCTGCAAACTACATAGCCTCCTCGCTTTTCCAGTCAATTTCAGGCATTCTTTCCATTGTTTTCTTTCCTCCTGTTCCTCCTATGTGACAATGCCTAACACACACACACACACACACACGTGCAAACACAGACACGAACACACACACACGCACACACCAGCAGACGTTCTTCTTCCCTTTCCCTCACCTTGACCTGCACATGCTCCCTCATCCTCTCCCTCCTGAGCAGCTGCAGGATCCTGACGTTGAGTTGCTGGTTCCCCTTCTTCAGGTGTTTCTGGTTCCACTTCATCACTGAACTGCTCGGGCTGGGGAATACGTGTGGGTGTGCAAATAAACAATAAGTTTCGTTATTGATACAAAATTTTACATATATACACAGAATACATAGCTATTTCTGGTCATAACTAAGCCTAAAGACATTTCTCCAACTCTATGCTCTATGCCCAATAAGGTTACTCCACCCACAGGGAGGTTACTGTGAGAAAAGTGACGCACGAGGACTTTGGAGGCTATTATACTCTGTGTTGGAATACATGTGTACAATCTGTCATTAACAAACAAAGCCTGAGAAAGAAGTCATGGGCAAAAGCTGAAGAACACGAGAGGAAAAAAAAATCCTCCAGAATCAATGTTCCCTTCATGAGATGCCATCATCATTTTTTATGAGCAGGAAAGACCTTTATCAGCATTTCCACACTAATGCAACAACGCTATCACAAAAATTAATTTCTACTAATAGAAAACATCGAATTAACGTTTAAGCACTCACCCGCATAGGCCCAATCATTTCAGGAGGCTGTAAATAGCGTCTTCGTCCAGGCCAATAATAGGTCGATCTTCCTCGCCAATTCATATTTCACACTGAAAACAGACAACCGTGATCGAGAACGTGCGCTCCAGAGGGCTGCTATATTCGATCGCTTCCATGGATAAATGTTAACTTGCCGTTTTACTTTTGAAAATACTCTCAAAATAAGTCCCAGAGTTAAGCATACGTGTGTACGCTGTCTGAGTGCCTACAAAGCCACTTCTGCTGGCCAGGCTGGCAGAGCAATCATCTTAAGGCGTGTGGCAAAAGGCAGAGGACATTTTTTTCTAAATTTCTTTCGGACACGCGGTCTCGCTGTGTTGCTCAGGCTGGAGTGCAGCGGCGTGATCACAGCTCACTGCAGCCTCGACCTCCCGCTCAAGGGATCCTCCCACCTCAGTGTCCCGAGTAACTGGGACTACGTAGGCGAGCGCCACTGCGCCCCGCAGACAGAGGTCATTTCTGATGAGGTTTAGTTTCACAAGTGCACTCCCCACGAAAACCCTAGTGAATCACAATTCTCGTGATTGCTGCTTTGGGCACACTCCCACTTCCTAGAGCCATTCACCCCGCCTCACAACAAGTTTGGTTGGACCGCACTGCCTCGCCCACTCCTTCCCACTGTTTTCGGACCTTCCATGGCGGAGGTGAGACCTTGCAGTGCTTCTCACTCGGGCGCTCCGCACTCCACACCGCTGGGGGGGCGCTCACCAGGCCGCAGCCTTCCCAGCTGCCAGGCCCCTTCTTCACCGCCCGCCTCGCCCCCGCCGGGGGCCCCATTCAGGGAATCTGCCCTGTGTCGTCGGGGGTTCCCGGCACCTCGGGACTTCCATCCCCCCAACAGCACTCACCCCATCTTCACCTGAGCCCCTGACCGCCTCCCCTCCACGGCCCACCTTCCTCCCCGTCCAGGCCCCTTCATGACCACGAAGCCGCCGGTGGCCTCGCAGCCTGTGAAGGGAAGGAGGACGACCTCGTGCCCCTTCTCCCTCAGAGGCCACAGACCAGGAAGCGGGACCCGCCTGACCCACCCGAGGCCCTCTCCACCCTCACTCACACTTCAGCCCCCGGGATGACTGGCCTGCAGACCTACCAGATGAATCTCAGTAGAGGAAAAAGAGTCCGGACGGCAGGAACCACACAGCACTGCCTCACAGCTCCCTGGCGTTCTTCACCGGGGCGAAGGGGCCGGGCAGAAGACGCCCAGTGAACATGCGCACGGAGGCGGGAGCCCAGGGAGCATGCGCGGCTGTGGGCTGGGGAGGGCTGCCGTTCCCAGCGCCACGCCCAAACCCTCGATGCCCATCCTCATTGAGGATAAGGGAATCCCACCTCCCTCTGCTGTTTCCTATGCCTCTGGGACTCAAGTAGTGCTCCCCTCAAAACTCACCCCATCTTCAACTGAACCCCACCCCCAACCCAGGGCCCTCTCTTGCCCCGGCCCCACCATGGGGACAAGGACCACTGTGACTGGCTGGGAAGACAGGTAAACCACCTGCGAAAACAGAAATAGCAACCTATCCCAAAAGGAAATTGTTCAATGTGAACAAGTCAGAGAAAGAGACTGAAAGAAAAATGAATAGAATCGCTAGGACCCGTAAGAAAATGCTAAAACGATATCTATCATTTGTTAGCATCAGAATCGCAGAGGGTGAAGTGACAGTATTAGGGAAACAGGACAGCCAGAGTGACACCACGTGAAAATAAACTCCGTCTTGAAAGTAGCAAGATACATAGTCCTACCAGTCACAACCCATGGTCCTAAGATGTTTGGAGTTGAGAAAACAGATGAAAGGTACCTCCAAGGACATGCTCCCACAGCAGCGGAAAGTGCACGGTTCCCAACACCCATTAACAATATATGCTTTCAACAGAATTATGCCTTCATGGACTTACACACTGGTAAGTCAAGGATAGTTTTCTTTAAATCAATAGAATGATAAAAGTCATCGTGCTCTTAGCCCACCCGCACAAAGGCACAGATTAAGTTTAGTCTTTATATAGATAAGACCCCTATATAAGAAAAACCAGACCAGGCCAAGGCTCACGCCTGTAATCCTAGTATTTTGGGAGGCTGAGCTGGCCAGATCACCTGAGCTCAGGACTTCGAGACCAGCCTAAGCAACATCAGAAAATCTCATCACGACAAAAAACAAACAAAAAACCATCGAAAAATTAGCTGGGCATGGTGGCATGTACCTATACTCACAGCTACTCAGGAGGCTGAGGTGGGAGGAGCGCTTGAGCCCAGGAGGTCAAGGCTGCAGCGAGCTCTGATAACACCACCGCACTCCAGCCTCGGGGACAGAGTGAGACGCTGTCTCCAGTTTTAATAATCAAACCTAAAAACGTACAAATTTATCCATCGAATTCACTATATTAACACATGAATGGGAAAAAATGCTGTGGTAATCGAAATAGATGCACTGTTTGATGAAAATCAACATGTATTCAAATGAATACTCTCAGCAAATTGGGAACAGAATGGAATGACTCACTCTGATAAAGTCCGTCTACAAAAAAAGGAGAGTAAATAGGATGGTGAAATGTTGAAAATTTTCGGTTTCTCATCAGGGATAAGACAAGGATGTCCACTGTCACCATTGTAACGGGTGGGTCTGCGCAATGCCATAAAATCAGAAAAGGAAATAAAACTCTTTACAATGGCAACGACGGGCCCGCCACGGTGGCCCACGCCAGTAATCCCAGCACTGTGGGAGGTGAGGTGGGTGCATCACTTGCACTCAAAGGTTCAACAACAGCCCGGGAAACATGGCAAAACCCCGTCTCTACAAAGAATACAAAAGGGAAAAGAAAAAAAAATGGCGGAAACAAAACTGCTCTTATTCCAGGATGATATGTTTCTGTATATTGAAGACTGAAAACGACCTAGAAGTAAACTTTAGAATTCACAAGCATATTTCACAAGGCCGCTGGATAGAAAACCAATATGTAAGAATTATGTCTCCACCGGGCGCGGAGGCTCATGCCTGTAATCCCAGCACTTTGGGAGGCCAAGGCAGGTGAATCACGAGGTCAGGAGTTCAAGAGCACCCCGGCCAAGATGGCGAAAGCCCATCTCTAGTAAAAACACAAAACTTAGCCAGGCGTGCTGGTGGGTGCCTATAATCCCAGCTACTCGGGAGGCTGAGGCAGACAATTGCTTGAATCCGGGAGGCGGGGTTGCAGTGAGCAGAGATCGCGCCACTGCACTCCAGCCTGGGCGACAGAGCAAGACTCCGTCTCAAAAGAGAACAAAGAAAGAAAGAAAAAAAAAAAAGAACGATGTCTCTACATACCAGCTCAGAGAGTTACAATACACGATTTCAAAGAATGATACATATTTCACAGCATCAAAAAGCTAGAAATAAAATTCACAAAAGATGCGCAAGACTTCTTTGCAGAAGGCTGTAAAGCTTTATTGGGAGAATTTTAATGAACAAATTTCCAACATAGGAGCAGCCTGCATCATTTCAACGTGTCTTCTTTTAACACTGTGATTGCTTTTCACCTGTAACAGAAACACAACGATTGGGAACATGACTTAGCAACAGATTATTCAGATGACCCTAAAGGCATACAAAGCACACTACACTTTGGGTTTTATTAAATGGACTAAAAACAGAACCCTATGGGTGATCCCGTGTCTTACACGCAATTGAACCTCTGCATAAACTTTGAGCGTACACCTGCAGAATTTAAAAGTAATTTCCTCCCTGAACATCAAGTGCTTCCTTTCAAGTCACAAGCACTTACAATTAACAGTCAGCAATTTGGAAAACACATGTGTAAAGCATACTTCAGTTGATTACTCAGGAAGTACTAGAGTCACGGTCTTTCAACTTTAAATCTTATCAATTCATGTCTCTAAAGCTGAAACTTACATGTAACATTTGATATGATTAGAGATGATTATATCGTATGTGTGTCTACAGTCTTATTAGAAATAGTGGCTCATGAAGACTGACAGTGGGGCAGGGAGCATGCATAGCACAGGCATCTTACTCACACCCATGATGAGCACCACTGACCTACATGCCACAGATGATGGGAACCAAACGGTCTCTCGCCATTTGATATTTATTTCAGTCACTCAAGGTTTCCGTGGGGAAAGATTTAAGAAGCAATTGTACCATTTGACCCAGCCATCCCATTACTGGGTATATACCCAAAGGACTATAAATCATGCTGCTATAAAGACACATGCACACGTATGCTTATTGCGGCATTATTCACGATAGCAAAGACTTGGAACCAACCCAAATGTCCAACAACGATAGACTGGATTAAGAAAATGTGGCACATATTCACCACGGAATACTATGCAGCCCTAAAAAATGATGAGTTCATGTCCTTTGTAGGGACATGGATGAAACTGGAAATCATCATTCTCAGTAAACTATCGCAAGAACAAAAAACCAAACACCGCATATTCTCACTCATAGGTGGGAACTGAACAATGAGATCACATGGACAGAGGAAGGGGAATATCACACCCTGGGGACTGTTGTGGGGTGGGGGGAGGGGGGAGGGATAGCACTGGGAGATGTACCTAATGCTAGATGATGAGATAGTGGGTGCAGCGCACCAGCATGGCACATGTATACATATGTAACTAAGCTGCACAATGTGCACATGTACCCTAAAACTTAAAGTATAATAATAAAAAAGTAAATAAATAAATAAAAGAAAAAAAAAAGAAGCAGTTGTTCATTGAAAGCCAGAGAAACCCTGCCTGGGCAACACAGTGAGACCTCATCTCTACAAAAATGAAAACAAAAAAATGTACTCAGGCACGGTGGCTTGTGCATGTAGTTCCAGCCACTCAGGAGGCCGAGGTGGGAGGACGGCTTTAGCCTGGGAGCCAGAGGTTGCAGTGAGCTGAAATTGCATCACTGCACTCCAGCCTGGGTGACACACTGAGACTCTGTCGCAAACAAACAAACAAACCAAGAAGAGGGAGAATTCACAATTTCACAAGATCTTACACTACGTGTTCAGCTCTCCACACGGAAAAACTAGGATGAAGCAGAGGGCCCGCTCACTTTCTTACTGACAATGAAATCTCAGTTCAGAGATTTTCAGATGACTCGGGCCAGGGTTTCATGATTTGTGATTAACAAACCATGCGAAGCAGATGATCTCTGTGTCCCACGCATTCTATGCAACAGGATCAGAGTATGAAAGAACCGGAATGGAAAATGGTTTTAAAATCTCTGACTTAAACTCACTATTTTCATAAGAACCAAAGATAGGTTTAGAAGGGAAAGGACTCACTCAGAATCTCGCCAAGGCTGTAAGAGCTGCTATTAGAACCCGCATGAGTGCTTCAGCATTTTTCACACCAAGTGATGGGTGTTACAAACGTGTTATGTATTGATTAAAAGCAGACCTTTACAAAAGCATCTGAAAATTGTGAGCTACTGGTTTAAGGATTTATACTCAAAACTTTTAATTCAACATAGCTTTGACTCAGTTTGTTTCCCTATCTGACAGTCTATCAGTCGGGTGCTGGGGCCTGAACTACGTTTCAAATAACCTTTATATAAGAACTCTGTTACTAAAGAGGCAGTATTGTTACCTCTCTGTTATTAAAAATATAATGCTGGGTCGGGCACGGTGGCTCTCGCCTGTAATCCCGGCAATTTCGATGGTCGAGGCAGGCGGACCACCTGAGGTCAGGAGTTCGGGAACAACCTGTGCAACAGAACGAAACCCTGTCTCTACTAAAAATACAAAAATTAGCTGGGCGCGGCGGAGCATGCCTGTAAGCCCGGCTCCGCCAGAGGCTCAGGCAGGAGAATCACTTGAACCCTGGAGACAGAATTTCCAGTGAGCCGAGGTGGCACCACTGCACTCCAGCCTGGTCTTCGGAGCGAGACTCCGTCTCAAAAACATAGTAAGAATTACAATATGATACTGTGGAAACAGACACCCTACAATGTGCATGCCTAATGGATTGCCTACCTTCTTCAGGCGTTTTCACCTCCTCTGGATTTGGCGGGTCCATCTCCTGCCCATCAGGACCATCTTCACACTCACACCCAGTCTGTGGGTGACCCTGTTCCTGGCTATCAGCTTCAGGCTTCGGCCCTTAAAAATAAAAACTACATATCAATTTAAGCAGTAAAGCATAAAGTATGAATAAGAAAATAATATTCATGCTCTCGGTATTATTAGATAAAAGCTTTAGCTAACGTAATAATAAATGTGTTGATAAGAATCCCAGGAACATTATTTCAGGAGTCCGTTAGCAGAAAACAGGAAAACAAGGTGTTCCAAATATTACCCTCTTCCTTTCCGAAGACTGCCCTCAGACAACTTTGCTGCCTCCTTTGCACTTCTCTGTTATTCTACTTCTGATTGTCCTTCTCGTATTAAATGACTCAAGGCTCAAATCCCGTCTCTCACAGCACTTACACTCCTAGCGCTCAGACTCTTACATGGCATGAGTAGCCACCAATAAACGCTGAGTGAGAAAACTCTTTTAAAAATACATGAAAAAGCCCAAACTGCAGAATATTCTGCAAACCAACTGGTCTATCCTCTCCAAAAATGTCCGTATCGTGAATGACAAGAAAAATTAAGGAAACATTACAGGTTAAAGGAAACTAAAAACACCTGAAAAGCACATGCAAGGTGTGATTCTGAACTGGACTCTGGATCAGAAAAAGAAATCCTATCAATAAAATTATCTGGGCCGGGCGTGGGGTCTCACGCCTGCAATCCAAACATTTTGGGATGCCAAGGTGGGCAGAGCAGGTGAGGCCAGAAGTTCAAGACCGCAGTGGCCGGCGCCTGTAGTCCCAGCTACACGGGAGGCTGAGGCATGAGAATCCCTAGAACCTGGGAGGTGTAGGTTGCAGTGAGCCGAGATCGCACTACTGCACTCCAACCTGGCCCACAGAGAGAGACTCCGTCTCAACAAAGAAAAAAAAAAGGAAAAAAGAAATTTTCTGGGGAACTGGCAAAATTTGAGTATGCACTCTGTATTAAATGACTCCATTTTCTCATTGTTAAATTTCCTGATTTTGATCTTTGTGCAGTGATGATCCAAGAAATGACTTTCTCTTTCTTCTGACGATATACACACCCTCAAGTACATAGGGTAAAGGACCATAATACCTGAAACTTTATCGAAACAATTCAGCATTAATAACAGTAAACATATATCCGTTTGTGTGTGTGTGTGTGTGAGTGTGTGGGCAGCACGGTAAGAGAGGGAGGGAAGAGGTGAAACCTATGAAGCGAAAGCTTTTAACAATTGGTGAATCCAGGTGTAAAGTATACGAGTTCGTTGTTCTATTCTTCCAAATTTTATATAAATGTAATGTCTTGAAGATAGATACAGTAAAAATTTAAAAGAATATATGATAACTGCACTGAACTTTAGGAAGAAAGGAATTTCCGATTGTGGTAAAACATACAGATATCGTAAAATTTACCATCTTAACTATTTTTAAGTGGTACAGTTCACTAAGGAGTTACGTTTGCAACATTACCAGCCACTAGGCACAAAAACTTCGCATCTGTGTTTTCCTATACCTTGAAACCTTTATTTATTTAATGAATTTCTTTATGTATTTATGTATTCATTTATTTATTTATTAGCGATGAGGTCTCACTGTGTTTCCCAGGCTGGGCTTGAACTCCAGGGCTCAAGCAATCCTCTCACCTCAGCCTCCCAAGTAGCTGGGACTATGAGTGCATGGCATTCAGCCCAGCTTTAGACCTTTCTCCTAAATGACAATCTAAGGATAAAACACAGGACATGTATAATGCTTATATTCAGCCGTAGAGTACCAACAGCAGTGTGCGTCAGCTGAGAAATCTGAAGTCTACCACGTGGATAGGATTTCAGTTACAATTACAATGTCAGTTTCTGAAGGATTGATTGGCTGGTTGGATGTGAGGACTATGGAAAATCTTACAGTCACGACACCCATTACCTATTGGGGTAAAGAGAAACTTCACTTTGTTCAAATAAAGTTATATTTAGGTCCGAAGGTCCTAAAGGTAATATTCCATAAATGAACCCCGTGAAGAACAAAGCACCAAATATAACATTGTTTGTGAATCACAGAAAATATACTGTCCCCCACTGAGAATAAGGGAGTGGGCGGACAGCAATTAATGGGCATTGTTGTCAGTCAGATTCTAGGAACTTTTAACAGTGCATCCCTGGAATAATCCACGACCTCCGTTACATAAATGCTTCCTTTCAAAACATTTTATCTCCGAGAAATTATTTCCATCTCACGTTCATCTCAGGATAATTCCGTTTTTGCTTTTCTAACCATAAAAGGATTGAATCACCTCCTAAAAGCCGCTGAGAAAAATCACTAAGCCAGCTACCCGTATGGCAGTATCCTCATTTATCCAGCTTTTATCAAACGTACCATATAAAAATATCAATCAAAGGAAACGAACGACAACATTCAGCGACTCGGTTTTTGGAGCTGCTCCTGCTCCTCTGAACTGGGTCTATTCTTGGGTCAGTACTAAGCTACCTTACAGTAAAGCCTTTTGAGTTTTAAGCATTTTCAGCAAAATCACTTCCTTCTTTACAGCAACATAGATGATAGGAAGACACAAACCTTGGAACACAGTACAAATGTTGTATTCACCAGTCAAGGGTTCTTGGATAACACACAATCCTGGCACCTCCATTCTCTCATTCATAAAGTCGAGAACTTTTATCATAGTGAGGGATTTGCCTAAGCTAAGCTGCAAACTACATAGCCTCCTCGCTTTTCCAGTCAATTTCAGGCATTCTTTCCATTGTTTTCTTTCCTCCTGTTCCTCCTATGTGACAATGCCTAACACACACACACACACACACACACGTGCAAACACAGACACGAACACACACACACGCACACACCAGCAGACGTTCTTCTTCCCTTTCCCTCACCTTGACCTGCACATGCTCCCTCATCCTCTCCCTCCTGAGCAGCTGCAGGATCCTGACGTTGAGTTGCTGGTTCCCCTTCTTCAGGTGTTTCTGGTTCCACTTCATCACTGAACTGCTCGGGCTGGGGAATACGTGTGGGTGTGCAAATAAACAATAAGTTTCGTTATTGATACAAAATTTTACATATATACACAGAATACATAGCTATTTCTGGTCATAACTAAGCCTAAAGACATTTCTCCAACTCTATGCTCTATGCCCAATAAGGTTACTCCACCCACAGGGAGGTTACTGTGAGAAAAGTGACGCACGAGGACTTTGGAGGCTATTATACTCTGTGTTGGAATACATGTGTACAATCTGTCATTAACAAACAAAGCCTGAGAAAGAAGTCATGGGCAAAAGCTGAAGAACACGAGAGGAAAAAAAAATCCTCCAGAATCAATGTTTCCTTCATGAGATGCCATCATCATTTTTTATGAGCAGGAAAGACCTTTATCAGCATTTCCACACTAATGCAACAACGCTATCACAAAAATTAATTTCTACTAATAGAAAACATCGAATTAACGTTTAAGCACTCACCCGCATAGGCCCAATCATTTCAGGAGGCTGTAAATAGCGTCTTCGTCCAGGCCAATAATAGGTCGATCTTCCTCGCCAATTCATATTTCACACTGAAAACAGACAACCGTGATTGAGAACGTGCGCTCCAGAGGGCTGCTATATTCGATCGCTTCCATGGATAAATGTTAACTTGCCGTTTTACTTTTGAAAATACTCTCAAAATAAGTCCCAGAGTTAAGCATACGTGTGTACGCTGTCTGAGTGCCTACAAAGCCACTTCTGCTGGCCAGGCTGGCAGAGCAATCATCTTAAGGCGTGTGGCAAAAGGCAGAGGACATTTTTTTCTAAATTTCTTTCGGACACGCGGTCTCGCTGTGTTGCTCAGGCTGGAGTGCAGCGGCGTGATCACAGCTCACTGCAGCCTCGACCTCCCGCTCAAGGGATCCTCCCACCTCAGTGTCCCGAGTAACTGGGACTACGTAGGCGAGCACCACTGCGCCCCGCAGACAGAGGTCATTTCTGATGAGGTTTAGTTTCACAAGTGCACTCCCCACGAAAACCCTAGTGAATCACAATTCTCGTGATTGCTGCTTTGGGCACACTCCCACTTCCTAGAGCCATTCACCCCGCCTCACAACAAGTTTGGTTGGACCACACTGCCTCGCCCACTCCTTCCCACTGTTTTCGGACCTTCCATGGCGGAGGTGAGACCTTGCAGTGCTTCTCACTCGGGCGCTCCGCACTCCACACCGCTGGGGGGGCGCTCACCAGGCCGCAGCCTTCCCAGCTGCCAGGCCCCTTCTTCACCACCCGCCTCGCCGCCGCCGGGGGCCCCATTCAGGGAATCTGCCCTGTGTCGTCTGGGGTTCCCGGCACCTCGGGACTTCCATCCCCCCAACAGCACTCACCCCATCTTCACCTGAGCCCCTGACCGCCTCCCCTCCACGGCCCACCTTCCTCCCCGTCCAGGCCCCTTCACGACCACGAAGCCGCCGGTGGCCTCGCAGCCTGTGAAGGGAAGGAGGACGACCTCGTGCCCCTTCTCCCTCAGAGGCCACAGACCAGGAAGCGGGACCCGCCTGACCCACCCGAGGCCCTCTCCACCCTCACTCACACTTCAGCCCCCGGGATGACTGGCCTGCAGACCTACCAGATGAATCTCAGTAGAGGAAAAAGAGTCCGGACGGCAGGAACCACACAGCACTGCCTCACAGCTCCCCGGCGTTCTTCGCGGGGGCGAAGGGGCCGGGCAGAAGACGCCCAGTGAACATGCGCACGGAGGCGGGAGCCCAGGGAGCATGCGCGGCTGTGGGCTGGGGAGGGCTGCCGTTCCCAGCGCCACGCCCAAACCCTCGATGCCCATCCTCATTGAGGATAAGGGAATCCCACCTCCCTCTGCTGTTTCCTATGCCTCTGGGACTCAAGTAGTGCTCCCCTCAAAACTCACCCCATCTTCAACTGAACCCCACCCCCAACCCAGGGCCCTCTCTTGCCCCGGCCCCACCATGGGGACAAGGACCACTGTGACTGGCTGGGAAGACAGGTAAACCACCTGCGAAAACAGAAATAGCAACCTATCCCAAAAGGAAATTGTTCAATGTGAACAAGTCAGAGAAAGAGACTGAAAGAAAAATGAATAGAATCGCTAGGACCCGTAAGAAAATGCTAAAACGATATCTATCATTTGTTAGCATCAGAATCGCAGAGGGTGAAGTGACAGTATTAGGGAAACAGGACAGCCAGAGTGACACCACGTGAAAATAAACTCCGTCTTGAAAGTAGCAAGATACATAGTCCTACCAGTCACAACCCATGGTCCTAAGATGTTTGGAGTTGAGAAAACAGATGAAAGGTACCTCCAAGGACATGCTCCCACAGCAGCGGAAAGTGCACGGTTCCCAACACCCATTAACAATATATGCTTTCAACAGAATTATGCCTTCATGGACTTACACACTGGTAAGTCAAGGATAGTTTTCTTTAAATCAATAGAATGATAAAAGTCATCGTGCTCTTAGCCCACCCGCACAAAGGCACAGATTAAGTTTAGTCTTTATATAGATAAGACCCCTATATAAGAAAAACCAGACCAGGCCAAGGCTCACGCCTGTAATCCTAGTATTTTGGGAGGCTGAGCTGGCCAGATCACCTGAGCTCAGGACTTCGAGACCAGCCTAAGCAACATCAGAAAATCTCATCACGACAAAAAACAAACAAAAAACCATCGAAAAATTAGCTGGGCATGGTGGCATGTACCTATACTCACAGCTACTCAGGAGGCTGAGGTGGGAGGAGCGCTTGAGCCCAGGAGGTCAAGGCTGCAGCGAGCTCTGATAACACCACCGCACTCCAGCCTCGGGGACAGAGTGAGACGCTGTCTCCAGTTTTAATAATCGAACCTAAAAACGTACAAATTTATCCATCGAATTCACTATATTAACACATGAATGGGAAAAAATGCTGTGGTAATCGAAATAGATGCACTGTTTGATGAAAATCAACATGTATTCAAATGAATACTCTCAGCAAATTGGGAACAGAATGGAATGACTCACTCTGATAAAGTCCGTCTACAAAAAAAGGAGAGTAAATAGGATGGTGAAATGTTGAAATTTTTCGGTTTCTCATCAGGGATAAGACAAGGATGTCCACTGTCACCATTGTAACGGGTGGGTCTGCGCAATGCCATAAAATCAGAAAAGGAAATAAAACTCTTTACAATGGCAACGACGGGCCCGCCACGGTGGCCCACGCCAGTAATCCCAGCACTGTGGGAGGTGAGGTGGGTGCATCACTTGCACTCAAAGGTTCAACAACAGCCCGGGAAACATGGCAAAACCCCGTCTCTACAAAGAATACAAAAGGGAAAAGAAAAAAAAATGGCGGAAACAAAACTGCTCTTATTCCAGGATGATATGTTTCTGTATATTGAAGACTGAAAACGACCTAGAAGTAAACTTTAGAATTCACAAGCATATTTCACAAGGCCGCTGGATAGAAAACCAATATGTAAGAATTATGTCTCCACCGGGCGCGGAGGCTCATGCCTGTAATCCCAGCACTTTGGGAGGCCAAGGCAGGTGAATCACGAGGTCAGGAGTTCAAGAGCACCCCGGCCAAGATGGCGAAAGCCCATCTCTAGTAAAAACACAAAACTTAGCCAGGCGTGCTGGTGGGTGCCTATAATCCCAGCTACTCGGGAGGCTGAGGCAGACAATTGCTTGAATCCGGGAGGCGGGGTTGCAGTGAGCAGAGATCGCGCCACTGCACTCCAGCCTGGGCGACAGAGCAAGACTCCGTCTCAAAAGAGAACAAAGAAAGAAAGAAAAAAAAAAAGAACGATGTCTCTACATACCAGCTCAGAGAGTTACAATACACGATTTCAAAGAATGATACATATTTCACAGCATCAAAAAGCTAGAAATAAAATTCACAAAAGATGCGCAAGACTTCTTTGCAGAAGGCTGTAAAGCTTTATTGGGAGAATTTTAATGAACAAATTTCCAACATAGGAGCAGCCTGCATCATTTCAACGTGTCTTCTTTTAACACTGTGATTGCTTTTCACCTGTAACAGAAACACAACGATTGGGAACATGACTTAGCAACAGATTATTCAGATGACCCTAAAGGCATACAAAGCACACTACACTTTGGGTTTTATTAAATGGACTAAAAACAGAACCCTATGGGTGATCCCGTGTCTTACACGCAATTGAACCTCTGCATAAACTTTGAGCGTACACCTGCAGAATTTAAAAGTAATTTCCTCCCTGAACATCAAGTGCTTCCTTTCAAGTCACAAGCACTTACAATTAACAGTCAGCAATTTGGAAAACACATGTGTAAAGCATACTTCAGTTGATTACTCAGGAAGTACTAGAGTCACGGTCTTTCAACTTTAAATCTTATCAATTCATGTCTCTAAAGCTGAAACTTACATGTAACATTTGATATGATTAGAGATGATTATATCGTATGTGTGTCTACAGTCTTATTAGAAATAGTGGCTCATGAAGACTGACAGTGGGGCAGGGAGCATGCATAGCACGGGCATCTTACTCACACCCATGATGAGCACCACTGACCTACATGCCACAGATGATGGGAACCAAACGGTCTCTCGCCATTTGATATTTATTTCAGTCACTCAAGGTTTCCGTGGGGAAAGATTTAAGAAGCAATTGTACCATTTGACCCAGCCATCCCATTACTGGGTATATACCCAAAGGACTATAAATCATGCTGCTATAAAGACACATGCACACGTATGCTTATTGCGGCATTATTCACGATAGCAAAGACTTGGAACCAACCCAAATGTCCAACAACGATAGACTGGATTAAGAAAATGTGGCACATATTCACCACGGAATACTATGCAGCCCTAAAAAATGATGAGTTCATGTCCTTTGTAGGGACATGGATGAAACTGGAAATCATCATTCTCAGTAAACTATCGCAAGAACAAAAAACCAAACACCGCATATTCTCACTCATAGGTGGGAACTGAACAATGAGATCACATGGACAGAGGAAGGGGAATATCACACCCTGGGGACTGTTGTGGGGTGGGGGGAGGGGGGAGGGATAGCACTGGGAGATGTACCTAATGCTAGATGATGAGATAGTGGGTGCAGCGCACCAGCATGGCACATGTATACATATGTAACTAAGCTGCACAATGTGCACATGTACCCTAAAACTTAAAGTATAATAATAAAAAAGTAAATAAATAAATAAAAGAAAAAAAAAAGAAGCAGTTGTTCATTGAAAGCCAGAGAAACCCTGCCTGGGCAACACAGTGAGACCTCATCTCTACAAAAATGAAAACAAAAAAATGTACTCAGGCACGGTGGCTTGTGCATGTAGTTCCAGCCACTCAGGAGGCCGAGGTGGGAGGACGGCTTTAGCCTGGGAGCCAGAGGTTGCAGTGAGCTGAAATTGCATCACTGCACTCCAGCCTGGGTGACACACTGAGACTCTGTCGCAAACAAACAAACAAACCAAGAAGAGGGAGAATTCACAATTTCACAAGATCTTACACTACGTGTTCAGCTCTCCACACGGAAAAACTAGGATGAAGCAGAGGGCCCGCTCACTTTCTTACTGACAATGAAATCTCAGTTCAGAGATTTTCAGATGACTCGGGCCAGGGTTTCATGATTTGTGATTAACAAACCATGCGAAGCAGATGATCTCTGTGTCCCACGCATTCTATGCAACAGGATCAGAGTATGAAAGAACCGGAATGGAAAATGGTTTTAAAATCTCTGACTTAAACTCACTATTTTCATAAGAACCAAAGATAGGTTTAGAAGGGAAAGGACTCACTCAGAATCTCGCCAAGGCTGTAAGAGCTGCTATTAGAACCCGCATGAGTGCTTCAGCATTTTTCACACCAAGTGATGGGTGTTACAAACGTGTTATGTATTGATTAAAAGCAGACCTTTACAAAAGCATCTGAAAATTGTGAGCTACTGGTTTAAGGATTTATACTCAAAACTTTTAATTCAACATAGCTTTGACTCAGTTTGTTTCCCTATCTGACAGTCTATCAGTCGGGTGCTGGGGCCTGAACTACGTTTCAAATAACCTTTATATAAGAACTCTGTTACTAAAGAGGCAGTATTGTTACCTCTCTGTTATTAAAAATATAATGCTGGGTCGGGCACGGTGGCTCTCGCCTGTAATCCCGGCAATTTCGATGGTCGAGGCAGGTGGATCACCTGAGGTCAGGAGTTCGGGAACAACCTGTGCAACAGAACGAAACCCTGTCTCTACTAAAAATACAAAAATTAGCTGGGCGCGGCGGAGCATGCCTGTAAGCCCGGCTCCGCCAGAGGCTCAGGCAGGAGAATCACTTGAACCCTGGAGACAGAATTTCCAGTGAGCCGAGGTGGCACCACTGCACTCCAGCCTGGTCTTCGGAGCGAGACTCCGTCTCAAAAACATAGTAAGAATTACAATATGATACTGTGGAAACAGACACCCTACAATGTGCATGCCTAATGGATTGCCTACCTTCTTCAGGCGTTTTCACCTCCTCTGGATTTGGCGGGTCCATCTCCTGCCCATCAGGACCATCTTCACACTCACACCCAGTCTGTGGGTGACCCTGTTCCTGGCTATCAGCTTCAGGCTTCGGCCCTTAAAAATAAAAACTACATATCAATTTAAGCAGTAAAGCATAAAGTATGAATAAGAAAATAATATTCATGCTCTCGGTATTATTAGATAAAAGCTTTAGCTAACGTAATAATAAATGTGTTGATAAGAATCCCAGGAACATTATTTCAGGAGTCCGTTAGCAGAAAACAGGAAAACAAGGTGTTCCAAATATTACCCTCTTCCTTTCCGAAGACTGCCCTCAGACAACTTTGCTGCCTCCTTTGCACTTCTCTGTTATTCTACTTCTGATTGTCCTTCTCGTATTAAATGACTCAAGGCTCAAATCCCGTCTCTCACAGCACTTACACTCCTAGCGCTCAGACTCTTACATGGCATGAGTAGCCACCAATAAACGCTGAGTGAGAAAACTCTTTTAAAAATACATGAAAAAGCCCAAACTGCAGAATATTCTGCAAACCAACTGGTCTATCCTCTCCAAAAATGTCCGTATCGTGAATGACAAGAAAAATTAAGGAAACATTACAGGTTAAAGGAAACTAAAAACACCTGAAAAGCACATGCAAGGTGTGATTCTGAACTGGACTCTGGATCAGAAAAAGAAATCCTATCAATAAAATTATCTGGGCCGGGCGTGGGGTCTCACGCCTGCAATCCAAACATTTTGGGATGCCAAGGTGGGCAGAGCAGGTGAGGCCAGAAGTTCAAGACCGCAGTGGCCGGCGCCTGTAGTCCCAGCTACACGGGAGGCTGAGGCATGAGAATCCCTAGAACCTGGGAGGTGTAGGTTGCAGTGAGCCGAGATCGCACTACTGCACTCCAACCTGGCCCACAGAGAGAGACTCCGTCTCAACAAAGAAAAAAAAAAGGAAAAAAGAAATTTTCTGGGGAACTGGCAAAATTTGAGTATGCACTCTGTATTAAATGACTCCATTTTCTCATTGTTAAATTTCCTGATTTTGATCTTTGTGCAGTGATGATCCAAGAAATGACTTTCTCTTTGCTCTGACGATATACACACCCTCAAGTACATAGGGTAAAGGACCATAATACCTGAAACTTTATCAAAACAATTCAGCATTAATAACAGTAAACATATATCCGTTTGTGTGTGTGTGTGTGTGAGTGTGTGGGCAGCACGGTAAGAGAGGGAGGGAAGAGGTGAAACCTATGAAGCGAAAGCTTTTAACAATTGGTGAATCCAGGTGTAAACTATACGAGTTCATTGTTCTATTCTTCCAAATTTTATATAAATGTTATGTCTTGAAGATAGATACAGTAAAAATTTAAAAGAATATATGATAACTGCACTGAACTTTAGGAAGAAAGGAATTTCCGATTGTGGTAAAACATACAGATATGGTAAAATTTACCATCTTAACTATTTTTAAGTGGTACAGTTCACTAAGGAGTTACGTTTGCAACATTACCAGCCACTAGGCACAAAAACTTTGCATCTGTGTTTTCCTATACCTTGAAACCTTTATTTATTTAATGAATTTCTTTATGTATTTATGTATTCATTTATTTATTTATTAGCGATGAGGTCTCACTGTGTTTCCCAGGCTGGGCTTGAACTCCAGGGCTCAAGCAATCCTCTCACCTCAGCGTCCCAAGTGGCTGGGACTATGAGTGCATGGCATTCAGCCCAGCTTTAGACCTTTCTCCTAAATGACAATCTAAGGATAAAACACAGGACATGTATAATGCTTATATTCAGCCGTAGAGTACCAACAGCAGTGTGCGTCAGCTGAGAAATCTGAAGTCTACCACGTGGATAGGATTTCAGTTACAATTACAATGTCAGTTTCTGAAGGACTGATTTGCTGGATGGATTTGAGGACTATGGAAAATCTTACAGTCACGACACCCATTACCTATTGGGGTAAAGAGAAACTTCACTTTGTTCAAATAAAGTTATATTTAGGTCCGAAGGTCCTAAAGGTAATATTCCATAAATGAACCCCGTGAAGAACAAAGCACCAAATATAACATTGTTTGTGAATCACAGAAAATATACTGTCCCGCACTGAGAATAAGGGAGTGGGCGGACAGCAATTAATGGGCATTGTTGTCAGTCAGATTCTAGGAACTTTTAACAGTGCATCCCTGAAATAATCCATGACCTCCGTTACATAAATGCTTCCTTTCAAAACATTTTATCTCCGAGAAATTATTTCCATCTCACGTTAATCTCAGGATAATTCCGTTTTTGCTTTTCTAACCATAAAAGGATTTAATCACCTCCTAAAAGCCGCTGAGAAAAATCACTAAGCCAGCTACCCGTATGGCAGTATCCTCATTTATCCAGCTTTTATCAAACGTACCATATAAAAATATCAATCAACGGAAATGGGGGCCAACATTCAGCGACTCGGTTTTTGGAGCTGCTCCTACTCCTCTGAACTGGGTCTATTCTTGGGTCAGTACTAAGCTACCTTACAGTAAAGCCTTTTGAGTTTTAAGCATTTTCAGCAAAATCACTTCCTTCTTTACAGCAACATAGATGATAGGAAGACACAAACCTTGGAACACAGTACAAATGTTGTATTCACCAGTCAAGGGTTCTTGGATAACACACAATCCTGGCACCTCCATTCTCTCATTCATAAAGTCGAGAACTTTTATCATAGTGAGGGATTTGCCTAAGCTAAGCTGCAAACTACATAGCCTCCTCGCTTTTCCAGTCAATTTCAGGCATTCTTTCCATTGTTTTCTTTCCTCCTGTTCCTCCTATGTGACAATGCCTAACACACACACACACACACACACGTGCAAACACAGACACGAACACACACACACGCACACACCAGCAGACGTTCTTCTTCCCTTTCCCTCACCTTGACCTGCACATGCTCCCTCATCCTCTCCCTCCTGAGCAGCTGCAGGATCCTGACGTTGAGTTGCTGGTTCCCCTTCTTCAGGTGTTTCTGGTTCCACTTCATCACTGAACTGCTCGGGCTGGGGAATACGTGTGGGTGTGCAAATAAACAATAAGTTTCGTTATTGATACAAAATTTTACATATATACACAGAATACATAGCTATTTCTGGTCATAACTAAGCCTAAAGACATTTCTCCAACTCTATGCTCTATGCCCAATAAGGTTACTCCACCCACAGGGAGGTTACTGTGAGAAAAGTGACGCACGAGGACTTTGGAGGCTATTATACTCTGTGTTGGAATACATGTGTACAATCTGTCATTAACAAACAAAGCCTGAGAAAGAAGTCATGGGCAAAAGCTGAAGAACACGAGAGGAAAAAAAAATCCTCCAGAATCAATGTTTCCTTCATGAGATGCCATCATCATTTTTTATGAGCAGGAAAGACCTTTATCAGCATTTCCACACTAATGCAACAACGCTATCACAAAAATTAATTTCTACTAATAGAAAACATCGAATTAACGTTTAAGCACTCACCCGCATAGGCCCAATCATTTCAGGAGGCTGTAAATAGCGTCTTCGTCCAGGCCAATAATAGGTCGATCTTCCTCGCCAATTCATATTTCACACTGAAAACAGACAACCGTGATTGAGTACGTGCGCTCCAGAGGGCTGCTATATTCGATCGCTTCCATGGATAAATGTTAACTTGCCGTTTTACTTTTGAAAATACTCTCAAAATAAGTCCCAGAGTTAAGCATACGTGTGTACGCTGTCTGAGTGCCTACAAAGCCACTTCTGCTGGCCAGGCTGGCAGAGCAATCATCTTAAGGCGTGTGGCAAAAGGCAGAGGACATTTTTTTCTAAATTTCTTTCGGACACGCGGTCTCGCTGTGTTGCTCAGGCTGGAGTGCAGCGGCGTGATCACAGCTCACTGCAGCCTCGACCTCCCGCTCAAGGGATCCTCCCACCTCAGTGTCCCGAGTAACTGGGACTACGTAGGCGAGCGCCACTGCGCCCCGCAGACAGAGGTCATTTCTGATGAGGTTTAGTTTCACAAGTGCACTCCCCACGAAAACCCTAGTGAATCACAATTCTCGTGATTGCTGCTTTGGGCACACTCCCACTTCCTAGAGCCATTCACCCCGCCTCACAACAAGTTTGGTTGGACCACACTGCCTCGCCCACTCCTTCCCACTGTTTTTGGACCTTCCATGGCGGAGGTGAGACCTTGCAGTGCTTCTCACTCGGGCGCTCTGCACTCCACACCGCTGGGGGGGCGCTCACCAGGCCGCAGCCTTCCCAGCTGCCAGGCCCCTTCTTCACCACCCGCCTCGCCGCCGCCGGGGGCCCCATTCAGGGAATCTGCCCTGTGTCGTCGGGGGTTCCCGGCACCTCGGGACTTCCATCCCCCCAACAGCACTCACCCCATCTTCACCTGAGCCCCTGACCGCCTCCCCTCCACGGCCCACCTTCCTCCCCGTCCAGGCCCCTTCACGACCACGAAGCCGCCGGTGGCCTCGCAGCCTGTGAAGGGAAGGAGGACGACCTCGTGCCCCTTCTCCCTCAGAGGCCACAGACCAGGAAGCGGGACCCGCCTGACCCACCCGAGGCCCTCTCCACCCTCACTCACACTTCAGCCCCCGGGATGACTGGCCTGCAGACCTACCAGATGAATCTCAGTAGAGGAAAAAGAGTCCGGACGGCAGGAACCACACAGCACTGCCTCACAGCTCCCCGGCGTTCTTCGCGGGGGCGAAGGGGCCGGGCAGAAGACGCCCAGTGAACATGCGCACGGAGGCGGGAGCCCAGGGAGCATGCGCGGCTGTGGGCTGGGGAGGGCTGCCGTTCCCAGCGCCACGCCCCAAACCCTCGATGCCCATCCTCATTGAGGATAAGGGAATCCCACCTCCCTCTGCTGTTTCCTATGCCTCTGGGACTCAAGTAGTGCTCCCCTCAAAACTCACCCCATCTTCAACTGAACCCCACCCCCAACCCAGGGCCCTCTCTTGCCCCGGCCCCACCATGGGGACAAGGACCACTGTGACTGGCTGGGAAGACAGGTAAACCACCTGCGAAAACAGAAATAGCAACCTATCCCAAAAGGAAATTGTTCAATGTGAACAAGTCAGAGAAAGAGACTGAAAGAAAAATGAATAGAATCGCTAGGACCCGTAAGAAAATGCTAAAACGATATCTATCATTTGTTAGCATCAGAATCGCAGAGGGTGAAGTGACAGTATTAGGGAAACAGGACAGCCAGAGTGACACCACGTGAAAATAAACTCCGTCTTGAAAGTAGCAAGATACATAGTCCTACCAGTCACAACCCATGGTCCTAAGATGTTTGGAGTTGAGAAAACAGATGAAAGGTACCTCCAAGGACATGCTCCCACAGCAGCGGAAAGTGCACGGTTCCCAACACCCATTAACAATATATGCTTTCAACAGAATTATGCCTTCATGGACTTACACACTGGTAAGTCAAGGATAGTTTTCTTTAAATCAATAGAATGATAAAAGTCATCGTGCTCTTAGCCCACCCGCACAAAGGCACAGATTAAGTTTAGTCTTTATATAGATAAGACCCCTATATAAGAAAAACCAGACCAGGCCAAGGCTCACGCCTGTAATCCTAGTATTTTGGGAGGCTGAGCTGGCCAGATCACCTGAGCTCAGGACTTCGAGACCAGCCTAAGCAACATCAGAAAATCTCATCACGACAAAAAACAAACAAAAAACCATCGAAAAATTAGCTGGGCATGGTGGCATGTACCTATACTCACAGCTACTCAGGAGGCTGAGGTGGGAGGAGCGCTTGAGCCCAGGAGGTCAAGGCTGCAGCGAGCTCTGATAACACCACCGCACTCCAGCCTCGGGGACAGAGTGAGACGCTGTCTCCAGTTTTAATAATCGAACCTAAAAACGTACAAATTTATCCATCGAATTCACTATATTAACACATGAATGGGAAAAAATGCTGTGGTAATCGAAATAGATGCACTGTTTGATGAAAATCAACATGTATTCAAATGAATACTCTCAGCAAATTGGGAACAGAATGGAATGACTCACTCTGATAAAGTCCGTCTACAAAAAAAGGAGAGTAAATAGGATGGTGAAATGTTGAAATTTTTCGGTTTCTCATCAGGGATAAGACAAGGATGTCCACTGTCACCATTGTAACGGGTGGGTCTGCGCAATGCCATAAAATCAGAAAAGGAAATAAAACTCTTTACAATGGCAACGACGGGCCCGCCACGGTGGCCCACGCCAGTAATCCCAGCACTGTGGGAGGTGAGGTGGGTGCATCACTTGCACTCAAAGGTTCAACAACAGCCCGGGAAACATGGCAAAACCCCGTCTCTACAAAGAATACAAAAGGGAAAAGAAAAAAAAATGGCGGAAACAAAACTGCTCTTATTCCAGGATGATATGTTTCTGTATATTGAAGACTGAAAACGACCTAGAAGTAAACTTTAGAATTCACAAGCATATTTCACAAGGCCGCTGGATAGAAAACCAATATGTAAGAATTATGTCTCCACCGGGCGCGGAGGCTCATGCCTGTAATCCCAGCACTTTGGGAGGCCAAGGCAGGTGAATCACGAGGTCAGGAGTTCAAGAGCACCCCGGCCAAGATGGCGAAAGCCCATCTCTAGTAAAAACACAAAACTTAGCCAGGCGTGCTGGTGGGTGCCTATAATCCCAGCTACTCGGGAGGCTGAGGCAGACAATTGCTTGAATCCGGGAGGCGGGGTTGCAGTGAGCAGAGATCGCGCCACTGCACTCCAGCCTGGGCGACAGAGCAAGACTCCGTCTCAAAAGAGAACAAAGAAAGAAAGAAAAAAAAAAAAGAACGATGTCTCTACATACCAGCTCAGAGAGTTACAATACACGATTTCAAAGAATGATACATATTTCACAGCATCAAAAAGCTAGAAATAAAATTCACAAAAGATGCGCAAGACTTCTTTGCAGAAGGCTGTAAAGCTTTATTGGGAGAATTTTAATGAACAAATTTCCAACATAGGAGCAGCCTGCATCATTTCAACGTGTCTTCTTTTAACACTGTGATTGCTTTTCACCTGTAACAGAAACACAACGATTGGGAACATGACTTAGCAACAGATTATTCAGATGACCCTAAAGGCATACAAAGCACACTACACTTTGGGTTTTATTAAATGGACTAAAAACAGAACCCTATGGGTGATCCCGTGTCTTACACGCAATTGAACCTCTGCATAAACTTTGAGCGTACACCTGCAGAATTTAAAAGTAATTTCCTCCCTGAACATCAAGTGCTTCCTTTCAAGTCACAAGCACTTACAATTAACAGTCAGCAATTTGGAAAACACATGTGTAAAGCATACTTCAGTTGATTACTCAGGAAGTACTACAGTCACGGTCTTTCAACTTTAAATCTTATCAATTCATGTCTCTAAAGCTGAAACTTACATGTAACATTTGATATGATTAGAGATGATTATATCGTATGTGTGTCTACAGTCTTATTAGAAATAGTGGCTCATGAAGACTGACAGTGGGGCAGGGAGCATGCATAGCACGGGCATCTTACTCACACCCATGATGAGCACCACTGACCTACATGCCACAGATGATGGGAACCAAACGGTCTCTCGCCATTTGATATTTATTTCAGTCACTCAAGGTTTCCGTGGGGAAAGATTTAAGAAGCAATTGTACCATTTGACCCAGCCATCCCATTACTGGGTATATACCCAAAGGACTATAAATCATGCTGCTATAAAGACACATGCACACGTATGCTTATTGCGGCATTATTCACGATAGCAAAGACTTGGAACCAACCCAAATGTCCAACAACGATAGACTGGATTAAGAAAATGTGGCACATATTCACCACGGAATACTATGCAGCCCTAAAAAATGATGAGTTCATGTCCTTTGTAGGGACATGGATGAAACTGGAAATCATCATTCTCAGTAAACTATCGCAAGAACAAAAAACCAAACACCGCATATTCTCACTCATAGGTGGGAACTGAACAATGAGATCACATGGACAGAGGAAGGGGAATATCACACCCTGGGGACTGTTGTGGGGTGGGGGGAGGGGGGAGGGATAGCACTGGGAGATGTACCTAATGCTAGATGATGAGATAGTGGTTGCAGCGCACCAGCATGGCACATGTATACATATGTAACTAAGCTGCACAATGTGCACATGTACCCTAAAACTTAAAGTATAATAATAAAAAAGTAAATAAATAAATAAAAGAAAAAAAAAAGAAGCAGTTGTTCATTGAAAGCCAGAGAAACCCTGCCTGGGCAACACAGTGAGACCTCATCTCTACAAAAATGAAAACAAAAAAATGTACTCAGGCACGGTGGCTTGTGCATGTAGTTCCAGCCACTCAGGAGGCCGAGGTGGGAGGACGGCTTTAGCCTGGGAGCCAGAGGTTGCAGTGAGCTGAAATTGCATCACTGCACTCCAGCCTGGGTGACACACTGAGACTCTGTCGCAAACAAACAAACAAACCAAGAAGAGGGAGAATTCACAATTTCACAAGATCTTACACTACGTGTTCAGCTCTCCACACGGAAAAACTAGGATGAAGCAGAGGGCCCGCTCACTTTCTTACTGACAATGAAATCTCAGTTCAGAGATTTTCAGATGACTCGGGCCAGGGTTTCATGATTTGTGATTAACAAACCATGCGAAGCAGATGATCTCTGTGTCCCACGCATTCTATGCAACAGGATCAGAGTATGAAAGAACCGGAATGGAAAATGGTTTTAAAATCTCTGACTTAAACTCACTATTTTCATAAGAACCAAAGATAGGTTTAGAAGGGAAAGGACTCACTCAGAATCTCGCCAAGGCTGTAAGAGCTGCTATTAGAACCCGCATGAGTGCTTCAGCATTTTTCACACCAAGTGATGGGTGTTACAAACGTGTTATGTATTGATTAAAAGCAGACCTTTACAAAAGCATCTGAAAATTGTGAGCTACTGGTTTAAGGATTTATACTCAAAACTTTTAATTCAACATAGCTTTGACTCAGTTTGTTTCCCTATCTGACAGTCTATCAGTCGGGTGCTGGGGCCTGAACTACGTTTCAAATAACCTTTATATAAGAACTCTGTTACTAAAGAGGCAGTATTGTTACCTCTCTGTTATTAAAAATATAATGCTGGGTCGGGCACGGTGGCTCTCGCCTGTAATCCCGGCAATTTCGATGGTCGAGGCAGGTGGATCACCTGAGGTCAGGAGTTCGGGAACAACCTGTGCAACAGAACGAAACCCTGTCTCTACTAAAAATACAAAAATTAGCTGGGCGCGGCGGAGCATGCCTGTAAGCCCGGCTCCGCCAGAGGCTCAGGCAGGAGAATCACTTGAACCCTGGAGACAGAATTTCCAGTGAGCCGAGGTGGCACCACTGCACTCCAGCCTGGTCTTCGGAGCGAGACTCCGTCTCAAAAACATAGTAAGAATTACAATATGATACTGTGGAAACAGACACCCTACAATGTGCATGCCTAATGGATTGCCTACCTTCTTCAGGCGTTTTCACCTCCTCTGGATTTGGCGGGTCCATCTCCTGCCCATCAGGACCATCTTCACACTCACACCCAGTCTGTGGGTGACCCTGTTCCTGGCTATCAGCTTCAGGCTTCGGCCCTTAAAAATAAAAACTACATATCAATTTAAGCAGTAAAGCATAAAGTATGAATAAGAAAATAATATTCATGCTCTCGGTATTATTAGATAAAAGCTTTAGCTAACGTAATAATAAATGTGTTGATAAGAATCCCAGGAACATTATTTCAGGAGTCCGTTAGCAGAAAACAGGAAAACAAGGTGTTCCAAATATTACCCTCTTCCTTTCCGAAGACTGCCCTCAGACAACTTTGCTGCCTCCTTTGCACTTCTCTGTTATTCTACTTCTGATTGTCCTTCTCGTATTAAATGACTCAAGGCTCAAATCCCGTCTCTCACAGCACTTACACTCCTAGCGCTCAGACTCTTACATGGCATGAGTAGCCACCAATAAACGCTGAGTGAGAAAACTCTTTTAAAAATACATGAAAAAGCCCAAACTGCAGAATATTCTGCAAACCAACTGGTCTATCCTCTCCAAAAATGTCCGTATCGTGAATGACAAGAAAAATTAAGGAAACATTACAGGTTAAAGGAAACTAAAAACACCTGAAAAGCACATGCAAGGTGTGATTCTGAACTGGACTCTGGATCAGAAAAAGAAATCCTATCAATAAAATTATCTGGGCCGGGCGTGGGGTCTCACGCCTGCAATCCAAACATTTTGGGATGCCAAGGTGGGCAGAGCAGGTGAGGCCAGAAGTTCAAGACCGCAGTGGCCGGCGCCTGTAGTCCCAGCTACACGGGAGGCTGAGGCATGAGAATCCCTAGAACCTGGGAGGTGTAGGTTGCAGTGAGCCGAGATCGCACTACTGCACTCCAACCTGGCCCACAGAGAGAGACTCCGTCTCAACAAAGAAAAAAAAAAGGAAAAAAGAAATTTTCTGGGGAACTGGCAAAATTTGAGTATGCACTCTGTATTAAATGACTCCATTTTCTCATTGTTAAATTTCCTGATTTTGATCTTTGTGCAGTGATGATCCAAGAAATGACTTTCTCTTTGCTCTGACGATATACACACCCTCAAGTACATAGGGTAAAGGACCATAATACCTGAAACTTTATCGAAACAATTCAGCATTAATAACAGTAAACATATATCCGTTTGTGTGTGTGTGTGTGTGAGTGTGTGGGCAGCACGGTAAGAGAGGGAGGGAAGAGGTGAAACCTATGAAGCGAAAGCTTTTAACAATTGGTGAATCCAGGTGTAAAGTATACGAGTTCGTTGTTCTATTCTTCCAAATTTTATATAAATGTAATGTCTTGAAGATAGATACAGTAAAAATTTAAAAGAATATATGATAACTGCACTGAACTTTAGGAAGAAAGGAATTTCCGATTGTGGTAAAACATACAGATATCGTAAAATTTACCATCTTAACTATTTTTAAGTGGTACAGTTCACTAAGGAGTTACGTTTGCAACATTACCAGCCACTAGGCACAAAAACTTCGCATCTGTGTTTTCCTATACCTTGAAACCTTTATTTATTTAATGAATTTCTTTATGTATTTATGTATTCATTTATTTATTTATTAGCGATGAGGTCTCACTGTGTTTCCCAGGCTGGGCTTGAACTCCAGGGCTCAAGCAATCCTCTCACCTCAGCCTCCCAAGTAGCTGGGACTATGAGTGCATGGCATTCAGCCCAGCTTTAGACCTTTCTCCTAAATGACAATCTAAGGATAAAACACAGGACATGTATAATGCTTATATTCAGCCGTAGAGTACCAACAGCAGTGTGCGTCAGCTGAGAAATCTGAAGTCTACCACGTGGATAGGATTTCAGTTACAATTACAATGTCAGTTTCTGAAGGATTGATTGGCTGGTTGGATGTGAGGACTATGGAAAATCTTACAGTCACGACACCCATTACCTATTGGGGTAAAGAGAAACTTCACTTTGTTCAAATAAAGTTATATTTAGGTCCGAAGGTCCTAAAGGTAATATTCCATAAATGAACCCCGTGAAGAACAAAGCACCAAATATAACATTGTTTGTGAATCACAGAAAATATACTGTCCCCCACTGAGAATAAGGGAGTGGGCGGACAGCAATTAATGGGCATTGTTGTCAGTCAGATTCTAGGAACTTTTAACAGTGCATCCCTGGAATAATCCACGACCTCCGTTACATAAATGCTTCCTTTCAAAACATTTTATCTCCGAGAAATTATTTCCATCTCACGTTCATCTCAGGATAATTCCGTTTTTGCTTTTCTAACCATAAAAGGATTGAATCACCTCCTAAAAGCCGCTGAGAAAAATCACTAAGCCAGCTACCCGTATGGCAGTATCCTCATTTATCCAGCTTTTATCAAACGTACCATATAAAAATATCAATCAAAGGAAACGAACGACAACATTCAGCGACTCGGTTTTTGGAGCTGCTCCTGCTCCTCTGAACTGGGTCTATTCTTGGGTCAGTACTAAGCTACCTTACAGTAAAGCCTTTTGAGTTTTAAGCATTTTCAGCAAAATCACTTCCTTCTTTACAGCAACATAGATGATAGGAAGACACAAACCTTGGAACACAGTACAAATGTTGTATTCACCAGTCAAGGGTTCTTGGATAACACACAATCCTGGCACCTCCATTCTCTCATTCATAAAGTCGAGAACTTTTATCATAGTGAGGGATTTGCCCAAGCTAAGCTGCAAACTACATAGCCTCCTCGCTTTTCCAGTCAATTTCAGGCATTCTTTCCATTGTTTTCTTTCCTCCTGTTCCTCCTATGTGACAATGCCTAACACACACACACACACACGTGCAAACACAGACACGAACACACACACACGCACACACCAGCAGACGTTCTTCTTCCCTTTCCCTCACCTTGACCTGCACATGCTCCCTCATCCTCTCCCTCCTGAGCAGCTGCAGGATCCTGACGTTGAGTTGCTGGTTCCCCTTCTTCAGGTGTTTCTGGTTCCACTTCATCACTGAACTGCTCGGGCTGGGGAATACGTGTGGGTGTGCAAATAAACAATAAGTTTCGTTATTGATACAAAATTTTACATATATACACAGAATACATAGCTATTTCTGGTCATAACTAAGCCTAAAGACATTTCTCCAACTCTATGCTCTATGCCCAATAAGGTTACTCCACCCACAGGGAGGTTACTGTGAGAAAAGTGACGCACGAGGACTTTGGAGGCTATTATACTCTGTGTTGGAATACATGTGTACAATCTGTCATTAACAAACAAAGCCTGAGAAAGAAGTCATGGGCAAAAGCTGAAGAACACGAGAGGAAAAAAAAATCCTCCAGAATCAATGTTTCCTTCATGAGATGCCATCATCATTTTTTATGAGCAGGAAAGACCTTTATCGGCATTTCCACACTAATGCAACAACGCTATCACAAAAATTAATTTCTACTAATAGAAAACATCGAATTAACGTTTAAGCACTCACCCGCATAGGCCCAATCATTTCAGGAGGCTGTAAATAGCGTCTTCGTCCAGGCCAATAATAGGTCGATCTTCCTCGCCAATTCATATTTCACACTGAAAACAGACAACCGTGATTGAGAACGTGCGCTCCAGAGGGCTGCTATATTCGATCGCTTCCATGGATAAATGTTAACTTGCCGTTTTACTTTTGAAAATACTCTCAAAATAAGTCCCAGAGTTAAGCATACGTGTGTACGCTGTCTGAGTGCCTACAAAGCCACTTCTGCTGGCCAGGCTGGCAGAGCAATCATCTTAAGGCGTGTGGCAAAAGGCAGAGGACATTTTTTTCTAAATTTCTTTTGGACACGCGGTCTCGCTGTGTTGCTCAGGCTGGAGTGCAGCGGCGTGATCACAGCTCACTGCAGCCTCGACCTCCCGCTCAAGGGATCCTCCCACCTCAGTGTCCCGAGTAACTGGGACTACGTAGGCGAGCACCACTGCGCCCCGCAGACAGAGGTCATTTCTGATGAGGTTTAGTTTCACAAGTGCACTCCCCACGAAAACCCTAGTGAATCACAATTCTCGTGATTGCTGCTTTGGGCACACTCCCACTTCCTAGAGCCATTCACCCCGCCTCACAACAAGTTTGGTTGGACCACACTGCCTCGCCCACTCCTTCCCACTGTTTTTGGACCTTCCATGGCGGAGGTGAGACCTTGCAGTGCTTCTCACTCGGGCGCTCTGCACTCCACACCGCTGGGGGGGCGCTCACCAGGCCGCAGCCTTCCCAGCTGCCAGGCCCCTTCTTCACCACCCGCCTCGCCGCCGCCGGGGGCCCCATTCAGGGAATCTGCCCTGTGTCGTCGGGGGTTCCCGGCACCTCGGGACTTCCATCCCCCCAACAGCACTCACCCCATCTTCACCTGAGCCCCTGACCGCCTCCCCTCCACGGCCCACCTTCCTCCCCGTCCAGGCCCCTTCACGACCACGAAGCCGCCGGTGGCCTCGCAGCCTGTGAAGGGAAGGAGGACGACCTCGTGCCCCTTCTCCCTCAGAGGCCACAGACCAGGAAGCGGGACCCGCCTGACCCACCCGAGGCCCTCTCCACCCTCACTCACACTTCAGCCCCCGGGATGACTGGCCTGCAGACCTACCAGATGAATCTCAGTAGAGGAAAAAGAGTCCGGACGGCAGGAACCACACAGCACTGCCTCACAGCTCCCCGGCGTTCTTCGCGGGGGCGAAGGGGCCGGGCAGAAGACGCCCAGTGAACATGCGCACGGAGGCGGGAGCCCAGGGAGCATGCGCGGCTGTGGGCTGGGGAGGGCTGCCGTTCCCAGCGCCACGCCCCAAACCCTCGATGCCCATCCTCATTGAGGATAAGGGAATCCCACCTCCCTCTGCTGTTTCCTATGCCTCTGGGACTCAAGTAGTGCTCCCCTCAAAACTCACCCCATCTTCAACTGAACCCCACCCCCAACCCAGGGCCCTCTCTTGCCCCGGCCCCACCATGGGGACAAGGACCACTGTGACTGGCTGGGAAGACAGGTAAACCACCTGCGAAAACAGAAATAGCAACCTATCCCAAAAGGAAATTGTTCAATGTGAACAAGTCAGAGAAAGAGACTGAAAGAAAAATGAATAGAATCGCTAGGACCCGTAAGAAAATGCTAAAACGATATCTATCATTTGTTAGCATCAGAATCGCAGAGGGTGAAGTGACAGTATTAGGGAAACAGGACAGCCAGAGTGACACCACGTGAAAATAAACTCCGTCTTGAAAGTAGCAAGATACATAGTCCTACCAGTCACAACCCATGGTCCTAAGATGTTTGGAGTTGAGAAAACAGATGAAAGGTACCTCCAAGGACATGCTCCCACAGCAGCGGAAAGTGCACGGTTCCCAACACCCATTAACAATATATGCTTTCAACAGAATTATGCCTTCATGGACTTACACACTGGTAAGTCAAGGATAGTTTTCTTTAAATCAATAGAATGATAAAAGTCATCGTGCTCTTAGCCCACCCGCACAAAGGCACAGATTAAGTTTAGTCTTTATATAGATAAGACCCCTATATAAGAAAAACCAGACCAGGCCAAGGCTCACGCCTGTAATCCTAGTATTTTGGGAGGCTGAGCTGGCCAGATCACCTGAGCTCAGGACTTCGAGACCAGCCTAAGCAACATCAGAAAATCTCATCACGACAAAAAACAAACAAAAAACCATCGAAAAATTAGCTGGGCATGGTGGCATGTACCTATACTCACAGCTACTCAGGAGGCTGAGGTGGGAGGAGCGCTTGAGCCCAGGAGGTCAAGGCTGCAGCGAGCTCTGATAACACCACCGCACTCCAGCCTCGGGGACAGAGTGAGACGCTGTCTCCAGTTTTAATAATCGAACCTAAAAACGTACAAATTTATCCATCGAATTCACTATATTAACACATGAATGGGAAAAAATGCTGTGGTAATCGAAATAGATGCACTGTTTGATGAAAATCAACATGTATTCAAATGAATACTCTCAGCAAATTGGGAACAGAATGGAATGACTCACTCTGATAAAGTCCGTCTACAAAAAAAGGAGAGTAAATAGGATGGTGAAATGTTGAAATTTTTCGGTTTCTCATCAGGGATAAGACAAGGATGTCCACTGTCACCAT
Organism: Pan paniscus; assembly: GCF_029289425.2. NCBI lineage: Eukaryota > Metazoa > Chordata > Mammalia > Primates > Hominidae > Pan > Pan paniscus. Next base: position 50,967,273 of record NC_073272.2, on the reverse strand, counting down.
TGTAACGGGTGGGTCTGCGCAATGCCATAAAATCAGAAAAGGAAATAAAACTCTTTACAATGGCAACGACGGGCCCGCCACGGTGGCCCACGCCAGTAATCCCAGCACTGTGGGAGGTGAGGTGGGTGCATCACTTGCACTCAAAGGTTCAACAACAGCCCGGGAAACATGGCAAAACCCCGTCTCTACAAAGAATACAAAAGGGAAAAGAAAAAAAAATGGCGGAAACAAAACTGCTCTTATTCCAGGATGATATGTTTCTGTATATTGAAGACTGAAAACGACCTAGAAGTAAACTTTAGAATTCACAAGCATATTTCACAAGGCCGCTGGATAGAAAACCAATATGTAAGAATTATGTCTCCACCGGGCGCGGAGGCTCATGCCTGTAATCCCAGCACTTTGGGAGGCCAAGGCAGGTGAATCACGAGGTCAGGAGTTCAAGAGCACCCCGGCCAAGATGGCGAAAGCCCATCTCTAGTAAAAACACAAAACTTAGCCAGGCGTGCTGGTGGGTGCCTATAATCCCAGCTACTCGGGAGGCTGAGGCAGACAATTGCTTGAATCCGGGAGGCGGGGTTGCAGTGAGCAGAGATCGCGCCACTGCACTCCAGCCTGGGCGACAGAGCAAGACTCCGTCTCAAAAGAGAACAAAGAAAGAAAGAAAAAAAAAAAAGAACGATGTCTCTACATACCAGCTCAGAGAGTTACAATACACGATTTCAAAGAATGATACATATTTCACAGCATCAAAAAGCTAGAAATAAAATTCACAAAAGATGCGCAAGACTTCTTTGCAGAAGGCTGTAAAGCTTTATTGGGAGAATTTTAATGAACAAATTTCCAACATAGGAGCAGCCTGCATCATTTCAACGTGTCTTCTTTTAACACTGTGATTGCTTTTCACCTGTAACAGAAACACAACGATTGGGAACATGACTTAGCAACAGATTATTCAGATGACCCTAAAGGCATACAAAGCACACTACACTTTGGGTTTTATTAAATGGACTAAAAACAGAACCCTATGGGTGATCCCGTGTCTTACACGCAATTGAACCTCTGCATAAACTTTGAGCGTACACCTGCAGAATTTAAAAGTAATTTCCTCCCTGAACATCAAGTGCTTCCTTTCAAGTCACAAGCACTTACAATTAACAGTCAGCAATTTGGAAAACACATGTGTAAAGCATACTTCAGTTGATTACTCAGGAAGTACTAGAGTCACGGTCTTTCAACTTTAAATCTTATCAATTCATGTCTCTAAAGCTGAAACTTACATGTAACATTTGATATGATTAGAGATGATTATATCGTATGTGTGTCTACAGTCTTATTAGAAATAGTGGCTCATGAAGACTGACAGTGGGGCAGGGAGCATGCATAGCACGGGCATCTTACTCACACCCATGATGAGCACCACTGACCTACATGCCACAGATGATGGGAACCAAACGGTCTCTCGCCATTTGATATTTATTTCAGTCACTCAAGGTTTCCGTGGGGAAAGATTTAAGAAGCAATTGTACCATTTGACCCAGCCATCCCATTACTGGGTATATACCCAAAGGACTATAAATCATGCTGCTATAAAGACACATGCACACGTATGCTTATTGCGGCATTATTCACGATAGCAAAGACTTGGAACCAACCCAAATGTCCAACAACGATAGACTGGATTAAGAAAATGTGGCACATATTCACCACGGAATACTATGCAGCCCTAAAAAATGATGAGTTCATGTCCTTTGTAGGGACATGGATGAAACTGGAAATCATCATTCTCAGTAAACTATCGCAAGAACAAAAAACCAAACACCGCATATTCTCACTCATAGGTGGGAACTGAACAATGAGATCACATGGACAGAGGAAGGGGAATATCACACCCTGGGGACTGTTGTGGGGTGGGGGGAGGGGGGAGGGATAGCACTGGGAGATGTACCTAATGCTAGATGATGAGATAGTGGGTGCAGCGCACCAGCATGGCACATGTATACATATGTAACTAAGCTGCACAATGTGCACATGTACCCTAAAACTTAAAGTATAATAATAAAAAAGTAAATAAATAAATAAAAGAAAAAAAAAAGAAGCAGTTGTTCATTGAAAGCCAGAGAAACCCTGCCTGGGCAACACAGTGAGACCTCATCTCTACAAAAATGAAAACAAAAAAATGTACTCAGGCACGGTGGCTTGTGCATGTAGTTCCAGCCACTCAGGAGGCCGAGGTGGGAGGACGGCTTTAGCCTGGGAGCCAGAGGTTGCAGTGAGCTGAAATTGCATCACTGCACTCCAGCCTGGGTGACACACTGAGACTCTGTCGCAAACAAACAAACAAACCAAGAAGAGGGAGAATTCACAATTTCACAAGATCTTACACTACGTGTTCAGCTCTCCACACGGAAAAACTAGGATGAAGCAGAGGGCCCGCTCACTTTCTTACTGACAATGAAATCTCAGTTCAGAGATTTTCAGATGACTCGGGCCAGGGTTTCATGATTTGTGATTAACAAACCATGCGAAGCAGATGATCTCTGTGTCCCACGCATTCTATGCAACAGGATCAGAGTATGAAAGAACCGGAATGGAAAATGGTTTTAAAATCTCTGACTTAAACTCACTATTTTCATAAGAACCAAAGATAGGTTTAGAAGGGAAAGGACTCACTCAGAATCTCGCCAAGGCTGTAAGAGCTGCTATTAGAACCCGCATGAGTGCTTCAGCATTTTTCACACCAAGTGATGGGTGTTACAAACGTGTTATGTATTGATTAAAAGCAGACCTTTACAAAAGCATCTGAAAATTGTGAGCTACTGGTTTAAGGATTTATACTCAAAACTTTTAATTCAACATAGCTTTGACTCAGTTTGTTTCCCTATCTGACAGTCTATCAGTCGGGTGCTGGGGCCTGAACTACGTTTCAAATAACCTTTATATAAGAACTCTGTTACTAAAGAGGCAGTATTGTTACCTCTCTGTTATTAAAAATATAATGCTGGGTCGGGCACGGTGGCTCTCGCCTGTAATCCCGGCAATTTCGATGGTCGAGGCAGGTGGATCACCTGAGGTCAGGAGTTCGGGAACAACCTGTGCAACAGAACGAAACCCTGTCTCTACTAAAAATACAAAAATTAGCTGGGCGCGGCGGAGCATGCCTGTAAGCCCGGCTCCGCCAGAGGCTCAGGCAGGAGAATCACTTGAACCCTGGAGACAGAATTTCCAGTGAGCCGAGGTGGCACCACTGCACTCCAGCCTGGTCTTCGGAGCGAGACTCCGTCTCAAAAACATAGTAAGAATTACAATATGATACTGTGGAAACAGACACCCTACAATGTGCATGCCTAATGGATTGCCTACCTTCTTCAGGCGTTTTCACCTCCTCTGGATTTGGCGGGTCCATCTCCTGCCCATCAGGACCATCTTCACACTCACACCCAGTCTGTGGGTGACCCTGTTCCTGGCTATCAGCTTCAGGCTTCGGCCCTTAAAAATAAAAACTACATATCAATTTAAGCAGTAAAGCATAAAGTATGAATAAGAAAATAATATTCATGCTCTCGGTATTATTAGATAAAAGCTTTAGCTAACGTAATAATAAATGTGTTGATAAGAATCCCAGGAACATTATTTCAGGAGTCCGTTAGCAGAAAACAGGAAAACAAGGTGTTCCAAATATTACCCTCTTCCTTTCCGAAGACTGCCCTCAGTCAACTTTGCTGCCTCCTTTGCACTTCTCTGTTATTCTACTTCTGATTGTCCTTCTCGTATTAAATGACTCAAGGCTCAAATCCCGTCTCTCACAGCACTTACACTCCTAGCGCTCAGACTCTTACATGGCATGAGTAGCCACCAATAAACGCTGAGTGAGAAAACTCTTTTAAAAATACATGAAAAAGCCCAAACTGCAGAATATTCTGCAAACCAACTGGTCTATCCTCTCCAAAAATGTCCGTATCGTGAATGACAAGAAAAATTAAGGAAACATTACAGGTTAAAGGAAACTAAAAACACCTGAAAAGCACATGCAAGGTGTGATTCTGAACTGGACTCTGGATCAGAAAAAGAAATCCTATCAATAAAATTATCTGGGCCGGGCGTGGGGTCTCACGCCTGCAATCCAAACATTTTGGGATGCCAAGGTGGGCAGAGCAGGTGAGGCCAGAAGTTCAAGACCGCAGTGGCCGGCGCCTGTAGTCCCAGCTACACGGGAGGCTGAGGCATGAGAATCCCTAGAACCTGGGAGGTGTAGGTTGCAGTGAGCCGAGATCGCACTACTGCACTCCAACCTGGCCCACAGAGAGAGACTCCGTCTCAACAAAGAAAAAAAAAAGGAAAAAAGAAATTTTCTGGGGAACTGGCAAAATTTGAGTATGCACTCTGTATTAAATGACTCCATTTTCTCATTGTTAAATTTCCTGATTTTGATCTTTGTGCAGTGATGATCCAAGAAATGACTTTCTCTTTGCTCTGACGATATACACACCCTCAAGTACATAGGGTAAAGGACCATAATACCTGAAACTTTATCAAAACAATTCAGCATTAATAACAGTAAACATATATCCGTTTGTGTGTGTGTGTGTGTGAGTGTGTGGGCAGCACGGTAAGAGAGGGAGGGAAGAGGTGAAACCTATGAAGCGAAAGCTTTTAACAATTGGTGAATCCAGGTGTAAACTATACGAGTTCATTGTTCTATTCTTCCAAATTTTATATAAATGTTATGTCTTGAAGATAGATACAGTAAAAATTTAAAAGAATATATGATAACTGCACTGAACTTTAGGAAGAAAGGAATTTCCGATTGTGGTAAAACATACAGATATGGTAAAATTTACCATCTTAACTATTTTTAAGTGGTACAGTTCACTAAGGAGTTACGTTTGCAACATTACCAGCCACTAGGCACAAAAACTTTGCATCTGTGTTTTCCTATACCTTGAAACCTTTATTTATTTAATGAATTTCTTTATGTATTTATGTATTCATTTATTTATTTATTAGCGATGAGGTCTCACTGTGTTTCCCAGGCTGGGCTTGAACTCCAGGGCTCAAGCAATCCTCTCACCTCAGCGTCCCAAGTGGCTGGGACTATGAGTGCATGGCATTCAGCCCAGCTTTAGACCTTTCTCCTAAATGACAATCTAAGGATAAAACACAGGACATGTATAATGCTTATATTCAGCCGTAGAGTACCAACAGCAGTGTGCGTCAGCTGAGAAATCTGAAGTCTACCACGTGGATAGGATTTCAGTTACAATTACAATGTCAGTTTCTGAAGGACTGATTTGCTGGATGGATTTGAGGACTATGGAAAATCTTACAGTCACGACACCCATTACCTATTGGGGTAAAGAGAAACTTCACTTTGTTCAAATAAAGTTATATTTAGGTCCGAAGGTCCTAAAGGTAATATTCCATAAATGAACCCCGTGAAGAACAAAGCACCAAATATAACATTGTTTGTGAATCACAGAAAATATACTGTCCCGCACTGAGAATAAGGGAGTGGGCGGACAGCAATTAATGGGCATTGTTGTCAGTCAGATTCTAGGAACTTTTAACAGTGCATCCCTGAAATAATCCATGACCTCCGTTACATAAATGCTTCCTTTCAAAACATTTTATCTCCGAGAAATTATTTCCATCTCACGTTAATCTCAGGATAATTCCGTTTTTGCTTTTCTAACCATAAAAGGATTTAATCACCTCCTAAAAGCCGCTGAGAAAAATCACTAAGCCAGCTACCCGTATGGCAGTATCCTCATTTATCCAGCTTTTATCAAACGTACCATATAAAAATATCAATCAACGGAAATGGGGGCCAACATTCAGCGACTCGGTTTTTGGAGCTGCTCCTACTCCTCTGAACTGGGTCTATTCTTGGGTCAGTACTAAGCTACCTTACAGTAAAGCCTTTTGAGTTTTAAGCATTTTCAGCAAAATCACTTCCTTCTTTACAGCAACATAGATGATAGGAAGACACAAACCTTGGAACACAGTACAAATGTTGTATTCACCAGTCAAGGGTTCTTGGATAACACACAATCCTGGCACCTCCATTCTCTCATTCATAAAGTCGAGAACTTTTATCATAGTGAGGGATTTGCCTAAGCTAAGCTGCAAACTACATAGCCTCCTCGCTTTTCCAGTCAATTTCAGGCATTCTTTCCATTGTTTTCTTTCCTCCTGTTCCTCCTATGTGACAATGCCTAACACACACACACACACACACACGTGCAAACACAGACACGAACACACACACACGCACACACCAGCAGACGTTCTTCTTCCCTTTCCCTCACCTTGACCTGCACATGCTCCCTCATCCTCTCCCTCCTGAGCAGCTGCAGGATCCTGACGTTGAGTTGCTGGTTCCCCTTCTTCAGGTGTTTCTGGTTCCACTTCATCACTGAACTGCTCGGGCTGGGGAATACGTGTGGGTGTGCAAATAAACAATAAGTTTCGTTATTGATACAAAATTTTACATATATACACAGAATACATAGCTATTTCTGGTCATAACTAAGCCTAAAGACATTTCTCCAACTCTATGCTCTATGCCCAATAAGGTTACTCCACCCACAGGGAGGTTACTGTGAGAAAAGTGACGCACGAGGACTTTGGAGGCTATTATACTCTGTGTTGGAATACATGTGTACAATCTGTCATTAACAAACAAAGCCTGAGAAAGAAGTCATGGGCAAAAGCTGAAGAACACGAGAGGAAAAAAAAATCCTCCAGAATCAATGTTTCCTTCATGAGATGCCATCATCATTTTTTATGAGCAGGAAAGACCTTTATCAGCATTTCCACACTAATGCAACAACGCTATCACAAAAATTAATTTCTACTAATAGAAAACATCGAATTAACGTTTAAGCACTCACCCGCATAGGCCCAATCATTTCAGGAGGCTGTAAATAGCGTCTTCGTCCAGGCCAATAATAGGTCGATCTTCCTCGCCAATTCATATTTCACACTGAAAACAGACAACCGTGATTGAGAACGTGCGCTCCAGAGGGCTGCTATATTCGATCGCTTCCATGGATAAATGTTAACTTGCCGTTTTACTTTTGAAAATACTCTCAAAATAAGTCCCAGAGTTAAGCATACGTGTGTACGCTGTCTGAGTGCCTACAAAGCCACTTCTGCTGGCCAGGCTGGCAGAGCAATCATCTTAAGGCGTGTGGCAAAAGGCAGAGGACATTTTTTTCTAAATTTCTTTTGGACACGCGGTCTCGCTGTGTTGCTCAGGCTGGAGTGCAGCGGCGTGATCACAGCTCACTGCAGCCTCGACCTCCCGCTCAAGGGATCCTCCCACCTCAGTGTCCCGAGTAACTGGGACTACGTAGGCGAGCACCACTGCGCCCCGCAGACAGAGGTCATTTCTGATGAGGTTTAGTTTCACAAGTGCACTCCCCACGAAAACCCTAGTGAATCACAATTCTCGTGATTGCTGCTTTGGGCACACTCCCACTTCCTAGAGCCATTCACCCCGCCTCACAACAAGTTTGGTTGGACCACACTGCCTCGCCCACTCCTTCCCACTGTTTTTGGACCTTCCATGGCGGAGGTGAGACCTTGCAGTGCTTCTCACTCGGGCGCTCCGCACTCCACACCGCTGGGGGGGCGCTCACCAGGCCGCAGCCTTCCCAGCTGCCAGGCCCCTTCTTCACCACCCGCCTCGCCGCCGCCGGGGGCCCCATTCAGGGAATCTGCCCTGTGTCGTCTGGGGTTCCCGGCACCTCGGGACTTCCATCCCCCCAACAGCACTCACCCCATCTTCACCTGAGCCCCTGACCGCCTCCCCTCCACGGCCCACCTTCCTCCCCGTCCAGGCCCCTTCACGACCACGAAGCCGCCGGTGGCCTCGCAGCCTGTGAAGGGAAGGAGGACGACCTCGTGCCCCTTCTCCCTCAGAGGCCACAGACCAGGAAGCGGGACCCGCCTGACCCACCCGAGGCCCTCTCCACCCTCACTCACACTTCAGCCCCCGGGATGACTGGCCTGCAGACCTACCAGATGAATCTCAGTAGAGGAAAAAGAGTCCGGACGGCAGGAACCACACAGCACTGCCTCACAGCTCCCCGGCGTTCTTCGCGGGGGCGAAGGGGCCGGGCAGAAGACGCCCAGTGAACATGCGCACGGAGGCGGGAGCCCAGGGAGCATGCGCGGCTGTGGGCTGGGGAGGGCTGCCGTTCCCAGCGCCACGCCCAAACCCTCGATGCCCATCCTCATTGAGGATAAGGGAATCCCACCTCCCTCTGCTGTTTCCTATGCCTCTGGGACTCAAGTAGTGCTCCCCTCAAAACTCACCCCATCTTCAACTGAACCCCACCCCCAACCCAGGGCCCTCTCTTGCCCCGGCCCCACCATGGGGACAAGGACCACTGTGACTGGCTGGGAAGACAGGTAAACCACCTGCGAAAACAGAAATAGCAACCTATCCCAAAAGGAAATTGTTCAATGTGAACAAGTCAGAGAAAGAGACTGAAAGAAAAATGAATAGAATCGCTAGGACCCGTAAGAAAATGCTAAAACGATATCTATCATTTGTTAGCATCAGAATCGCAGAGGGTGAAGTGACAGTATTAGGGAAACAGGACAGCCAGAGTGACACCACGTGAAAATAAACTCCGTCTTGAAAGTAGCAAGATACATAGTCCTACCAGTCACAACCCATGGTCCTAAGATGTTTGGAGTTGAGAAAACAGATGAAAGGTACCTCCAAGGACATGCTCCCACAGCAGCGGAAAGTGCACGGTTCCCAACACCCATTAACAATATATGCTTTCAACAGAATTATGCCTTCATGGACTTACACACTGGTAAGTCAAGGATAGTTTTCTTTAAATCAATAGAATGATAAAAGTCATCGTGCTCTTAGCCCACCCGCACAAAGGCACAGATTAAGTTTAGTCTTTATATAGATAAGACCCCTATATAAGAAAAACCAGACCAGGCCAAGGCTCACGCCTGTAATCCTAGTATTTTGGGAGGCTGAGCTGGCCAGATCACCTGAGCTCAGGACTTCGAGACCAGCCTAAGCAACATCAGAAAATCTCATCACGACAAAAAACAAACAAAAAACCATCGAAAAATTAGCTGGGCATGGTGGCATGTACCTATACTCACAGCTACTCAGGAGGCTGAGGTGGGAGGAGCGCTTGAGCCCAGGAGGTCAAGGCTGCAGCGAGCTCTGATAACACCACCGCACTCCAGCCTCGGGGACAGAGTGAGACGCTGTCTCCAGTTTTAATAATTGAACCTAAAAACGTACAAATTTATCCATCGAATTCACTATATTAACACATGAATGGGAAAAAATGCTGTGGTAATCGAAATAGATGCACTGTTTGATGAAAATCAACATGTATTCAAATGAATACTCTCAGCAAATTGGGAACAGAATGGAATGACTCACTCTGATAAAGTCCGTCTACAAAAAAAGGAGAGTAAATAGGATGGTGAAATGTTGAAATTTTTCGGTTTCTCATCAGGGATAAGACAAGGATGTCCACTGTCACCATTGTAACGGGTGGGTCTGCGCAATGCCATAAAATCAGAAAAGGAAATAAAACTCTTTACAATGGCAACGACGGGCCCGCCACGGTGGCCCACGCCAGTAATCCCAGCACTGTGGGAGGTGAGGTGGGTGCATCACTTGCACTCAAAGGTTCAACAACAGCCCGGGAAACATGGCAAAACCCCGTCTCTACAAAGAATACAAAAGGGAAAAGAAAAAAAAATGGCGGAAACAAAACTGCTCTTATTCCAGGATGATATGTTTCTGTATATTGAAGACTGAAAACGACCTAGAAGTAAACTTTAGAATTCACAAGCATATTTCACAAGGCCGCTGGATAGAAAACCAATATGTAAGAATTATGTCTCCACCGGGCGCGGAGGCTCATGCCTGTAATCCCAGCACTTTGGGAGGCCAAGGCAGGTGAATCACGAGGTCAGGAGTTCAAGAGCACCCCGGCCAAGATGGCGAAAGCCCATCTCTAGTAAAAACACAAAACTTAGCCAGGCGTGCTGGTGGGTGCCTATAATCCCAGCTACTCGGGAGGCTGAGGCAGACAATTGCTTGAATCCGGGAGGCGGGGTTGCAGTGAGCAGAGATCGCGCCACTGCACTCCAGCCTGGGCGACAGAGCAAGACTCCGTCTCAAAAGAGAACAAAGAAAGAAAGAAAAAAAAAAAGAACGATGTCTCTACATACCAGCTCAGAGAGTTACAATACACGATTTCAAAGAATGATACATATTTCACAGCATCAAAAAGCTAGAAATAAAATTCACAAAAGATGCGCAAGACTTCTTTGCAGAAGGCTGTAAAGCTTTATTGGGAGAATTTTAATGAACAAATTTCCAACATAGGAGCAGCCTGCATCATTTCAACGTGTCTTCTTTTAACACTGTGATTGCTTTTCACCTGTAACAGAAACACAACGATTGGGAACATGACTTAGCAACAGATTATTCAGATGACCCTAAAGGCATACAAAGCACACTACACTTTGGGTTTTATTAAATGGACTAAAAACAGAACCCTATGGGTGATCCCGTGTCTTACACGCAATTGAACCTCTGCATAAACTTTGAGTGTACACCTGCAGAATTTAAAAGTAATTTCCTCCCTGAACATCAAGTGCTTCCTTTCAAGTCACAAGCACTTACAATTAACAGTCAGCAATTTGGAAAACACATGTGTAAAGCATACTTCAGTTGATTACTCAGGAAGTACTAGAGTCACGGTCTTTCAACTTTAAATCTTATCAATTCATGTCTCTAAAGCTGAAACTTACATGTAACATTTGATATGATTAGAGATGATTATATCGTATGTGTGTCTACAGTCTTATTAGAAATAGTGGCTCATGAAGACTGACAGTGGGGCAGGGAGCATGCATAGCACGGGCATCTTACTCACACCCATGCTGAGCACCACTGACCTACATGCCACAGATGATGGGAACCAAACGGTCTCTCGCCATTTGATATTTATTTCAGTCACTCAAGGTTTCCGTGGGGAAAGATTTAAGAAGCAATTGTACCATTTGACCCAGCCATCCCATTACTGGGTATATACCCAAAGGACTATAAATCATGCTGCTATAAAGACACATGCACACGTATGCTTATTGCGGCATTATTCACGATAGCAAAGACTTGGAACCAACCCAAATGTCCAACAACGATAGACTGGATTAAGAAAATGTGGCACATATTCACCACGGAATACTATGCAGCCCTAAAAAATGATGAGTTCATGTCCTTTGTAGGGACATGGATGAAACTGGAAATCATCATTCTCAGTAAACTATCGCAAGAACAAAAAACCAAACACCGCATATTCTCACTCATAGGTGGGAACTGAACAATGAGATCACATGGACAGAGGAAGGGGAATATCACACCCTGGGGACTGTTGTGGGGTGGGGGGAGGGGGGAGGGATAGCACTGGGAGATGTACCTAATGCTAGATGATGAGATAGTGGGTGCAGCGCACCAGCATGGCACATGTATACATATGTAACTAAGCTGCACAATGTGCACATGTACCCTAAAACTTAAAGTATAATAATAAAAAAGTAAATAAATAAATAAAAGAAAAAAAAAAGAAGCAGTTGTTCATTGAAAGCCAGAGAAACCCTGCCTGGGCAACACAGTGAGACCTCATCTCTACAAAAATGAAAACAAAAAAATGTACTCAGGCACGGTGGCTTGTGCATGTAGTTCCAGCCACTCAGGAGGCCGAGGTGGGAGGACGGCTTTAGCCTGGGAGCCAGAGGTTGCAGTGAGCTGAAATTGCATCACTGCACTCCAGCCTGGGTGACACACTGAGACTCTGTCGCAAACAAACAAACAAACCAAGAAGAGGGAGAATTCACAATTTCACAAGATCTTACACTACGTGTTCAGCTCTCCACACGGAAAAACTAGGATGAAGCAGAGGGCCCGCTCACTTTCTTACTGACAATGAAATCTCAGTTCAGAGATTTTCAGATGACTCGGGCCAGGGTTTCATGATTTGTGATTAACAAACCATGCGAAGCAGATGATCTCTGTGTCCCACGCATTCTATGCAACAGGATCAGAGTATGAAAGAACCGGAATGGAAAATGGTTTTAAAATCTCTGACTTAAACTCACTATTTTCATAAGAACCAAAGATAGGTTTAGAAGGGAAAGGACTCACTCAGAATCTCGCCAAGGCTGTAAGAGCTGCTATTAGAACCCGCATGAGTGCTTCAGCATTTTTCACACCAAGTGATGGGTGTTACAAACGTGTTATGTATTGATTAAAAGCAGACCTTTACAAAAGCATCTGAAAATTGTGAGCTACTGGTTTAAGGATTTATACTCAAAACTTTTAATTCAACATAGCTTTGACTCAGTTTGTTTCCCTATCTGACAGTCTATCAGTCGGGTGCTGGGGCCTGAACTACGTTTCAAATAACCTTTATATAAGAACTCTGTTACTAAAGAGGCAGTATTGTTACCTCTCTGTTATTAAAAATATAATGCTGGGTCGGGCACGGTGGCTCTCGCCTGTAATCCCGGCAATTTCGATGGTCGAGGCAGGTGGATCACCTGAGGTCAGGAGTTCGGGAACAACCTGTGCAACAGAACGAAACCCTGTCTCTACTAAAAATACAAAAATTAGCTGGGCGCGGCGGAGCATGCCTGTAAGCCCGGCTCCGCCAGAGGCTCAGGCAGGAGAATCACTTGAACCCTGGAGACAGAATTTCCAGTGAGCCGAGGTGGCACCACTGCACTCCAGCCTGGTCTTCGGAGCGAGACTCCGTCTCAAAAACATAGTAAGAATTACAATATGATACTGTGGAAACAGACACCCTACAATGTGCATGCCTAATGGATTGCCTACCTTCTTCAGGCGTTTTCACCTCCTCTGGATTTGGCGGGTCCATCTCCTGCCCATCAGGACCATCTTCACACTCACACCCAGTCTGTGGGTGACCCTGTTCCTGGCTATCAGCTTCAGGCTTCGGCCCTTAAAAATAAAAACTACATATCAATTTAAGCAGTAAAGCATAAAGTATGAATAAGAAAATAATATTCATGCTCTCGGTATTATTAGATAAAAGCTTTAGCTAACGTAATAATAAATGTGTTGATAAGAATCCCAGGAACATTATTTCAGGAGTCCGTTAGCAGAAAACAGGAAAACAAGGTGTTCCAAATATTACCCTCTTCCTTTCCGAAGACTGCCCTCAGACAACTTTGCTGCCTCCTTTGCACTTCTCTGTTATTCTACTTCTGATTGTCCTTCTCGTATTAAATGACTCAAGGCTCAAATCCCGTCTCTCACAGCACTTACACTCCTAGCGCTCAGACTCTTACATGGCATGAGTAGCCACCAATAAACGCTGAGTGAGAAAACTCTTTTAAAAATACATGAAAAAGCCCAAACTGCAGAATATTCTGCAAACCAACTGGTCTATCCTCTCCAAAAATGTCCGTATCGTGAATGACAAGAAAAATTAAGGAAACATTACAGGTTAAAGGAAACTAAAAACACCTGAAAAGCACATGCAAGGTGTGATTCTGAACTGGACTCTGGATCAGAAAAAGAAATCCTATCAATAAAATTATCTGGGCCGGGCGTGGGGTCTCACGCCTGCAATCCAAACATTTTGGGATGCCAAGGTGGGCAGAGCAGGTGAGGCCAGAAGTTCAAGACCGCAGTGGCCGGCGCCTGTAGTCCCAGCTACACGGGAGGCTGAGGCATGAGAATCCCTAGAACCTGGGAGGTGTAGGTTGCAGTGAGCCGAGATCGCACTACTGCACTCCAACCTGGCCCACAGAGAGAGACTCCGTCTCAACAAAGAAAAAAAAAAGGAAAAAAGAAATTTTCTGGGGAACTGGCAAAATTTGAGTATGCACTCTGTATTAAATGACTCCATTTTCTCATTGTTAAATTTCCTGATTTTGATCTTTGTGCAGTGATGATCCAAGAAATGACTTTCTCTTTCTTCTGACGATATACACACCCTCAAGTACATAGGGTAAAGGACCATAATACCTGAAACTTTATCGAAACAATTCAGCATTAATAACAGTAAACATATATCCGTTTGTGTGTGTGTGTGTGTGAGTGTGTGGGCAGCACGGTAAGAGAGGGAGGGAAGAGGTGAAACCTATGAAGCGAAAGCTTTTAACAATTGGTGAATCCAGGTGTAAAGTATACGAGTTCGTTGTTCTATTCTTCCAAATTTTATATAAATGTAATGTCTTGAAGATAGATACAGTAAAAATTTAAAAGAATATATGATAACTGCACTGAACTTTAGGAAGAAAGGAATTTCCGATTGTGGTAAAACATACAGATATCGTAAAATTTACCATCTTAACTATTTTTAAGTGGTACAGTTCACTAAGGAGTTACGTTTGCAACATTACCAGCCACTAGGCACAAAAACTTCGCATCTGTGTTTTCCTATACCTTGAAACCTTTATTTATTTAATGAATTTCTTTATGTATTTATGTATTCATTTATTTATTTATTAGCGATGAGGTCTCACTGTGTTTCCCAGGCTGGGCTTGAACTCCAGGGCTCAAGCAATCCTCTCACCTCAGCCTCCCAAGTAGCTGGGACTATGAGTGCATGGCATTCAGCCCAGCTTTAGACCTTTCTCCTAAATGACAATCTAAGGATAAAACACAGGACATGTATAATGCTTATATTCAGCCGTAGAGTACCAACAGCAGTGTGCGTCAGCTGAGAAATCTGAAGTCTACCACGTGGATAGGATTTCAGTTACAATTACAATGTCAGTTTCTGAAGGATTGATTGGCTGGTTGGATGTGAGGACTATGGAAAATCTTACAGTCACGACACCCATTACCTATTGGGGTAAAGAGAAACTTCACTTTGTTCAAATAAAGTTATATTTAGGTCCGAAGGTCCTAAAGGTAATATTCCATAAATGAACCCCGTGAAGAACAAAGCACCAAATATAACATTGTTTGTGAATCACAGAAAATATACTGTCCCCCACTGAGAATAAGGGAGTGGGCGGACAGCAATTAATGGGCATTGTTGTCAGTCAGATTCTAGGAACTTTTAACAGTGCATCCCTGGAATAATCCACGACCTCCGTTACATAAATGCTTCCTTTCAAAACATTTTATCTCCGAGAAATTATTTCCATCTCACGTTCATCTCAGGATAATTCCGTTTTTGCTTTTCTAACCATAAAAGGATTGAATCACCTCCTAAAAGCCGCTGAGAAAAATCACTAAGCCAGCTACCCGTATGGCAGTATCCTCATTTATCCAGCTTTTATCAAACGTACCATATAAAAATATCAATCAAAGGAAACGAACGACAACATTCAGCGACTCGGTTTTTGGAGCTGCTCCTGCTCCTCTGAACTGGGTCTATTCTTGGGTCAGTACTAAGCTACCTTACAGTAAAGCCTTTTGAGTTTTAAGCATTTTCAGCAAAATCACTTCCTTCTTTACAGCAACATAGATGATAGGAAGACACAAACCTTGGAACACAGTACAAATGTTGTATTCACCAGTCAAGGGTTCTTGGATAACACACAATCCTGGCACCTCCATTCTCTCATTCATAAAGTCGAGAACTTTTATCATAGTGAGGGATTTGCCCAAGCTAAGCTGCAAACTACATAGCCTCCTCGCTTTTCCAGTCAATTTCAGGCATTCTTTCCATTGTTTTCTTTCCTCCTGTTCCTCCTATGTGACAATGCCTAACACACACACACACACACGTGCAAACACAGACACGAACACACACACACGCACACACCAG
Organism: Pan paniscus; assembly: GCF_029289425.2. NCBI lineage: Eukaryota > Metazoa > Chordata > Mammalia > Primates > Hominidae > Pan > Pan paniscus. Next base: position 50,951,461 of record NC_073272.2, on the reverse strand, counting down.
CAGACGTTCTTCTTCCCTTTCCCTCACCTTGACCTGCACATGCTCCCTCATCCTCTCCCTCCTGAGCAGCTGCAGGATCCTGACGTTGAGTTGCTGGTTCCCCTTCTTCAGGTGTTTCTGGTTCCACTTCATCACTGAACTGCTCGGGCTGGGGAATACGTGTGGGTGTGCAAATAAACAATAAGTTTCGTTATTGATACAAAATTTTACATATATACACAGAATACATAGCTATTTCTGGTCATAACTAAGCCTAAAGACATTTCTCCAACTCTATGCTCTATGCCCAATAAGGTTACTCCACCCACAGGGAGGTTACTGTGAGAAAAGTGACGCACGAGGACTTTGGAGGCTATTATACTCTGTGTTGGAATACATGTGTACAATCTGTCATTAACAAACAAAGCCTGAGAAAGAAGTCATGGGCAAAAGCTGAAGAACACGAGAGGAAAAAAAAATCCTCCAGAATCAATGTTTCCTTCATGAGATGCCATCATCATTTTTTATGAGCAGGAAAGACCTTTATCGGCATTTCCACACTAATGCAACAACGCTATCACAAAAATTAATTTCTACTAATAGAAAACATCGAATTAACGTTTAAGCACTCACCCGCATAGGCCCAATCATTTCAGGAGGCTGTAAATAGCGTCTTCGTCCAGGCCAATAATAGGTCGATCTTCCTCGCCAATTCATATTTCACACTGAAAACAGACAACCGTGATTGAGAACGTGCGCTCCAGAGGGCTGCTATATTCGATCGCTTCCATGGATAAATGTTAACTTGCCGTTTTACTTTTGAAAATACTCTCAAAATAAGTCCCAGAGTTAAGCATACGTGTGTACGCTGTCTGAGTGCCTACAAAGCCACTTCTGCTGGCCAGGCTGGCAGAGCAATCATCTTAAGGCGTGTGGCAAAAGGCAGAGGACATTTTTTTCTAAATTTCTTTCGGACACGCGGTCTCGCTGTGTTGCTCAGGCTGGAGTGCAGCGGCGTGATCACAGCTCACTGCAGCCTCGACCTCCCGCTCAAGGGATCCTCCCACCTCAGTGTCCCGAGTAACTGGGACTACGTAGGCGAGCACCACTGCGCCCCGCAGACAGAGGTCATTTCTGATGAGGTTTAGTTTCACAAGTGCACTCCCCACGAAAACCCTAGTGAATCACAATTCTCGTGATTGCTGCTTTGGGCACACTCCCACTTCCTAGAGCCATTCACCCCGCCTCACAACAAGTTTGGTTGGACCACACTGCCTCGCCCACTCCTTCCCACTGTTTTCGGACCTTCCATGGCGGAGGTGAGACCTTGCAGTGCTTCTCACTCGGGCGCTCCGCACTCCACACCGCTGGGGGGGCGCTCACCAGGCCGCAGCCTTCCCAGCTGCCAGGCCCCTTCTTCACCACCCGCCTCGCCGCCGCCGGGGGCCCCATTCAGGGAATCTGCCCTGTGTCGTCTGGGGTTCCCGGCACCTCGGGACTTCCATCCCCCCAACAGCACTCACCCCATCTTCACCTGAGCCCCTGACCGCCTCCCCTCCACGGCCCACCTTCCTCCCCGTCCAGGCCCCTTCACGACCACGAAGCCGCCGGTGGCCTCGCAGCCTGTGAAGGGAAGGAGGACGACCTCGTGCCCCTTCTCCCTCAGAGGCCACAGACCAGGAAGCGGGACCCGCCTGACCCACCCGAGGCCCTCTCCACCCTCACTCACACTTCAGCCCCCGGGATGACTGGCCTGCAGACCTACCAGATGAATCTCAGTAGAGGAAAAAGAGTCCGGACGGCAGGAACCACACAGCACTGCCTCACAGCTCCCCGGCGTTCTTCGCGGGGGCGAAGGGGCCGGGCAGAAGACGCCCAGTGAACATGCGCACGGAGGCGGGAGCCCAGGGAGCATGCGCGGCTGTGGGCTGGGGAGGGCTGCCGTTCCCAGCGCCACGCCCAAACCCTCGATGCCCATCCTCATTGAGGATAAGGGAATCCCACCTCCCTCTGCTGTTTCCTATGCCTCTGGGACTCAAGTAGTGCTCCCCTCAAAACTCACCCCATCTTCAACTGAACCCCACCCCCAACCCAGGGCCCTCTCTTGCCCCGGCCCCACCATGGGGACAAGGACCACTGTGACTGGCTGGGAAGACAGGTAAACCACCTGCGAAAACAGAAATAGCAACCTATCCCAAAAGGAAATTGTTCAATGTGAACAAGTCAGAGAAAGAGACTGAAAGAAAAATGAATAGAATCGCTAGGACCCGTAAGAAAATGCTAAAACGATATCTATCATTTGTTAGCATCAGAATCGCAGAGGGTGAAGTGACAGTATTAGGGAAACAGGACAGCCAGAGTGACACCACGTGAAAATAAACTCCGTCTTGAAAGTAGCAAGATACATAGTCCTACCAGTCACAACCCATGGTCCTAAGATGTTTGGAGTTGAGAAAACAGATGAAAGGTACCTCCAAGGACATGCTCCCACAGCAGCGGAAAGTGCACGGTTCCCAACACCCATTAACAATATATGCTTTCAACAGAATTATGCCTTCATGGACTTACACACTGGTAAGTCAAGGATAGTTTTCTTTAAATCAATAGAATGATAAAAGTCATCGTGCTCTTAGCCCACCCGCACAAAGGCACAGATTAAGTTTAGTCTTTATATAGATAAGACCCCTATATAAGAAAAACCAGACCAGGCCAAGGCTCACGCCTGTAATCCTAGTATTTTGGGAGGCTGAGCTGGCCAGATCACCTGAGCTCAGGACTTCGAGACCAGCCTAAGCAACATCAGAAAATCTCATCACGACAAAAAACAAACAAAAAACCATCGAAAAATTAGCTGGGCATGGTGGCATGTACCTATACTCACAGCTACTCAGGAGGCTGAGGTGGGAGGAGCGCTTGAGCCCAGGAGGTCAAGGCTGCAGCGAGCTCTGATAACACCACCGCACTCCAGCCTCGGGGACAGAGTGAGACGCTGTCTCCAGTTTTAATAATCGAACCTAAAAACGTACAAATTTATCCATCGAATTCACTATATTAACACATGAATGGGAAAAAATGCTGTGGTAATCGAAATAGATGCACTGTTTGATGAAAATCAACATGTATTCAAATGAATACTCTCAGCAAATTGGGAACAGAATGGAATGACTCACTCTGATAAAGTCCGTCTACAAAAAAAGGAGAGTAAATAGGATGGTGAAATGTTGAAATTTTTCGGTTTCTCATCAGGGATAAGACAAGGATGTCCACTGTCACCATTGTAACGGGTGGGTCTGCGCAATGCCATAAAATCAGAAAAGGAAATAAAACTCTTTACAATGGCAACGACGGGCCCGCCACGGTGGCCCACGCCAGTAATCCCAGCACTGTGGGAGGTGAGGTGGGTGCATCACTTGCACTCAAAGGTTCAACAACAGCCCGGGAAACATGGCAAAACCCCGTCTCTACAAAGAATACAAAAGGGAAAAGAAAAAAAAATGGCGGAAACAAAACTGCTCTTATTCCAGGATGATATGTTTCTGTATATTGAAGACTGAAAACGACCTAGAAGTAAACTTTAGAATTCACAAGCATATTTCACAAGGCCGCTGGATAGAAAACCAATATGTAAGAATTATGTCTCCACCGGGCGCGGAGGCTCATGCCTGTAATCCCAGCACTTTGGGAGGCCAAGGCAGGTGAATCACGAGGTCAGGAGTTCAAGAGCACCCCGGCCAAGATGGCGAAAGCCCATCTCTAGTAAAAACACAAAACTTAGCCAGGCGTGCTGGTGGGTGCCTATAATCCCAGCTACTCGGGAGGCTGAGGCAGACAATTGCTTGAATCCGGGAGGCGGGGTTGCAGTGAGCAGAGATCGCGCCACTGCACTCCAGCCTGGGCGACAGAGCAAGACTCCGTCTCAAAAGAGAACAAAGAAAGAAAGAAAAAAAAAAAGAACGATGTCTCTACATACCAGCTCAGAGAGTTACAATACACGATTTCAAAGAATGATACATATTTCACAGCATCAAAAAGCTAGAAATAAAATTCACAAAAGATGCGCAAGACTTCTTTGCAGAAGGCTGTAAAGCTTTATTGGGAGAATTTTAATGAACAAATTTCCAACATAGGAGCAGCCTGCATCATTTCAACGTGTCTTCTTTTAACACTGTGATTGCTTTTCACCTGTAACAGAAACACGATTGGGAACATGACTTAGCAACAGATTATTCAGATGACCCTAAAGGCATACAAAGCACACTACACTTTGGGTTTTATTAAATGGACTAAAAACAGAACCCTATGGGTGATCCCGTGTCTTACACGCAATTGAACCTCTGCATAAACTTTGAGCGTACACCTGCAGAATTTAAAAGTAATTTCCTCCCTGAACATCAAGTGCTTCCTTTCAAGTCACAAGCACTTACAATTAACAGTCAGCAATTTGGAAAACACATGTGTAAAGCATACTTCAGTTGATTACTCAGGAAGTACTAGAGTCACGGTCTTTCAACTTTAAATCTTATCAATTCATGTCTCTAAAGCTGAAACTTACATGTAACATTTGATATGATTAGAGATGATTATATCGTATGTGTGTCTACAGTCTTATTAGAAATAGTGGCTCATGAAGACTGACAGTGGGGCAGGGAGCATGCATAGCACAGGCATCTTACTCACACCCATGATGAGCACCACTGACCTACATGCCACAGATGATGGGAACCAAACGGTCTCTCGCCATTTGATATTTATTTCAGTCACTCAAGGTTTCCGTGGGAAAAGATTTAAGAAGCAATTGTACCATTTGACCCAGCCATCCCATTACTGGGTATATACCCAAAGGACTATAAATCATGCTGCTATAAAGACACATGCACACGTATGCTTATTGCGGCATTATTCACGATAGCAAAGACTTGGAACCAACCCAAATGTCCAACAACGATAGACTGGATTAAGAAAATGTGGCACATATTCACCACGGAATACTATGCAGCCCTAAAAAATGATGAGTTCATGTCCTTTGTAGGGACATGGATGAAACTGGAAATCATCATTCTCAGTAAACTATCGCAAGAACAAAAAACCAAACACCGCATATTCTCACTCATAGGTGGGAACTGAACAATGAGATCACATGGACAGAGGAAGGGGAATATCACACCCTGGGGACTGTTGTGGGGTGGGGGGAGGGGGGAGGGATAGCACTGGGAGATGTACCTAATGCTAGATGATGAGATAGTGGGTGCAGCGCACCAGCATGGCACATGTATACATATGTAACTAAGCTGCACAATGTGCACATGTACCCTAAAACTTAAAGTATAATAATAAAAAAGTAAATAAATAAATAAAAGAAAAAAAAAAGAAGCAGTTGTTCATTGAAAGCCAGAGAAACCCTGCCTGGGCAACACAGTGAGACCTCATCTCTACAAAAATGAAAACAAAAAAATGTACTCAGGCACGGTGGCTTGTGCATGTAGTTCCAGCCACTCAGGAGGCCGAGGTGGGAGGACGGCTTTAGCCTGGGAGCCAGAGGTTGCAGTGAGCTGAAATTGCATCACTGCACTCCAGCCTGGGTGACACACTGAGACTCTGTCGCAAACAAACAAACAAACCAAGAAGAGGGAGAATTCACAATTTCACAAGATCTTACACTACGTATTCAGCTCTCCACACGGAAAAACTAGGATGAAGCAGAGGGCCCGCTCACTTTCTTACTGACAATGAAATCTCAGTTCAGAGATTTTCAGATGACTCGGGCCAGGGTTTCATGATTTGTGATTAACAAACCATGCGAAGCAGATGATCTCTGTGTCCCACGCATTCTATGCAACAGGATCAGAGTATGAAAGAACCGGAATGGAAAATGGTTTTAAAATCTCTGACTTAAACTCACTATTTTCATAAGAACCAAAGATAGGTTTAGAAGGGAAAGGACTCACTCAGAATCTCGCCAAGGCTGTAAGAGCTGCTATTAGAACCCGCATGAGTGCTTCAGCATTTTTCACACCAAGTGATGGGTGTTACAAACGTGTTATGTATTGATTAAAAGCAGACCTTTACAAAAGCATCTGAAAATTGTGAGCTACTGGTTTAAGGATTTATACTCAAAACTTTTAATTCAACATAGCTTTGACTCAGTTTGTTTCCCTATCTGACAGTCTATCAGTCGGGTGCTGGGGCCTGAACTACGTTTCAAATAACCTTTATATAAGAACTCTGTTACTAAAGAGGCAGTATTGTTACCTCTCTGTTATTAAAAATATAATGCTGGGTCGGGCACGGTGGCTCTCGCCTGTAATCCCGGCAATTTCGATGGTCGAGGCAGGCGGACCACCTGAGGTCAGGAGTTCGGGAACAACCTGTGCAACAGAACGAAACCCTGTCTCTACTAAAAATACAAAAATTAGCTGGGCGCGGCGGAGCATGCCTGTAAGCCCGGCTCCGCCAGAGGCTCAGGCAGGAGAATCACTTGAACCCTGGAGACAGAATTTCCAGTGAGCCGAGGTGGCACCACTGCACTCCAGCCTGGTCTTCGGAGCGAGACTCCGTCTCAAAAACATAGTAAGAATTACAATATGATACTGTGGAAACAGACACCCTACAATGTGCATGCCTAATGGATTGCCTACCTTCTTCAGGCGTTTTCACCTCCTCTGGATTTGGCGGGTCCATCTCCTGCCCATCAGGACCATCTTCACACTCACACCCAGTCTGTGGGTGACCCTGTTCCTGGCTATCAGCTTCAGGCTTCGGCCCTTAAAAATAAAAACTACATATCAATTTAAGCAGTAAAGCATAAAGTATGAATAAGAAAATAATATTCATGCTCTCGGTATTATTAGATAAAAGCTTTAGCTAACGTAATAATAAATGTGTTGATAAGAATCCCAGGAACATTATTTCAGGAGTCCGTTAGCAGAAAACAGGAAAACAAGGTGTTCCAAATATTACCCTCTTCCTTTCCGAAGACTGCCCTCAGACAACTTTGCTGCCTCCTTTGCACTTCTCTGTTATTCTACTTCTGATTGTCCTTCTCGTATTAAATGACTCAAGGCTCAAATCCCGTCTCTCACAGCACTTACACTCCTAGCGCTCAGACTCTTACATGGCATGAGTAGCCACCAATAAACGCTGAGTGAGAAAACTCTTTTAAAAATACATGAAAAAGCCCAAACTGCAGAATATTCTGCAAACCAACTGGTCTATCCTCTCCAAAAATGTCCGTATCGTGAATGACAAGAAAAATTAAGGAAACATTACAGGTTAAAGGAAACTAAAAACACCTGAAAAGCACATGCAAGGTGTGATTCTGAACTGGACTCTGGATCAGAAAAAGAAATCCTATCAATAAAATTATCTGGGCCGGGCGTGGGGTCTCACGCCTGCAATCCAAACATTTTGGGATGCCAAGGTGGGCAGAGCAGGTGAGGCCAGAAGTTCAAGACCGCAGTGGCCGGCGCCTGTAGTCCCAGCTACACGGGAGGCTGAGGCATGAGAATCCCTAGAACCTGGGAGGTGTAGGTTGCAGTGAGCCGAGATCGCACTACTGCACTCCAACCTGGCCCACAGAGAGAGACTCCGTCTCAACAAAGAAAAAAAAAAGGAAAAAAGAAATTTTCTGGGGAACTGGCAAAATTTGAGTATGCACTCTGTATTAAATGACTCCATTTTCTCATTGTTAAATTTCCTGATTTTGATCTTTGTGCAGTGATGATCCAAGAAATGACTTTCTCTTTCTTCTGACGATATACACACCCTCAAGTACATAGGGTAAAGGACCATAATACCTGAAACTTTATCAAAACAATTCAGCATTAATAACAGTAAACATATATCCGTTTGTGTGTGTGTGTGTGTGAGTGTGTGGGCAGCACGGTAAGAGAGGGAGGGAAGAGGTGAAACCTATGAAGCGAAAGCTTTTAACAATTGGTGAATCCAGGTGTAAAGTATACGAGTTCGTTGTTCTATTCTTCCAAATTTTATATAAATGTAATGTCTTGAAGATAGATACAGTAAAAATTTAAAAGAATATATGATAACTGCACTGAACTTTAGGAAGAAAGGAATTTCCGATTGTGGTAAAACATACAGATATCGTAAAATTTACCATCTTAACTATTTTTAAGTGGTACAGTTCACTAAGGAGTTACGTTTGCAACATTACCAGCCACTAGGCACAAAAACTTCGCATCTGTGTTTTCCTATACCTTGAAACCTTTATTTATTTAATGAATTTCTTTATGTATTTATGTATTCATTTATTTATTTATTAGCGATGAGGTCTCACTGTGTTTCCCAGGCTGGGCTTGAACTCCAGGGCTCAAGCAATCCTCTCACCTCAGCCTCCCAAGTAGCTGGGACTATGAGTGCATGGCATTCAGCCCAGCTTTAGACCTTTCTCCTAAATGACAATCTAAGGATAAAACACAGGACATGTATAATGCTTATATTCAGCCGTAGAGTACCAACAGCAGTGTGCGTCAGCTGAGAAATCTGAAGTCTACCACGTGGATAGGATTTCAGTTACAATTACAATGTCAGTTTCTGAAGGATTGATTGGCTGGTTGGATGTGAGGACTATGGAAAATCTTACAGTCACGACACCCATTACCTATTGGGGTAAAGAGAAACTTCACTTTGTTCAAATAAAGTTATATTTAGGTCCGAAGGTCCTAAAGGTAATATTCCATAAATGAACCCCGTGAAGAACAAAGCACCAAATATAACATTGTTTGTGAATCACAGAAAATATACTGTCCCCCACTGAGAATAAGGGAGTGGGCGGACAGCAATTAATGGGCATTGTTGTCAGTCAGATTCTAGGAACTTTTAACAGTGCATCCCTGGAATAATCCACGACCTCCGTTACATAAATGCTTCCTTTCAAAACATTTTATCTCCGAGAAATTATTTCCATCTCACGTTCATCTCAGGATAATTCCGTTTTTGCTTTTCTAACCATAAAAGGATTGAATCACCTCCTAAAAGCCGCTGAGAAAAATCACTAAGCCAGCTACCCGTATGGCAGTATCCTCATTTATCCAGCTTTTATCAAACGTACCATATAAAAATATCAATCAAAGGAAACGAACGACAACATTCAGCGACTCGGTTTTTGGAGCTGCTCCTGCTCCTCTGAACTGGGTCTATTCTTGGGTCAGTACTAAGCTACCTTACAGTAAAGCCTTTTGAGTTTTAAGCATTTTCAGCAAAATCACTTCCTTCTTTACAGCAACATAGATGATAGGAAGACACAAACCTTGGAACACAGTACAAATGTTGTATTCACCAGTCAAGGGTTCTTGGATAACACACAATCCTGGCACCTCCATTCTCTCATTCATAAAGTCGAGAACTTTTATCATAGTGAGGGATTTGCCTAAGCTAAGCTGCAAACTACATAGCCTCCTCGCTTTTCCAGTCAATTTCAGGCATTCTTTCCATTGTTTTCTTTCCTCCTGTTCCTCCTATGTGACAATGCCTAACACACACACACACACACGTGCAAACACAGACACGAACACACACACACGCACACACCAGCAGACGTTCTTCTTCCCTTTCCCTCACCTTGACCTGCACATGCTCCCTCATCCTCTCCCTCCTGAGCAGCTGCAGGATCCTGACGTTGAGTTGCTGGTTCCCCTTCTTCAGGTGTTTCTGGTTCCACTTCATCACTGAACTGCTCGGGCTGGGGAATACGTGTGGGTGTGCAAATAAACAATAAGTTTCGTTATTGATACAAAATTTTACATATATACACAGAATACATAGCTATTTCTGGTCATAACTAAGCCTAAAGACATTTCTCCAACTCTATGCTCTATGCCCAATAAGGTTACTCCACCCACAGGGAGGTTACTGTGAGAAAAGTGACGCACGAGGACTTTGGAGGCTATTATACTCTGTGTTGGAATACATGTGTACAATCTGTCATTAACAAACAAAGCCTGAGAAAGAAGTCATGGGCAAAAGCTGAAGAACACGAGAGGAAAAAAAAATCCTCCAGAATCAATGTTTCCTTCATGAGATGCCATCATCATTTTTTATGAGCAGGAAAGACCTTTATCAGCATTTCCACACTAATGCAACAACGCTATCACAAAAATTAATTTCTACTAATAGAAAACATCGAATTAACGTTTAAGCACTCACCCGCATAGGCCCAATCATTTCAGGAGGCTGTAAATAGCGTCTTCGTCCAGGCCAATAATAGGTCGATCTTCCTCGCCAATTCATATTTCACACTGAAAACAGACAACCGTGATTGAGAACGTGCGCTCCAGAGGGCTGCTATATTCGATCGCTTCCATGGATAAATGTTAACTTGCCGTTTTACTTTTGAAAATACTCTCAAAATAAGTCCCAGAGTTAAGCATACGTGTGTACGCTGTCTGAGTGCCTACAAAGCCACTTCTGCTGGCCAGGCTGGCAGAGCAATCATCTTAAGGCGTGTGGCAAAAGGCAGAGGACATTTTTTTCTAAATTTCTTTCGGACACGCGGTCTCGCTGTGTTGCTCAGGCTGGAGTGCAGCGGCGTGATCACAGCTCACTGCAGCCTCGACCTCCCGCTCAAGGGATCCTCCCACCTCAGTGTCCCGAGTAACTGGGACTACGTAGGCGAGCACCACTGCGCCCCGCAGACAGAGGTCATTTCTGATGAGGTTTAGTTTCACAAGTGCACTCCCCACGAAAACCCTAGTGAATCACAATTCTCGTGATTGCTGCTTTGGGCACACTCCCACTTCCTAGAGCCATTCACCCCGCCTCACAACAAGTTTGGTTGGACCACACTGCCTCGCCCACTCCTTCCCACTGTTTTCGGACCTTCCATGGCGGAGGTGAGACCTTGCAGTGCTTCTCACTCGGGCGCTCCGCACTCCACACCGCTGGGGGGGCGCTCACCAGGCCGCAGCCTTCCCAGCTGCCAGGCCCCTTCTTCACCACCCGCCTCGCCGCCGCCGGGGGCCCCATTCAGGGAATCTGCCCTGTGTCGTCTGGGGTTCCCGGCACCTCGGGACTTCCATCCCCCCAACAGCACTCACCCCATCTTCACCTGAGCCCCTGACCGCCTCCCCTCCACGGCCCACCTTCCTCCCCGTCCAGGCCCCTTCACGACCACGAAGCCGCCGGTGGCCTCGCAGCCTGTGAAGGGAAGGAGGACGACCTCGTGCCCCTTCTCCCTCAGAGGCCACAGACCAGGAAGCGGGACCCGCCTGACCCACCCGAGGCCCTCTCCACCCTCACTCACACTTCAGCCCCCGGGATGACTGGCCTGCAGACCTACCAGATGAATCTCAGTAGAGGAAAAAGAGTCCGGACGGCAGGAACCACACAGCACTGCCTCACAGCTCCCCGGCGTTCTTCGCGGGGGCGAAGGGGCCGGGCAGAAGACGCCCAGTGAACATGCGCACGGAGGCGGGAGCCCAGGGAGCATGCGCGGCTGTGGGCTGGGGAGGGCTGCCGTTCCCAGCGCCACGCCCAAACCCTCGATGCCCATCCTCATTGAGGATAAGGGAATCCCACCTCCCTCTGCTGTTTCCTATGCCTCTGGGACTCAAGTAGTGCTCCCCTCAAAACTCACCCCATCTTCAACTGAACCCCACCCCCAACCCAGGGCCCTCTCTTGCCCCGGCCCCACCATGGGGACAAGGACCACTGTGACTGGCTGGGAAGACAGGTAAACCACCTGCGAAAACAGAAATAGCAACCTATCCCAAAAGGAAATTGTTCAATGTGAACAAGTCAGAGAAAGAGACTGAAAGAAAAATGAATAGAATCGCTAGGACCCGTAAGAAAATGCTAAAACGATATCTATCATTTGTTAGCATCAGAATCGCAGAGGGTGAAGTGACAGTATTAGGGAAACAGGACAGCCAGAGTGACACCACGTGAAAATAAACTCCGTCTTGAAAGTAGCAAGATACATAGTCCTACCAGTCACAACCCATGGTCCTAAGATGTTTGGAGTTGAGAAAACAGATGAAAGGTACCTCCAAGGACATGCTCCCACAGCAGCGGAAAGTGCACGGTTCCCAACACCCATTAACAATATATGCTTTCAACAGAATTATGCCTTCATGGACTTACACACTGGTAAGTCAAGGATAGTTTTCTTTAAATCAATAGAATGATAAAAGTCATCGTGCTCTTAGCCCACCCGCACAAAGGCACAGATTAAGTTTAGTCTTTATATAGATAAGACCCCTATATAAGAAAAACCAGACCAGGCCAAGGCTCACGCCTGTAATCCTAGTATTTTGGGAGGCTGAGCTGGCCAGATCACCTGAGCTCAGGACTTCGAGACCAGCCTAAGCAACATCAGAAAATCTCATCACGACAAAAAACAAACAAAAAACCATCGAAAAATTAGCTGGGCATGGTGGCATGTACCTATACTCACAGCTACTCAGGAGGCTGAGGTGGGAGGAGCGCTTGAGCCCAGGAGGTCAAGGCTGCAGCGAGCTCTGATAACACCACCGCACTCCAGCCTCGGGGACAGAGTGAGACGCTGTCTCCAGTTTTAATAATCGAACCTAAAAACGTACAAATTTATCCATCGAATTCACTATATTAACACATGAATGGGAAAAAATGCTGTGGTAATCGAAATAGATGCACTGTTTGATGAAAATCAACATGTATTCAAATGAATACTCTCAGCAAATTGGGAACAGAATGGAATGACTCACTCTGATAAAGTCCGTCTACAAAAAAAGGAGAGTAAATAGGATGGTGAAATGTTGAAATTTTTCGGTTTCTCATCAGGGATAAGACAAGGATGTCCACTGTCACCATTGTAACGGGTGGGTCTGCGCAATGCCATAAAATCAGAAAAGGAAATAAAACTCTTTACAATGGCAACGACGGGCCCGCCACGGTGGCCCACGCCAGTAATCCCAGCACTGTGGGAGGTGAGGTGGGTGCATCACTTGCACTCAAAGGTTCAACAACAGCCCGGGAAACATGGCAAAACCCCGTCTCTACAAAGAATACAAAAGGGAAAAGAAAAAAAAATGGCGGAAACAAAACTGCTCTTATTCCAGGATGATATGTTTCTGTATATTGAAGACTGAAAACGACCTAGAAGTAAACTTTAGAATTCACAAGCATATTTCACAAGGCCGCTGGATAGAAAACCAATATGTAAGAATTATGTCTCCACCGGGCGCGGAGGCTCATGCCTGTAATCCCAGCACTTTGGGAGGCCAAGGCAGGTGAATCACGAGGTCAGGAGTTCAAGAGCACCCCGGCCAAGATGGCGAAAGCCCATCTCTAGTAAAAACACAAAACTTAGCCAGGCGTGCTGGTGGGTGCCTATAATCCCAGCTACTCGGGAGGCTGAGGCAGACAATTGCTTGAATCCGGGAGGCGGGGTTGCAGTGAGCAGAGATCGCGCCACTGCACTCCAGCCTGGGCGACAGAGCAAGACTCCGTCTCAAAAGAGAACAAAGAAAGAAAGAAAAAAAAAAAGAACGATGTCTCTACATACCAGCTCAGAGAGTTACAATACACGATTTCAAAGAATGATACATATTTCACAGCATCAAAAAGCTAGAAATAAAATTCACAAAAGATGCGCAAGACTTCTTTGCAGAAGGCTGTAAAGCTTTATTGGGAGAATTTTAATGAACAAATTTCCAACATAGGAGCAGCCTGCATCATTTCAACGTGTCTTCTTTTAACACTGTGATTGCTTTTCACCTGTAACAGAAACACGATTGGGAACATGACTTAGCAACAGATTATTCAGATGACCCTAAAGGCATACAAAGCACACTACACTTTGGGTTTTATTAAATGGACTAAAAACAGAACCCTATGGGTGATCCCGTGTCTTACACGCAATTGAACCTCTGCATAAACTTTGAGCGTACACCTGCAGAATTTAAAAGTAATTTCCTCCCTGAACATCAAGTGCTTCCTTTCAAGTCACAAGCACTTACAATTAACAGTCAGCAATTTGGAAAACACATGTGTAAAGCATACTTCAGTTGATTACTCAGGAAGTACTAGAGTCACGGTCTTTCAACTTTAAATCTTATCAATTCATGTCTCTAAAGCTGAAACTTACATGTAACATTTGATATGATTAGAGATGATTATATCGTATGTGTGTCTACAGTCTTATTAGAAATAGTGGCTCATGAAGACTGACAGTGGGGCAGGGAGCATGCATAGCACAGGCATCTTACTCACACCCATGATGAGCACCACTGACCTACATGCCACAGATGATGGGAACCAAACGGTCTCTCGCCATTTGATATTTATTTCAGTCACTCAAGGTTTCCGTGGGAAAAGATTTAAGAAGCAATTGTACCATTTGACCCAGCCATCCCATTACTGGGTATATACCCAAAGGACTATAAATCATGCTGCTATAAAGACACATGCACACGTATGCTTATTGCGGCATTATTCACGATAGCAAAGACTTGGAACCAACCCAAATGTCCAACAACGATAGACTGGATTAAGAAAATGTGGCACATATTCACCACGGAATACTATGCAGCCCTAAAAAATGATGAGTTCATGTCCTTTGTAGGGACATGGATGAAACTGGAAATCATCATTCTCAGTAAACTATCGCAAGAACAAAAAACCAAACACCGCATATTCTCACTCATAGGTGGGAACTGAACAATGAGATCACATGGACAGAGGAAGGGGAATATCACACCCTGGGGACTGTTGTGGGGTGGGGGGAGGGGGGAGGGATAGCACTGGGAGATGTACCTAATGCTAGATGATGAGATAGTGGGTGCAGCGCACCAGCATGGCACATGTATACATATGTAACTAAGCTGCACAATGTGCACATGTACCCTAAAACTTAAAGTATAATAATAAAAAAGTAAATAAATAAATAAAAGAAAAAAAAAAGAAGCAGTTGTTCATTGAAAGCCAGAGAAACCCTGCCTGGGCAACACAGTGAGACCTCATCTCTACAAAAATGAAAACAAAAAAATGTACTCAGGCACGGTGGCTTGTGCATGTAGTTCCAGCCACTCAGGAGGCCGAGGTGGGAGGACGGCTTTAGCCTGGGAGCCAGAGGTTGCAGTGAGCTGAAATTGCATCACTGCACTCCAGCCTGGGTGACACACTGAGACTCTGTCGCAAACAAACAAACAAACCAAGAAGAGGGAGAATTCACAATTTCACAAGATCTTACACTACGTATTCAGCTCTCCACACGGAAAAACTAGGATGAAGCAGAGGGCCCGCTCACTTTCTTACTGACAATGAAATCTCAGTTCAGAGATTTTCAGATGACTCGGGCCAGGGTTTCATGATTTGTGATTAACAAACCATGCGAAGCAGATGATCTCTGTGTCCCACGCATTCTATGCAACAGGATCAGAGTATGAAAGAACCGGAATGGAAAATGGTTTTAAAATCTCTGACTTAAACTCACTATTTTCATAAGAACCAAAGATAGGTTTAGAAGGGAAAGGACTCACTCAGAATCTCGCCAAGGCTGTAAGAGCTGCTATTAGAACCCGCATGAGTGCTTCAGCATTTTTCACACCAAGTGATGGGTGTTACAAACGTGTTATGTATTGATTAAAAGCAGACCTTTACAAAAGCATCTGAAAATTGTGAGCTACTGGTTGAAGGATTTATACTCAAAACTTTTAATTCAACATAGCTTTGACTCAGTTTGTTTCCCTATCTGACAGTCTATCAGTCGGGTGCTGGGGCCTGAACTACGTTTCAAATAACCTTTATATAAGAACTCTGTTACTAAAGAGGCAGTATTGTTACCTCTCTGTTATTAAAAATATAATGCTGGGTCGGGCACGGTGGCTCTCGCCTGTAATCCCGGCAATTTCGATGGTCGAGGCAGGCGGACCACCTGAGGTCAGGAGTTCGGGAACAACCTGTGCAACAGAACGAAACCCTGTCTCTACTAAAAATACAAAAATTAGCTGGGCGCGGCGGAGCATGCCTGTAAGCCCGGCTCCGCCAGAGGCTCAGGCAGGAGAATCACTTGAACCCTGGAGACAGAATTTCCAGTGAGCCGAGGTGGCACCACTGCACTCCAGCCTGGTCTTCGGAGCGAGACTCCGTCTCAAAAACATAGTAAGAATTACAATATGATACTGTGGAAACAGACACCCTACAATGTGCATGCCTAATGGATTGCCTACCTTCTTCAGGCGTTTTCACCTCCTCTGGATTTGGCGGGTCCATCTCCTGCCCATCAGGACCATCTTCACACTCACACCCAGTCTGTGGGTGACCCTGTTCCTGGCTATCAGCTTCAGGCTTCGGCCCTTAAAAATAAAAACTACATATCAATTTAAGCAGTAAAGCATAAAGTATGAATAAGAAAATAATATTCATGCTCTCGGTATTATTAGATAAAAGCTTTAGCTAACGTAATAATAAATGTGTTGATAAGAATCCCAGGAACATTATTTCAGGAGTCCGTTAGCAGAAAACAGGAAAACAAGGTGTTCCAAATATTACCCTCTTCCTTTCCGAAGACTGCCCTCAGACAACTTTGCTGCCTCCTTTGCACTTCTCTGTTATTCTACTTCTGATTGTCCTTCTCGTATTAAATGACTCAAGGCTCAAATCCCGTCTCTCACAGCACTTACACTCCTAGCGCTCAGACTCTTACATGGCATGAGTAGCCACCAATAAACGCTGAGTGAGAAAACTCTTTTAAAAATACATGAAAAAGCCCAAACTGCAGAATATTCTGCAAACCAACTGGTCTATCCTCTCCAAAAATGTCCGTATCGTGAATGACAAGAAAAATTAAGGAAACATTACAGGTTAAAGGAAACTAAAAACACCTGAAAAGCACATGCAAGGTGTGATTCTGAACTGGACTCTGGATCAGAAAAAGAAATCCTATCAATAAAATTATCTGGGCCGGGCGTGGGGTCTCACGCCTGCAATCCAAACATTTTGGGATGCCAAGGTGGGCAGAGCAGGTGAGGCCAGAAGTTCAAGACCGCAGTGGCCGGCGCCTGTAGTCCCAGCTACACGGGAGGCTGAGGCATGAGAATCCCTAGAACCTGGGAGGTGTAGGTTGCAGTGAGCCGAGATCGCACTACTGCACTCCAACCTGGCCCACAGAGAGAGACTCCGTCTCAACAAAGAAAAAAAAAAGGAAAAAAGAAATTTTCTGGGGAACTGGCAAAATTTGAGTATGCACTCTGTATTAAATGACTCCATTTTCTCATTGTTAAATTTCCTGATTTTGATCTTTGTGCAGTGATGATCCAAGAAATGACTTTCTCTTTCTTCTGACGATATACACACCCTCAAGTACATAGGGTAAAGGACCATAATACCTGAAACTTTATCAAAACAATTCAGCATTAATAACAGTAAACATATATCCGTTTGTGTGTGTGTGTGTGTGAGTGTGTGGGCAGCACGGTAAGAGAGGGAGGGAAGAGGTGAAACCTATGAAGCGAAAGCTTTTAACAATTGGTGAATCCAGGTGTAAAGTATACGAGTTCGTTGTTCTATTCTTCCAAATTTTATATAAATGTAATGTCTTGAAGATAGATACAGTAAAAATTTAAAAGAATATATGATAACTGCACTGAACTTTAGGAAGAAAGGAATTTCCGATTGTGGTAAAACATACAGATATCGTAAAATTTACCATCTTAACTATTTTTAAGTGGTACAGTTCACTAAGGAGTTACGTTTGCAACATTACCAGCCACTAGGCACAAAAACTTTGCATCTGTGTTTTCCTATACCTTGAAACCTTTATTTATTTAATGAATTTCTTTATGTATTTATGTATTCATTTATTTATTTATTAGCGATGAGGTCTCACTGTGTTTCCCAGGCTGGGCTTGAACTCCAGGGCTCAAGCAATCCTCTCACCTCAGCCTCCCAAGTAGCTGGGACTATGAGTGCATGGCATTCAGCCCAGCTTTAGACCTTTCTCCTAAATGACAATCTAAGGATAAAACACAGGACATGTATAATGCTTATATTCAGCCGTAGAGTACCAACAGCAGTGTGCGTCAGCTGAGAAATCTGAAGTCTACCACGTGGATAGGATTTCAGTTACAATTACAATGTCAGTTTCTGAAGGATTGATTGGCTGGTTGGATGTGAGGACTATGGAAAATCTTACAGTCACGACACCCATTACCTATTGGGGTAAAGAGAAACTTCACTTTGTTCAAATAAAGTTATATTTAGGTCCGAAGGTCCTAAAGGTAATATTCCATAAATGAACCCCGTGAAGAACAAAGCACCAAATATAACATTGTTTGTGAATCACAGAAAATATACTGTCCCCCACTGAGAATAAGGGAGTGGGCGGACAGCAATTAATGGGCATTGTTGTCAGTCAGATTCTAGGAACTTTTAACAGTGCATCCCTGGAATAATCCACGACCTCCGTTACATAAATGCTTCCTTTCAAAACATTTTATCTCCGAGAAATTATTTCCATCTCACGTTCATCTCAGGATAATTCCGTTTTTGCTTTTCTAACCATAAAAGGATTGAATCACCTCCTAAAAGCCGCTGAGAAAAATCACTAAGCCAGCTACCCGTATGGCAGTATCCTCATTTATCCAGCTTTTATCAAACGTACCATATACAAATATCAATCAAAGGAAACGAACGACAACATTCAGCGACTCGGTTTTTGGAGCTGCTCCTGCTCCTCTGAACTGGGTCTATTCTTGGGTCAGTACTAAGCTACCTTACAGTAAAGCCTTTTGAGTTTTAAGCATTTTCAGCAAAATCACTTCCTTCTTTACAGCAACATAGATGATAGGAAGACACAAACCTTGGAACACAGTACAAATGTTGTATTCACCAGTCAAGGGTTCTTGGATAACACACAATCCTGGCACCTCCATTCTCTCATTCATAAAGTCGAGAACTTTTATCATAGTGAGGGATTTGCCTAAGCTAAGCTGCAAACTACATAGCCTCCTCGCTTTTCCAGTCAATTTCAGGCATTCTTTCCATTGTTTTCTTTCCTCCTGTTCCTCCTATGTGACAATGCCTAACACACACACACACACACGTGCAAACACAGACACGAACACACACACACGCACACACCAGCAGACGTTCTTCTTCCCTTTCCCTCACCTTGACCTGCACATGCTCCCTCATCCTCTCCCTCCTGAGCAGCTGCAGGATCCTGACGTTGAGTTGCTGGTTCCCCTTCTTCAGGTGTTTCTGGTTCCACTTCATCACTGAACTGCTCGGGCTGGGGAATACGTGTGGGTGTGCAAATAAACAATAAGTTTCGTTATTGATACAAAATTTTACATATATACACAGAATACATAGCTATTTCTGGTCATAACTAAGCCTAAAGACATTTCTCCAACTCTATGCTCTATGCCCAATAAGGTTACTCCACCCACAGGGAGGTTACTGTGAGAAAAGTGACGCACGAGGACTTTGGAGGCTATTATACTCTGTGTTGGAATACATGTGTACAATCTGTCATTAACAAACAAAGCCTGAGAAAGAAGTCATGGGCAAAAGCTGAAGAACACGAGAGGAAAAAAAAATCCTCCAGAATCAATGTTTCCTTCATGAGATGCCATCATCATTTTTTATGAGCAGGAAAGACCTTTATCAGCATTTCCACACTAATGCAACAACGCTATCACAAAAATTAATTTCTACTAATAGAAAACATCGAATTAACGTTTAAGCACTCACCCGCATAGGCCCAATCATTTCAGGAGGCTGTAAATAGCGTCTTCGTCCAGGCCAATAATAGGTCGATCTTCCTCGCCAATTCATATTTCACACTGAAAACAGACAACCGTGATTGAGAACGTGCGCTCCAGAGGGCTGCTATATTCGATCGCTTCCATGGATAAATGTTAACTTGCCGTTTTACTTTTGAAAATACTCTCAAAATAAGTCCCAGAGTTAAGCATACGTGTGTACGCTGTCTGAGTGCCTACAAAGCCACTTCTGCTGGCCAGGCTGGCAGAGCAATCATCTTAAGGCGTGTGGCAAAAGGCAGAGGACATTTTTTTCTAAATTTCTTTCGGACACGCGGTCTCGCTGTGTTGCTCAGGCTGGAGTGCAGCGGCGTGATCACAGCTCACTGCAGCCTCGACCTCCCGCTCAAGGGATCCTCCCACCTCAGTGTCCCGAGTAACTGGGACTACGTAGGCGAGCACCACTGCGCCCCGCAGACAGAGGTCATTTCTGATGAGGTTTAGTTTCACAAGTGCACTCCCCACGAAAACCCTAGTGAATCACAATTCTCGTGATTGCTGCTTTGGGCACACTCCCACTTCCTAGAGCCATTCACCCCGCCTCACAACAAGTTTGGTTGGACCACACTGCCTCGCCCACTCCTTCCCACTGTTTTCGGACCTTCCATGGCGGAGGTGAGACCTTGCAGTGCTTCTCACTCGGGCGCTCCGCACTCCACACCGCTGGGGGGGCGCTCACCAGGCCGCAGCCTTCCCAGCTGCCAGGCCCCTTCTTCACCACCCGCCTCGCCGCCGCCGGGGGCCCCATTCAGGGAATCTGCCCTGTGTCGTCTGGGGTTCCCGGCACCTCGGGACTTCCATCCCCCCAACAGCACTCACCCCATCTTCACCTGAGCCCCTGACCGCCTCCCCTCCACGGCCCACCTTCCTCCCCGTCCAGGCCCCTTCACGACCACGAAGCCGCCGGTGGCCTCGCAGCCTGTGAAGGGAAGGAGGACGACCTCGTGCCCCTTCTCCCTCAGAGGCCACAGACCAGGAAGCGGGACCCGCCTGACCCACCCGAGGCCCTCTCCACCCTCACTCACACTTCAGCCCCCGGGATGACTGGCCTGCAGACCTACCAGATGAATCTCAGTAGAGGAAAAAGAGTCCGGACGGCAGGAACCACACAGCACTGCCTCACAGCTCCCCGGCGTTCTTCGCGGGGGCGAAGGGGCCGGGCAGAAGACGCCCAGTGAACATGCGCACGGAGGCGGGAGCCCAGGGAGCATGCGCGGCTGTGGGCTGGGGAGGGCTGCCGTTCCCAGCGCCACGCCCAAACCCTCGATGCCCATCCTCATTGAGGATAAGGGAATCCCACCTCCCTCTGCTGTTTCCTATGCCTCTGGGACTCAAGTAGTGCTCCCCTCAAAACTCACCCCATCTTCAACTGAACCCCACCCCCAACCCAGGGCCCTCTCTTGCCCCGGCCCCACCATGGGGACAAGGACCACTGTGACTGGCTGGGAAGACAGGTAAACCACCTGCGAAAACAGAAATAGCAACCTATCCCAAAAGGAAATTGTTCAATGTGAACAAGTCAGAGAAAGAGACTGAAAGAAAAATGAATAGAATCGCTAGGACCCGTAAGAAAATGCTAAAACGATATCTATCATTTGTTAGCATCAGAATCGCAGAGGGTGAAGTGACAGTATTAGGGAAACAGGACAGCCAGAGTGACACCACGTGAAAATAAACTCCGTCTTGAAAGTAGCAAGATACATAGTCCTACCAGTCACAACCCATGGTCCTAAGATGTTTGGAGTTGAGAAAACAGATGAAAGGTACCTCCAAGGACATGCTCCCACAGCAGCGGAAAGTGCACGGTTCCCAACACCCATTAACAATATATGCTTTCAACAGAATTATGCCTTCATGGACTTACACACTGGTAAGTCAAGGATAGTTTTCTTTAAATCAATAGAATGATAAAAGTCATCGTGCTCTTAGCCCACCCGCACAAAGGCACAGATTAAGTTTAGTCTTTATATAGATAAGACCCCTATATAAGAAAAACCAGACCAGGCCAAGGCTCACGCCTGTAATCCTAGTATTTTGGGAGGCTGAGCTGGCCAGATCACCTGAGCTCAGGACTTCGAGACCAGCCTAAGCAACATCAGAAAATCTCATCACGACAAAAAACAAACAAAAAACCATCGAAAAATTAGCTGGGCATGGTGGCATGTACCTATACTCACAGCTACTCAGGAGGCTGAGGTGGGAGGAGCGCTTGAGCCCAGGAGGTCAAGGCTGCAGCGAGCTCTGATAACACCACCGCACTCCAGCCTCGGGGACAGAGTGAGACGCTGTCTCCAGTTTTAATAATCGAACCTAAAAACGTACAAATTTATCCATCGAATTCACTATATTAACACATGAATGGGAAAAAATGCTGTGGTAATCGAAATAGATGCACTGTTTGATGAAAATCAACATGTATTCAAATGAATACTCTCAGCAAATTGGGAACAGAATGGAATGACTCACTCTGATAAAGTCCGTCTACAAAAAAAGGAGAGTAAATAGGATGGTGAAATGTTGAAATTTTTCGGTTTCTCATCAGGGATAAGACAAGGATGTCCACTGTCACCATTGTAACGGGTGGGTCTGCGCAATGCCATAAAATCAGAAAAGGAAATAAAACTCTTTACAATGGCAACGACGGGCCCGCCACGGTGGCCCACGCCAGTAATCCCAGCACTGTGGGAGGTGAGGTGGGTGCATCACTTGCACTCAAAGGTTCAACAACAGCCCGGGAAACATGGCAAAACCCCGTCTCTACAAAGAATACAAAAGGGAAAAGAAAAAAAAATGGCGGAAACAAAACTGCTCTTATTCCAGGATGATATGTTTCTGTATATTGAAGACTGAAAACGACCTAGAAGTAAACTTTAGAATTCACAAGCATATTTCACAAGGCCGCTGGATAGAAAACCAATATGTAAGAATTATGTCTCCACCGGGCGCGGAGGCTCATGCCTGTAATCCCAGCACTTTGGGAGGCCAAGGCAGGTGAATCACGAGGTCAGGAGTTCAAGAGCACCCCGGCCAAGATGGCGAAAGCCCATCTCTAGTAAAAACACAAAACTTAGCCAGGCGTGCTGGTGGGTGCCTATAATCCCAGCTACTCGGGAGGCTGAGGCAGACAATTGCTTGAATCCGGGAGGCGGGGTTGCAGTGAGCAGAGATCGCGCCACTGCACTCCAGCCTGGGCGACAGAGCAAGACTCCGTCTCAAAAGAGAACAAAGAAAGAAAGAAAAAAAAAAAAGAACGATGTCTCTACATACCAGCTCAGAGAGTTACAATACACGATTTCAAAGAATGATACATATTTCACAGCATCAAAAAGCTAGAAATAAAATTCACAAAAGATGCGCAAGACTTCTTTGCAGAAGGCTGTAAAGCTTTATTGGGAGAATTTTAATGAACAAATTTCCAACATAGGAGCAGCCTGCATCATTTCAACGTGTCTTCTTTTAACACTGTGATTGCTTTTCACCTGTAACAGAAACACAACGATTGGGAACATGACTTAGCAACAGATTATTCAGATGACCCTAAAGGTATACAAAGCACACTACACTTTGGGTTTTATTAAATGGACTAAAAACAGAACCCTATGGGTGATCCCGTGTCTTACACGCAATTGAACCTCTGCATAAACTTTGAGCGTACACCTGCAGAATTTAAAAGTAATTTCCTCCCTGAACATCAAGTGCTTCCTTTCAAGTCACAAGCACTTACAATTAACAGTCAGCAATTTGGAAAACACATGTGTAAAGCATACTTCAGTTGATTACTCAGGAAGTACTAGAGTCACGGTCTTTCAACTTTAAATCTTATCAATTCATGTCTCTAAAGCTGAAACTTACATGTAACATTTGATATGATTAGAGATGATTATATCGTATGTGTGTCTACAGTCTTATTAGAAATAGTGGCTCATGAAGACTGACAGTGGGGCAGGGAGCATGCATAGCACAGGCATCTTACTCACACCCATGCTGAGCACCACTGACCTACATGCCACAGATGATGGGAACCAAACGGTCTCTCGCCATTTGATATTTATTTCAGTCACTCAAGGTTTCCGTGGGGAAAGATTTAAGAAGCAATTGTACCATTTGACCCAGCCATCCCATTACTGGGTATATACCCAAAGGACTATAAATCATGCTGCTATAAAGACACATGCACACGTATGCTTATTGCGGCATTATTCACGATAGCAAAGACTTGGAACCAACCCAAATGTCCAACAACGATAGACTGGATTAAGAAAATGTGGCACATATTCACCACGGAATACTATGCAGCCCTAAAAAATGATGAGTTCATGTCCTTTGTAGGGACATGGATGAAACTGGAAATCATCATTCTCAGTAAACTATCGCAAGAACAAAAAACCAAACACCGCATATTCTCACTCATAGGTGGGAACTGAACAATGAGATCACATGGACAGAGGAAGGGGAATATCACACCCTGGGGACTGTTGTGGGGTGGGGGGAGGGGGGAGGGATAGCACTGGGAGATGTACCTAATGCTAGATGATGAGATAGTGGGTGCAGCGCACCAGCATGGCACATGTATACATATGTAACTAAGCTGCACAATGTGCACATGTACCCTAAAACTTAAAGTATAATAATAAAAAAGTAAATAAATAAATAAAAGAAAAAAAAAAGAAGCAGTTGTTCATTGAAAGCCAGAGAAACCCTGCCTGGGCAACACAGTGAGACCTCATCTCTACAAAAATGAAAACAAAAAAATGTACTCAGGCACGGTGGCTTGTGCATGTAGTTCCAGCCACTCAGGAGGCCGAGGTGGGAGGACGGCTTTAGCCTGGGAGCCAGAGGTTGCAGTGAGCTGAAATTGCATCACTGCACTCCAGCCTGGGTGACACACTGAGACTCTGTCGCAAACAAACAAACAAACCAAGAAGAGGGAGAATTCACAATTTCACAAGATCTTACACTACGTGTTCAGCTCTCCACACGGAAAAACTAGGATGAAGCAGAGGGCCCGCTCACTTTCTTACTGACAATGAAATCTCAGTTCAGAGATTTTCAGATGACTCGGGCCAGGGTTTCATGATTTGTGATTAACAAACCATGCGAAGCAGATGATCTCTGTGTCCCACGCATTCTATGCAACAGGATCAGAGTATGAAAGAACCGGAATGGAAAATGGTTTTAAAATCTCTGACTTAAACTCACTATTTTCATAAGAACCAAAGATAGGTTTAGAAGGGAAAGGACTCACTCAGAATCTCGCCAAGGCTGTAAGAGCTGCTATTAGAACCCGCATGAGTGCTTCAGCATTTTTCACACCAAGTGATGGGTGTTACAAACGTGTTATGTATTGATTAAAAGCAGACCTTTACAAAAGCATCTGAAAATTGTGAGCTACTGGTTTAAGGATTTATACTCAAAACTTTTAATTCAACATAGCTTTGACTCAGTTTGTTTCCCTATCTGACAGTCTATCAGTCGGGTGCTGGGGCCTGAACTACGTTTCAAATAACCTTTATATAAGAACTCTGTTACTAAAGAGGCAGTATTGTTACCTCTCTGTTATTAAAAATATAATGCTGGGTCGGGCACGGTGGCTCTCGCCTGTAATCCCGGCAATTTCGATGGTCGAGGCAGGCGGATCACCTGAGGTCAGGAGTTCGGGAACAACCTGTGCAACAGAACGAAACCCTGTCTCTACTAAAAATACAAAAATTAGCTGGGCGCGGCGGAGCATGCCTGTAAGCCCGGCTCCGCCAGAGGCTCAGGCAGGAGAATCACTTGAACCCTGGAGACAGAATTTCCAGTGAGCCGAGGTGGCACCACTGCACTCCAGCCTGGTCTTCGGAGCGAGACTCCGTCTCAAAAACATAGTAAGAATTACAATATGATACTGTGGAAACAGACACCCTACAATGTGCATGCCTAATGGATTGCCTACCTTCTTCAGGCGTTTTCACCTCCTCTGGATTTGGCGGGTCCATCTCCTGCCCATCAGGACCATCTTCACACTCACACCCAGTCTGTGGGTGACCCTGTTCCTGGCTATCAGCTTCAGGCTTCGGCCCTTAAAAATAAAAACTACATATCAATTTAAGCAGTAAAGCATAAAGTATGAATAAGAAAATAATATTCATGCTCTCGGTATTATTAGATAAAAGCTTTAGCTAACGTAATAATAAATGTGTTGATAAGAATCCCAGGAACATTATTTCAGGAGTCCGTTAGCAGAAAACAGGAAAACAAGGTGTTCCAAATATTACCCTCTTCCTTTCCGAAGACTGCCCTCAGACAACTTTGCTGCCTCCTTTGCACTTCTCTGTTATTCTACTTCTGATTGTCCTTCTCGTATTAAATGACTCAAGGCTCAAATCCCGTCTCTCACAGCACTTACACTCCTAGCGCTCAGACTCTTACATGGCATGAGTAGCCACCAATAAACGCTGAGTGAGAAAACTCTTTTAAAAATACATGAAAAAGCCCAAACTGCAGAATATTCTGCAAACCAACTGGTCTATCCTCTCCAAAAATGTCCGTATCGTGAATGACAAGAAAAATTAAGGAAACATTACAGGTTAAAGGAAACTAAAAACACCTGAAAAGCACATGCAAGGTGTGATTCTGAACTGGACTCTGGATCAGAAAAAGAAATCCTATCAATAAAATTATCTGGGCCGGGCGTGGGGTCTCACGCCTGCAATCCAAACATTTTGGGATGCCAAGGTGGGCAGAGCAGGTGAGGCCAGAAGTTCAAGACCGCAGTGGCCGGCGCCTGTAGTCCCAGCTACACGGGAGGCTGAGGCATGAGAATCCCTAGAACCTGGGAGGTGTAGGTTGCAGTGAGCCGAGATCGCACTACTGCACTCCAACCTGGCCCACAGAGAGAGACTCCGTCTCAACAAAGAAAAAAAAAAGGAAAAAAGAAATTTTCTGGGGAACTGGCAAAATTTGAGTATGCACTCTGTATTAAATGACTCCATTTTCTCATTGTTAAATTTCCTGATTTTGATCTTTGTGCAGTGATGATCCAAGAAATGACTTTCTCTTTCTTCTGACGATATACACACCCTCAAGTACATAGGGTAAAGGACCATAATACCTGAAACTTTATCAAAACAATTCAGCATTAATAACAGTAAACATATATCCGTTTGTGTGTGTGTGTGTGTGAGTGTGTGGGCAGCACGGTAAGAGAGGGAGGGAAGAGGTGAAACCTATGAAGCGAAAGCTTTTAACAATTGGTGAATCCAGGTGTAAAGTATACGAGTTCGTTGTTCTATTCTTCCAAATTTTATATAAATGTAATGTCTTGAAGATAGATACAGTAAAAATTTAAAAGAATATATGATAACTGCACTGAACTTTAGGAAGAAAGGAATTTCCGATTGTGGTAAAACATACAGATATCGTAAAATTTACCATCTTAACTATTTTTAAGTGGTACAGTTCACTAAGGAGTTACGTTTGCAACATTACCAGCCACTAGGCACAAAAACTTTGCATCTGTGTTTTCCTATACCTTGAAACCTTTATTTATTTAATGAATTTCTTTATGTATTTATGTATTCATTTATTTATTTATTAGCGATGAGGTCTCACTGTGTTTCCCAGGCTGGGCTTGAACTCCAGGGCTCAAGCAATCCTCTCACCTCAGCCTCCCAAGTAGCTGGGACTATGAGTGCATGGCATTCAGCCCAGCTTTAGACCTTTCTCCTAAATGACAATCTAAGGATAAAACACAGGACATGTATAATGCTTATATTCAGCCGTAGAGTACCAACAGCAGTGTGCGTCAGCTGAGAAATCTGAAGTCTACCACGTGGATAGGATTTCAGTTACAATTACAATGTCAGTTTCTGAAGGATTGATTGGCTGGTTGGATGTGAGGACTATGGAAAATCTTACAGTCACGACACCCATTACCTATTGGGGTAAAGAGAAACTTCACTTTGTTCAAATAAAGTTATATTTAGGTCCGAAGGTCCTAAAGGTAATATTCCATAAATGAACCCCGTGAAGAACAAAGCACCAAATATAACATTGTTTGTGAATCACAGAAAATATACTGTCCCCCACTGAGAATAAGGGAGTGGGCGGACAGCAATTAATGGGCATTGTTGTCAGTCAGATTCTAGGAACTTTTAACAGTGCATCCCTGGAATAATCCACGACCTCCGTTACATAAATGCTTCCTTTCAAAACATTTTATCTCCGAGAAATTATTTCCATCTCACGTTCATCTCAGGATAATTCCGTTTTTGCTTTTCTAACCATAAAAGGATTGAATCACCTCCTAAAAGCCGCTGAGAAAAATCACTAAGCCAGCTACCCGTATGGCAGTATCCTCATTTATCCAGCTTTTATCAAACGTACCATATAAAAATATCAATCAAAGGAAACGAACGACAACATTCAGCGACTCGGTTTTTGGAGCTGCTCCTGCTCCTCTGAACTGGGTCTATTCTTGGGTCAGTACTAAGCTACCTTACAGTAAAGCCTTTTGAGTTTTAAGCATTTTCAGCAAAATCACTTCCTTCTTTACAGCAACATAGATGATAGGAAGACACAAACCTTGGAACACAGTACAAATGTTGTATTCACCAGTCAAGGGTTCTTGGATAACACACAATCCTGGCACCTCCATTCTCTCATTCATAAAGTCGAGAACTTTTATCATAGTGAGGGATTTGCCTAAGCTAAGCTGCAAACTACATAGCCTCCTCGCTTTTCCAGTCAATTTCAGGCATTCTTTCCATTGTTTTCTTTCCTCCTGTTCCTCCTATGTGACAATGCCTAACACACACACACACACACGTGCAAACACAGACACGAACACACACACACGCACACACCAGCAGACGTTCTTCTTCCCTTTCCCTCACCTTGACCTGCACATGCTCCCTCATCCTCTCCCTCCTGAGCAGCTGCAGGATCCTGACGTTGAGTTGCTGGTTCCCCTTCTTCAGGTGTTTCTGGTTCCACTTCATCACTGAACTGCTCGGGCTGGGGAATACGTGTGGGTGTGCAAATAAACAATAAGTTTCGTTATTGATACAAAATTTTACATATATACACAGAATACATAGCTATTTCTGGTCATAACTAAGCCTAAAGACATTTCTCCAACTCTATGCTCTATGCCCAATAAGGTTACTCCACCCACAGGGAGGTTACTGTGAGAAAAGTGACGCACGAGGACTTTGGAGGCTATTATACTCTGTGTTGGAATACATGTGTACAATCTGTCATTAACAAACAAAGCCTGAGAAAGAAGTCATGGGCAAAAGCTGAAGAACACGAGAGGAAAAAAAAATCCTCCAGAATCAATGTTTCCTTCATGAGATGCCATCATCATTTTTTATGAGCAGGAAAGACCTTTATCAGCATTTCCACACTAATGCAACAACGCTATCACAAAAATTAATTTCTACTAATAGAAAACATCAAATTAACGTTTAAGCACTCACCCGCATAGGCCCAATCATTTCAGGAGGCTGTAAATAGCGTCTTCGTCCAGGCCAATAATAGGTCGATCTTCCTCGCCAATTCATATTTCACACTGAAAACAGACAACCGTGATTGAGAACGTGCGCTCCAGAGGGCTGCTATATTCGATCGCTTCCATGGATAAATGTTAACTTGCCGTTTTACTTTTGAAAATACTCTCAAAATAAGTCCCAGAGTTAAGCATACGTGTGTACGCTGTCTGAGTGCCTACAAAGCCACTTCTGCTGGCCAGGCTGGCAGAGCAATCATCTTAAGGCGTGTGGCAAAAGGCAGAGGACATTTTTTTCTAAATTTCTTTCGGACACGCGGTCTCGCTGTGTTGCTCAGGCTGGAGTGCAGCGGCGTGATCACAGCTCACTGCAGCCTCGACCTCCCGCTCAAGGGATCCTCCCACCTCAGTGTCCCGAGTAACTGGGACTACGTAGGCGAGCACCACTGCGCCCCGCAGACAGAGGTCATTTCTGATGAGGTTTAGTTTCACAAGTGCACTCCCCACGAAAACCCTAGTGAATCACAATTCTCGTGATTGCTGCTTTGGGCACACTCCCACTTCCTAGAGCCATTCACCCCGCCTCACAACAAGTTTGGTTGGACCACACTGCCTCGCCCACTCCTTCCCACTGTTTTTGGACCTTCCATGGCGGAGGTGAGACCTTGCAGTGCTTCTCACTCGGGCGCTCCGCACTCCACACCGCTGGGGGGGCGCTCACCAGGCCGCAGCCTTCCCAGCTGCCAGGCCCCTTCTTCACCACCCGCCTCGCCGCCGCCGGGGGCCCCATTCAGGGAATCTGCCCTGTGTCGTCTGGGGTTCCCGGCACCTCGGGACTTCCATCCCCCCAACAGCACTCACCCCATCTTCACCTGAGCCCCTGACCGCCTCCCCTCCACGGCCCACCTTCCTCCCCGTCCAGGCCCCTTCACGACCACGAAGCCGCCGGTGGCCTCGCAGCCTGTGAAGGGAAGGAGGACGACCTCGTGCCCCTTCTCCCTCAGAGGCCACAGACCAGGAAGCGGGACCCGCCTGACCCACCCGAGGCCCTCTCCACCCTCACTCACACTTCAGCCCCCGGGATGACTGGCCTGCAGACCTACCAGATGAATCTCAGTAGAGGAAAAAGAGTCCGGACGGCAGGAACCACACAGCACTGCCTCACAGCTCCCCGGCGTTCTTCGCGGGGGCGAAGGGGCCGGGCAGAAGACGCCCAGTGAACATGCGCACGGAGGCGGGAGCCCAGGGAGCATGCGCGGCTGTGGGCTGGGGAGGGCTGCCGTTCCCAGCGCCACGCCCAAACCCTCGATGCCCATCCTCATTGAGGATAAGGGAATCCCACCTCCCTCTGCTGTTTCCTATGCCTCTGGGACTCAAGTAGTGCTCCCCTCAAAACTCACCCCATCTTCAACTGAACCCCACCCCCAACCCAGGGCCCTCTCTTGCCCCGGCCCCACCATGGGGACAAGGACCACTGTGACTGGCTGGGAAGACAGGTAAACCACCTGCGAAAACAGAAATAGCAACCTATCCCAAAAGGAAATTGTTCAATGTGAACAAGTCAGAGAAAGAGACTGAAAGAAAAATGAATAGAATCGCTAGGACCCGTAAGAAAATGCTAAAACGATATCTATCATTTGTTAGCATCAGAATCGCAGAGGGTGAAGTGACAGTATTAGGGAAACAGGACAGCCAGAGTGACACCACGTGAAAATAAACTCCGTCTTGAAAGTAGCAAGATACATAGTCCTACCAGTCACAACCCATGGTCCTAAGATGTTTGGAGTTGAGAAAACAGATGAAAGGTACCTCCAAGGACATGCTCCCACAGCAGCGGAAAGTGCACGGTTCCCAACACCCATTAACAATATATGCTTTCAACAGAATTATGCCTTCATGGACTTACACACTGGTAAGTCAAGGATAGTTTTCTTTAAATCAATAGAATGATAAAAGTCATCGTGCTCTTAGCCCACCCGCACAAAGGCACAGATTAAGTTTAGTCTTTATATAGATAAGACCCCTATATAAGAAAAACCAGACCAGGCCAAGGCTCACGCCTGTAATCCTAGTATTTTGGGAGGCTGAGCTGGCCAGATCACCTGAGCTCAGGACTTCGAGACCAG
The DNA here is from genome assembly GCF_029289425.2 of Pan paniscus. NCBI lineage: Eukaryota > Metazoa > Chordata > Mammalia > Primates > Hominidae > Pan > Pan paniscus. The sequence goes on along the minus strand of NC_073272.2, from coordinate 50,920,106 downwards.
CCTAAGCAACATCAGAAAATCTCATCACGACAAAAAACAAACAAAAAACCATCGAAAAATTAGCTGGGCATGGTGGCATGTACCTATACTCACAGCTACTCAGGAGGCTGAGGTGGGAGGAGCGCTTGAGCCCAGGAGGTCAAGGCTGCAGCGAGCTCTGATAACACCACCACACTCCAGCCTCGGGGACAGAGTGAGACGCTGTCTCCAGTTTTAATAATCGAACCTAAAAACGTACAAATTTATCCATCGAATTCACTATATTAACACATGAATGGGAAAAAATGCTGTGGTAATCGAAATAGATGCACTGTTTGATGAAAATCAACATGTATTCAAATGAATACTCTCAGCAAATTGGGAACAGAATGGAATGACTCACTCTGATAAAGTCCGTCTACAAAAAAAGGAGAGTAAATAGGATGGTGAAATGTTGAAATTTTTCGGTTTCTCATCAGGGATAAGACAAGGATGTCCACTGTCACCATTGTAACGGGTGGGTCTGCGCAATGCCATAAAATCAGAAAAGGAAATAAAACTCTTTACAATGGCAACGACGGGCCCGCCACGGTGGCCCACGCCAGTAATCCCAGCACTGTGGGAGGTGAGGTGGGTGCATCACTTGCACTCAAAGGTTCAACAACAGCCCGGGAAACATGGCAAAACCCCGTCTCTACAAAGAATACAAAAGGGAAAAGAAAAAAAAATGGCGGAAACAAAACTGCTCTTATTCCAGGATGATATGTTTCTGTATATTGAAGACTGAAAACGACCTAGAAGTAAACTTTAGAATTCACAAGCATATTTCACAAGGCCGCTGGATAGAAAACCAATATGTAAGAATTATGTCTCCACCGGGCGCGGAGGCTCATGCCTGTAATCCCAGCACTTTGGGAGGCCAAGGCAGGTGAATCACGAGGTCAGGAGTTCAAGAGCACCCCGGCCAAGATGGCGAAAGCCCATCTCTAGTAAAAACACAAAACTTAGCCAGGCGTGCTGGTGGGTGCCTATAATCCCAGCTACTCGGGAGGCTGAGGCAGACAATTGCTTGAATCCGGGAGGCGGGGTTGCAGTGAGCAGAGATCGCGCCACTGCACTCCAGCCTGGGCGACAGAGCAAGACTCCGTCTCAAAAGAGAACAAAGAAAGAAAGAAAAAAAAAAAAGAACGATGTCTCTACATACCAGCTCAGAGAGTTACAATACACGATTTCAAAGAATGATACATATTTCACAGCATCAAAAAGCTAGAAATAAAATTCACAAAAGATGCGCAAGACTTCTTTGCAGAAGGCTGTAAAGCTTTATTGGGAGAATTTTAATGAACAAATTTCCAACATAGGAGCAGCCTGCATCATTTCAACGTGTCTTCTTTTAACACTGTGATTGCTTTTCACCTGTAACAGAAACACAACGATTGGGAACATGACTTAGCAACAGATTATTCAGATGACCCTAAAGGCATACAAAGCACACTACACTTTGGGTTTTATTAAATGGACTAAAAACAGAACCCTATGGGTGATCCCGTGTCTTACACGCAATTGAACCTCTGCATAAACTTTGAGCGTACACCTGCAGAATTTAAAAGTAATTTCCTCCCTGAACATCAAGTGCTTCCTTTCAAGTCACAAGCACTTACAATTAACAGTCAGCAATTTGGAAAACACATGTGTAAAGCATACTTCAGTTGATTACTCAGGAAGTACTAGAGTCACGGTCTTTCAACTTTAAATCTTATCAATTCATGTCTCTAAAGCTGAAACTTACATGTAACATTTGATATGATTAGAGATGATTATATCGTATGTGTGTCTACAGTCTTATTAGAAATAGTGGCTCATGAAGACTGACAGTGGGGCAGGGAGCATGCATAGCACAGGCATCTTACTCACACCCATGCTGAGCACCACTGACCTACATGCCACAGATGATGGGAACCAAACGGTCTCTCGCCATTTGATATTTATTTCAGTCACTCAAGGTTTCCGTGGGGAAAGATTTAAGAAGCAATTGTACCATTTGACCCAGCCATCCCATTACTGGGTATATACCCAAAGGACTATAAATCATGCTGCTATAAAGACACATGCACACGTATGCTTATTGCGGCATTATTCACGATAGCAAAGACTTGGAACCAACCCAAATGTCCAACAACGATAGACTGGATTAAGAAAATGTGGCACATATTCACCACGGAATACTATGCAGCCCTAAAAAATGATGAGTTCATGTCCTTTGTAGGGACATGGATGAAACTGGAAATCATCATTCTCAGTAAACTATCGCAAGAACAAAAAACCAAACACCGCATATTCTCACTCATAGGTGGGAACTGAACAATGAGATCACATGGACAGAGGAAGGGGAATATCACACCCTGGGGACTGTTGTGGGGTGGGGGGAGGGGGGAGGGATAGCACTGGGAGATGTACCTAATGCTAGATGATGAGATAGTGGGTGCAGCGCACCAGCATGGCACATGTATACATATGTAACTAAGCTGCACAATGTGCACATGTACCCTAAAACTTAAAGTATAATAATAAAAAAGTAAATAAATAAATAAAAGAAAAAAAAAAGAAGCAGTTGTTCATTGAAAGCCAGAGAAACCCTGCCTGGGCAACACAGTGAGACCTCATCTCTACAAAAATGAAAACAAAAAAATGTACTCAGGCACGGTGGCTTGTGCATGTAGTTCCAGCCACTCAGGAGGCCGAGGTGGGAGGACGGCTTTAGCCTGGGAGCCAGAGGTTGCAGTGAGCTGAAATTGCATCACTGCACTCCAGCCTGGGTGACACACTGAGACTCTGTCGCAAACAAACAAACAAACCAAGAAGAGGGAGAATTCACAATTTCACAAGATCTTACACTACGTGTTCAGCTCTCCACACGGAAAAACTAGGATGAAGCAGAGGGCCCGCTCACTTTCTTACTGACAATGAAATCTCAGTTCAGAGATTTTCAGATGACTCGGGCCAGGGTTTCATGATTTGTGATTAACAAACCATGCGAAGCAGATGATCTCTGTGTCCCACGCATTCTATGCAACAGGATCAGAGTATGAAAGAACCGGAATGGAAAATGGTTTTAAAATCTCTGACTTAAACTCACTATTTTCATAAGAACCAAAGATAGGTTTAGAAGGGAAAGGACTCACTCAGAATCTCGCCAAGGCTGTAAGAGCTGCTATTAGAACCCGCATGAGTGCTTCAGCATTTTTCACACCAAGTGATGGGTGTTACAAACGTGTTATGTATTGATTAAAAGCAGACCTTTACAAAAGCATCTGAAAATTGTGAGCTACTGGTTTAAGGATTTATACTCAAAACTTTTAATTCAACATAGCTTTGACTCAGTTTGTTTCCCTATCTGACAGTCTATCAGTCGGGTGCTGGGGCCTGAACTACGTTTCAAATAACCTTTATATAAGAACTCTGTTACTAAAGAGGCAGTATTGTTACCTCTCTGTTATTAAAAATATAATGCTGGGTCGGGCACGGTGGCTCTCGCCTGTAATCCCGGCAATTTCGATGGTCGAGGCAGGTGGATCACCTGAGGTCAGGAGTTCGGGAACAACCTGTGCAACAGAACGAAACCCTGTCTCTACTAAAAATACAAAAATTAGCTGGGCGCGGCAGAGCATGCCTGTAAGCCCGGCTCCGCCAGAGGCTCAGGCAGGAGAATCACTTGAACCCTGGAGACAGAATTTCCAGTGAGCCGAGGTGGCACCACTGCACTCCAGCCTGGTCTTCGGAGCGAGACTCCGTCTCAAAAACATAGTAAGAATTACAATATGATACTGTGGAAACAGACACCCTACAATGTGCATGCCTAATGGATTGCCTACCTTCTTCAGGCGTTTTCACCTCCTCTGGATTTGGCGGGTCCATCTCCTGCCCATCAGGACCATCTTCACACTCACACCCAGTCTGTGGGTGACCCTGTTCCTGGCTATCAGCTTCAGGCTTCGGCCCTTAAAAATAAAAACTACATATCAATTTAAGCAGTAAAGCATAAAGTATGAATAAGAAAATAATATTCATGCTCTCGGTATTATTAGATAAAAGCTTTAGCTAACGTAATAATAAATGTGTTGATAAGAATCCCAGGAACATTATTTCAGGAGTCCGTTAGCAGAAAACAGGAAAACAAGGTGTTCCAAATATTACCCTCTTCCTTTCCGAAGACTGCCCTCAGACAACTTTGCTGCCTCCTTTGCACTTCTCTGTTATTCTACTTCTGATTGTCCTTCTCGTATTAAATGACTCAAGGCTCAAATCCCGTCTCTCACAGCACTTACACTCCTAGCGCTCAGACTCTTACATGGCATGAGTAGCCACCAATAAACGCTGAGTGAGAAAACTCTTTTAAAAATACATGAAAAAGCCCAAACTGCAGAATATTCTGCAAACCAACTGGTCTATCCTCTCCAAAAATGTCCGTATCGTGAATGACAAGCAAAATTAAGGAAACATTACAGGTTAAAGGAAACTAAAAACACCTGAAAAGCACATGCAAGGTGTGATTCTGAACTGGACTCTGGATCAGAAAAAGAAATCCTATCAATAAAATTATCTGGGCCGGGCGTGGGGTCTCACGCCTGCAATCCAAACATTTTGGGATGCCAAGGTGGGCAGAGCAGGTGAGGCCAGAAGTTCAAGACCGCAGTGGCCGGCGCCTGTAGTCCCAGCTACACGGGAGGCTGAGGCATGAGAATCCCTAGAACCTGGGAGGTGTAGGTTGCAGTGAGCCGAGATCGCACTACTGCACTCCAACCTGGCCCACAGAGAGAGACTCCGTCTCAACAAAGAAAAAAAAAAGGAAAAAAGAAATTTTCTGGGGAACTGGCAAAATTTGAGTATGCACTCTGTATTAAATGACTCCATTTTCTCATTGTTAAATTTCCTGATTTTGATCTTTGTGCAGTGATGATCCAAGAAATGACTTTCTCTTTCTTCTGACGATATACACACCCTCAAGTACATAGGGTAAAGGACCATAATACCTGAAACTTTATCAAAACAATTCAGCATTAATAACAGTAAACATATATCCGTTTGTGTGTGTGTGTGTGTGAGTGTGTGGGCAGCACGGTAAGAGAGGGAGGGAAGAGGTGAAACCTATGAAGCGAAAGCTTTTAACAATTGGTGAATCCAGGTGTAAAGTATACGAGTTCGTTGTTCTATTCTTCCAAATTTTATATAAATGTAATGTCTTGAAGATAGATACAGTGAAAATTTAAAAGAATATATGATAACTGCACTGAACTTTAGGAAGAAAGGAATTTCCGATTGTGGTAAAACATACAGATATCGTAAAATTTACCATCTTAACTATTTTTAAGTGGTACAGTTCACTAAGGAGTTACGTTTGCAACATTACCAGCCACTAGGCACAAAAACTTTGCATCTGTGTTTTCCTATACCTTGAAACCTTTATTTATTTAATGAATTTCTTTATGTATTTATGTATTCATTTATTTATTTATTAGCGATGAGGTCTCACTGTGTTTCCCAGGCTGGGCTTGAACTCCAGGGCTCAAGCAATCCTCTCACCTCAGCCTCCCAAGTAGCTGGGACTATGAGTGCATGGCATTCAGCCCAGCTTTAGACCTTTCTCCTAAATGACAATCTAAGGATAAAACACAGGACATGTATAATGCTTATATTCAGCCGTAGAGTACCAACAGCAGTGTGCGTCAGCTGAGAAATCTGAAGTCTACCACGTGGATAGGATTTCAGTTACAATTACAATGTCAGTTTCTGAAGGATTGATTGGCTGGTTGGATGTGAGGACTATGGAAAATCTTACAGTCACGACACCCATTACCTATTGGGGTAAAGAGAAACTTCACTTTGTTCAAATAAAGTTATATTTAGGTCCGAAGGTCCTAAAGGTAATATTCCATAAATGAACCCCGTGAAGAACAAAGCACCAAATATAACATTGTTTGTGAATCACAGAAAATATACTGTCCCCCACTGAGAATAAGGGAGTGGGCGGACAGCAATTAATGGGCATTGTTGTCAGTCAGATTCTAGGAACTTTTAACAGTGCATCCCTGGAATAATCCACGACCTCCGTTACATAAATGCTTCCTTTCAAAACATTTTATCTCCGAGAAATTATTTCCATCTCACGTTCATCTCAGGATAATTCCGTTTTTGCTTTTCTAACCATAAAAGGATTGAATCACCTCCTAAAAGCCGCTGAGAAAAATCACTAAGCCAGCTACCCGTATGGCAGTATCCTCATTTATCCAGCTTTTATCAAACGTACCATATAAAAATATCAATCAAAGGAAACGAACGACAACATTCAGCGACTCGGTTTTTGGAGCTGCTCCTGCTCCTCTGAACTGGGTCTATTCTTGGGTCAGTACTAAGCTACCTTACAGTAAAGCCTTTTGAGTTTTAAGCATTTTCAGCAAAATCACTTCCTTCTTTACAGCAACATAGATGATAGGAAGACACAAACCTTGGAACACAGTACAAATGTTGTATTCACCAGTCAAGGGTTCTTGGATAACACACAATCCTGGCACCTCCATTCTCTCATTCATAAAGTCGAGAACTTTTATCATAGTGAGGGATTTGCCTAAGCTAAGCTGCAAACTACATAGCCTCCTCGCTTTTCCAGTCAATTTCAGGCATTCTTTCCATTGTTTTCTTTCCTCCTGTTCCTCCTATGTGACAATGCCTAACACACACACACACACACGTGCAAACACAGACACGAACACACACACACGCACACACCAGCAGACGTTCTTCTTCCCTTTCCCTCACCTTGACCTGCACATGCTCCCTCATCCTCTCCCTCCTGAGCAGCTGCAGGATCCTGACGTTGAGTTGCTGGTTCCCCTTCTTCAGGTGTTTCTGGTTCCACTTCATCACTGAACTGCTCGGGCTGGGGAATACGTGTGGGTGTGCAAATAAACAATAAGTTTCGTTATTGATACAAAATTTTACATATATACACAGAATACATAGCTATTTCTGGTCATAACTAAGCCTAAAGACATTTCTCCAACTCTATGCTCTATGCCCAATAAGGTTACTCCACCCACAGGGAGGTTACTGTGAGAAAAGTGACGCACGAGGACTTTGGAGGCTATTATACTCTGTGTTGGAATACATGTGTACAATCTGTCATTAACAAACAAAGCCTGAGAAAGAAGTCATGGGCAAAAGCTGAAGAACACGAGAGGAAAAAAAAATCCTCCAGAATCAATGTTTCCTTCATGAGATGCCATCATCATTTTTTATGAGCAGGAAAGACCTTTATCAGCATTTCCACACTAATGCAACAACGCTATCACAAAAATTAATTTCTACTAATAGAAAACATCGAATTAACGTTTAAGCACTCACCCGCATAGGCCCAATCATTTCAGGAGGCTGTAAATAGCGTCTTCGTCCAGGCCAATAATAGGTCGATCTTCCTCGCCAATTCATATTTCACACTGAAAACAGACAACCGTGATTGAGAACGTGCGCTCCAGAGGGCTGCTATATTCGATCGCTTCCATGGATAAATGTTAACTTGCCGTTTTACTTTTGAAAATACTCTCAAAATAAGTCCCAGAGTTAAGCATACGTGTGTACGCTGTCTGAGTGCCTACAAAGCCACTTCTGCTGGCCAGGCTGGCAGAGCAATCATCTTAAGGCGTGTGGCAAAAGGCAGAGGACATTTTTTTCTAAATTTCTTTCGGACACGCGGTCTCGCTGTGTTGCTCAGGCTGGAGTGCAGCGGCGTGATCACAGCTCACTGCAGCCTCGACCTCCCGCTCAAGGGATCCTCCCACCTCAGTGTCCCGAGTAACTGGGACTACGTAGGCGAGCACCACTGCGCCCCGCAGACAGAGGTCATTTCTGATGAGGTTTAGTTTCACAAGTGCACTCCCCACGAAAACCCTAGTGAATCACAATTCTCGTGATTGCTGCTTTGGGCACACTCCCACTTCCTAGAGCCATTCACCCCGCCTCACAACAAGTTTGGTTGGACCACACTGCCTCGCCCACTCCTTCCCACTGTTTTTGGACCTTCCATGGCGGAGGTGAGACCTTGCTGTGCTTCTCACTCGGGCGCTCCGCACTCCACACCGCTGGGGGGGCGCTCACCAGGCCGCAGCCTTCCCAGCTGCCAGGCCCCTTCTTCACCACCCGCCTCGCCGCCACCGGGGGCCCCATTCAGGGAATCTGCCCTGTGTCGTCTGGGGTTCCCGGCACCTCGGGACTTCCATCCCCCCAACAGCACTCACCCCATCTTCACCTGAGCCCCTGACCGCCTCCCCTCCACGGCCCACCTTCCTCCCCGTCCAGGCCCCTTCACGACCACGAAGCCGCCGGTGGCCTCGCAGCCTGTGAAGGGAAGGAGGACGACCTCGTGCCTCTTCTCCCTCAGAGGCCACAGACCAGGAAGCGGGACCCGCCTGACCCACCCGAGGCCCTCTCCACCCTCACTCACACTTCAGCCCCCGGGATGACTGGCCTGCAGACCTACCAGATGAATCTCAGTAGAGGAAAAAGAGTCCGGACGGCAGGAACCACACAGCACTGCCTCACAGCTCCCCGGCGTTCTTCGCGGGGGCGAAGGGGCCGGGCAGAAGACGCCCAGTGAACATGCGCACGGAGGCGGGAGCCCAGGGAGCATGCGCGGCTGTGGGCTGGGGAGGGCTGCCGTTCCCAGCGCCACGCCCAAACCCTCGATGCCCATCCTCATTGAGGATAAGGGAATCCCACCTCCCTCTGCTGTTTCCTATGCCTCTGGGACTCAAGTAGTGCTCCCCTCAAAACTCACCCCATCTTCAACTGAACCCCACCCCCAACCCAGGGCCCTCTCTTGCCCCGGCCCCACCATGGGGACAAGGACCACTGTGACTGGCTGGGAAGACAGGTAAACCACCTGCGAAAACAGAAATAGCAACCTATCCCAAAAGGAAATTGTTCAATGTGAACAAGTCAGAGAAAGAGACTGAAAGAAAAATGAATAGAATCGCTAGGACCCGTAAGAAAATGCTAAAACGATATCTATCATTTGTTAGCATCAGAATCGCAGAGGGTGAAGTGACAGTATTAGGGAAACAGGACAGCCAGAGTGACACCACGTGAAAATAAACTCCGTCTTGAAAGTAGCAAGATACATAGTCCTACCAGTCACAACCCATGGTCCTAAGATGTTTGGAGTTGAGAAAACAGATGAAAGGTACCTCCAAGGACATGCTCCCACAGCAGCGGAAAGTGCACGGTTCCCAACACCCATTAACAATATATGCTTTCAACAGAATTATGCCTTCATGGACTTACACACTGGTAAGTCAAGGATAGTTTTCTTTAAATCAATAGAATGATAAAAGTCATCGTGCTCTTAGCCCACCCGCACAAAGGCACAGATTAAGTTTAGTCTTTATATAGATAAGACCCCTATATAAGAAAAACCAGACCAGGCCAAGGCTCACGCCTGTAATCCTAGTATTTTGGGAGGCTGAGCTGGCCAGATCACCTGAGCTCAGGACTTCGAGACCAGCCTAAGCAACATCAGAAAATCTCATCACGACAAAAAACAAACAAAAAACCATCGAAAAATTAGCTGGGCATGGTGGCATGTACCTATACTCACAGCTACTCAGGAGGCTGAGGTGGGAGGACCGCTTGAGCCCAGGAGGTCAAGGCTGCAGCGAGCTCTGATAACACCACCGCACTCCAGCCTCGGGGACAGAGTGAGACGCTGTCTCCAGTTTTAATAATCGAACCTAAAAACGTACAAATTTATCCATCGAATTCACTATATTAACACATGAATGGGAAAAAATGCTGTGGTAATCGAAATAGATGCACTGTTTGATGAAAATCAACATGTATTCAAATGAATACTCTCAGCAAATTGGGAACAGAATGGAATGACTCACTCTGATAAAGTCCGTCTACAAAAAAAGGAGAGTAAATAGGATGGTGAAATGTTGAAATTTTTCGGTTTCTCATCAGGGATAAGACAAGGATGTCCACTGTCACCATTGTAACGGGTGGGTCTGCGCAATGCCATAAAATCAGAAAAGGAAATAAAACTCTTTACAATGGCAACGATGGGCCCGCCACGGTGGCCCACGCCAGTAATCCCAGCACTGTGGGAGGTGAGGTGGGTGCATCACTTGCACTCAAAGGTTCAACAACAGCCCGGGAAACATGGCAAAACCCCGTCTCTACAAAGAATACAAAAGGGAAAAGAAAAAAAAATGGCGGAAACAAAACTGCTCTTATTCCAGGATGATATGTTTCTGTATATTGAAGACTGAAAACGACCTAGAAGTAAACTTTAGAATTCACAAGCATATTTCACAAGGCCGCTGGATAGAAAACCAATATGTAAGAATTATGTCTCCACCGGGCGCGGAGGCTCATGCCTGTAATCCCAGCACTTTGGGAGGCCAAGGCAGGTGAATCACGAGGTCAGGAGTTCAAGAGCACCCCGGCCAAGATGGCGAAAGCCCATCTCTAGTAAAAACACAAAACTTAGCCAGGCGTGCTGGTGGGTGCCTATAATCCCAGCTACTCGGGAGGCTGAGGCAGACAATTGCTTGAATCCGGGAGGCGGGGTTGCAGTGAGCAGAGATCGCGCCACTGCACTCCAGCCTGGGCGACAGAGCAAGACTCCGTCTCAAAAGAGAACAAAGAAAGAAAGAAAAAAAAAAAGAACGATGTCTCTACATACCAGCTCAGAGAGTTACAATACACGATTTCAAAGAATGATACATATTTCACAGCATCAAAAAGCTAGAAATAAAATTCACAAAAGATGCGCAAGACTTCTTTGCAGAAGGCTGTAAAGCTTTATTGGGAGAATTTTAATGAACAAATTTCCAACATAGGAGCAGCCTGCATCATTTCAACGTGTCTTCTTTTAACACTGTGATTGCTTTTCACCTGTAACAGAAACACAACGATTGGGAACATGACTTAGCAACAGATTATTCAGATGACCCTAAAGGCATACAAAGCACACTACACTTTGGGTTTTATTAAATGGACTAAAAACAGAACCCTATGGGTGATCCCGTGTCTTACACGCAATTGAACCTCTGCATAAACTTTGAGCGTACACCTGCAGAATTTAAAAGTAATTTCCTCCCTGAACATCAAGTGCTTCCTTTCAAGTCACAAGCACTTACAATTAACAGTCAGCAATTTGGAAAACACATGTGTAAAGCATACTTCAGTTGATTACTCAGGAAGTACTAGAGTCATGGTCTTTCAACTTTAAATCTTATCAATTCATGTCTCTAAAGCTGAAACTTACATGTAACATTTGATATGATTAGAGATGATTATATCGTATGTGTGTCTACAGTCTTATTAGAAATAGTGGCTCATGAAGACTGACAGTGGGGCAGGGAGCATGCATAGCACAGGCATCTTACTCACACCCATGCTGAGCACCACTGACCTACATGCCACAGATGATGGGAACCAAACGGTCTCTCGCCATTTGATATTTATTTCAGTCACTCAAGGTTTCCGTGGGGAAAGATTTAAGAAGCAATTGTACCATTTGACCCAGCCATCCCATTACTGGGTATATACCCAAAGGACTATAAATCATGCTGCTATAAAGACACATGCACACGTATGCTTATTGCGGCATTATTCACGATAGCAAAGACTTGGAACCAACCCAAATGTCCAACAACGATAGACTGGATTAAGAAAATGTGGCACATATTCACCACGGAATACTATGCAGCCCTAAAAAATGATGAGTTCATGTCCTTTGTAGGGACATGGATGAAACTGGAAATCATCATTCTCAGTAAACTATCGCAAGAACAAAAAACCAAACACCGCATATTCTCACTCATAGGTGGGAACTGAACAATGAGATCACATGGACAGAGGAAGGGGAATATCACACCCTGGGGACTGTTGTGGGGTGGGGGGAGGGGGGAGGGATAGCACTGGGAGATGTACCTAATGCTAGATGATGAGATAGTGGGTGCAGCGCACCAGCATGGCACATGTATACATATGTAACTAAGCTGCACAATGTGCACATGTACCCTAAAACTTAAAGTATAATAATAAAAAAGTAAATAAATACATAAAAGAAAAAAAAAAGAAGCAGTTGTTCATTGAAAGCCAGAGAAACCCTGCCTGGGCAACACAGTGAGACCTCATCTCTACAAAAATGAAAACAAAAAAATGTACTCAGGCACGGTGGCTTGTGCATGTAGTTCCAGCCACTCAGGAGGCCGAGGTGGGAGGACGGCTTTAGCCTGGGAGCCAGAGGTTGCAGTGAGCTGAAATTGCATCACTGCACTCCAGCCTGGGTGACACACTGAGACTCTGTCGCAAACAAACAAACAAACCAAGAAGAGGGAGAATTCACAATTTCACAAGATCTTACACTACGTGTTCAGCTCTCCACACGGAAAAACTAGGATGAAGCAGAGGGCCCGCTCACTATCTTACTGACAATGAAATCTCAGTTCAGAGATTTTCAGATGACTCGGGCCAGGGTTTCATGATTTGTGATTAACAAACCATGCGAAGCAGATGATCTCTGTGTCCCACGCATTCTATGCAACAGGATCAGAGTATGAAAGAACCGGAATGGAAAATGGTTTTAAAATCTCTGACTTAAACTCACTAATTTCATAAGAACCAAAGATAGGTTTAGAAGGGAAAGGACTCACTCAGAATCTCGCCAAGGCTGTAAGAGCTGCTATTAGAACCCGCATGAGTGCTTCAGCATTTTTCACACCAAGTGATGGGTGTTACAAACGTGTTATGTATTGATTAAAAGCAGACCTTTACAAAAGCATCTGAAAATTGTGAGCTACTGGTTTAAGGATTTATACTCAAAACTTTTAATTCAACATAGCTTTGACTCAGTTTGTTTCCCTATCTGACAGTCTATCAGTCGGGTGCTGGGGCCTGAACTACGTTTCAAATAACCTTTATATAAGAACTCTGTTACTAAAGAGGCAGTATTGTTACCTCTCTGTTATTAAAAATATAATGCTGGGTCGGGCACGGTGGCTCTCGCCTGTAATCCCGGCAATTTCGATGGTCGAGGCAGGTGGATCACCTGAGGTCAGGAGTTCGGGAACAACCTGTGCAACAGAACGAAACCCTGTCTCTACTAAAAATACAAAAATTAGCTGGGCGCGGCGGAGCATGCCTGTAACCACGGCTCCGCCAGAGGCTCAGGCAGGAGAATCACTTGAACCCTGGAGACAGAATTTCCAGTGAGCCGAGGTGGCACCACTGCACTCCAGCCTGGTCTTCGGAGCGAGACTCCGTCTCAAAAACATAGTAAGAATTACAATATGATACTGTGGAAACAGACACCCTACAATGTGCATGCCTAATGGATTGCCTACCTTCTTCAGGCGTTTTCACCTCCTCTGGATTTGGCGGGTCCATCTCCTGCCCATCAGGACCATCTTCACACTCACACCCAGTCTGTGGGTGACCCTGTTCCTGGCTATCAGCTTCAGGCTTCGGCCCTTAAAAATAAAAACTACATATCAATTTAAGCAGTAAAGCATAAAGTATGAATAAGAAAATAATATTCATGCTCTCGGTATTATTAGATAAAAGCTTTAGCTAACGTAATAATAAATGTGTTGATAAGAATCCCAGGAACATTATTTCAGGAGTCCGTTAGCAGAAAACAGGAAAACAAGGTGTTCCAAATATTACCCTCTTCCTTTCCGAAGACTGCCCTCAGACAACTTTGCTGCCTCCTTTGCACTTCTCTGTTATTCTACTTCTGATTGTCCTTCTCGTATTAAATGACTCAAGGCTCAAATCCCGTCTCTCACAGCACTTACACTCCTAGCGCTCAGACTCTTACATGGCATGAGTAGCCACCAATAAACGCTGAGTGAGAAAACTCTTTTAAAAATACATGAAAAAGCCCAAACTGCAGAATATTCTGCAAACCAACTGGTCTATCCTCTCCAAAAATGTCCGTATCGTGAATGACAAGAAAAATTAAGGAAACATTACAGGTTAAAGGAAACTAAAAACACCTGAAAAGCACATGCAAGGTGTGATTCTGAACTGGACTCTGGATCAGAAAAAGAAATCCTATCAATAAAATTATCTGGGCCGGGCGTGGGGTCTCACGCCTGCAATCCAAACATTTTGGGATGCCAAGGTGGGCAGAGCAGGTGAGGCCAGAAGTTCAAGACCGCAGTGGCCGGCGCCTGTAGTCCCAGCTACACGGGAGGCTGAGGCATGAGAATCCCTAGAACCTGGGAGGTGTAGGTTGCAGTGAGCCGAGATCGCACTACTGCACTCCAACCTGGCCCACAGAGAGAGACTCCGTCTCAACAAAGAAAAAAAAAAGGAAAAAAGAAATTTTCTGGGGAACTGGCAAAATTTGAGTATGCACTCTGTATTAAATGACTCCATTTTCTCATTGTTAAATTTCCTGATTTTGATCTTTGTGCAGTGATGATCCAAGAAATGACTTTCTCTTTGCTCTGACGATATACACACCCTCAAGTACATAGGGTAAAGGACCATAATACCTGAAACTTTATCGAAACAATTCAGCATTAATAACAGTAAACATATATCCGTTTGTGTGTGTGTGTGTGTGAGTGTGTGGGCAGCACGGTAAGAGAGGGAGGGAAGAGGTGAAACCTATGAAGCGAAAGCTTTTAACAATTGGTGAATCCAGGTGTAAACTATACGAGTTCATTGTTCTATTCTTCCAAATTTTATATAAATGTTATGTCTTGAAGATAGATACAGTAAAAATTTAAAAGAATATATGATAACTGCACTGAACTTTAGGAAGAAAGGAATTTCCAGTTGTGGTAAAAAATACAGATATCCTAAAATTTACCATCTTAACTATTTTTAAGTGGTACAGTTCACTAAGGAGTTACGTTTGCAACATTACCAGCCACTAGGCACAAAAACTTTGCATCTGTGTTTTCCTATACCATGAAAACTTTATTTATTTAATGAATTTATTTATTTATTTATTCATTTATTTATTTATTAGCGATGAGGTCTCACTGTGTTTCCCAGGCTGGGCTTGAACTCCAGGGCTCAAGCAATCCTCTCACCTCAGCCTCCCAAGTAGCTGGGACTATGAGTGCATGGCATTCAGCCCAGCTTTAGACCTTTCTCCTAAATGACAATCTAAGGATAAACCACAGGACATGTATAATGCTTATATTCAGCCGTAGAGTACCAACAGCAGTGTGCGTCAGCTGAGAAATCTGAAGTCTACCACGTGGATAGGATTTCAGTTACAATTACAATGTCAGTTTCTGAAGGATTGATTAGCTGGATGGATGTGAGGACAATGGAAAATCTTACAGTCACGACACCCATTACCTATTGGGGTAAAGAGAAACTTCACTTTGTTCAAATAAAGTTATATTTAGGTCCGAAGGTCCTAAAGGTAATATTCCATAAATGAACCCCGTGAAGAACAAAGCACCAAATATAACATTGTTTGTGAATCACAGAAAATATACTGTCCCGCACTGAGAATAAGGGAGTGGGCGGACAGCAATTAATGGGCATTGTTGTCAGTCAGATTCTAGGAACTTTTAACAGTGCATCCCTGGAATAATCCATGACCTCCGTTACATAAATGCTTCCTTTCAAAACATTTTATCTCGGAGAAATTATTTCCATCTCACGTTAATCTCAGGATAATTCCGTTTTTGCTTTTCTAACAATAAAAGGATTTAATCACCTCCTAAAAGCCGCTGAGAAAAATCACTAAACCAGCTACCTGTATGGCAGTATCCTCATTTATCCAGCTTTTATCAAATGTACCATATAAAAATATCAATCAAAGGAAACGGGGGCCAACATTCAGCGACTCGGTTTTTGGAGCTGCTCCTGCTCCTCTGAACTGGGTCTATTCTGGGTCAGTACTAAGCTACCTTACAGTAAAGCCTTTTGAGTTTTAAGCATTTTCAGCAAAATCACTTCCTTCTTTACAGCAACATAGATGATAGGAAGACACAAACCTTGGAACACAGTACCAATGTTGTATTCACCAGTCAAGGGTTCTTGGATAACGCACAATCCTGGCACCTCCATTCTCTCATTCATAAAGTCGAGAACTTTTATCATAGTGAGGGATTTGCCTAAGCTAAGCTGCAAACTACATAGCCTCCTCGCTTTTCCAGTCAATTTCAGGCATTCTTTCCATTGTTTTCTTTCCTCCTGTTCCTCCTATGTGACAATGCCTAACACGCACACACACACACACGTGCACACACACACACGAACACACACACACGCACACGCCAGCGGACGTTCTTCTTCCCTTTCCCTCACCTTGACCTGCACATGCTCCCTCATCCTCTCCCTCCTGAGCAGCTGCAGGATCCTGACGTTGAGTTGCTGGTTCCCCTTCTTCAGGTGTTGCTGGTTCCACTTCATCACTGAACTGCTCGGGCTGGGGAATACATGTGGGTGTGCAAATAAAAAGTAAGTTTCGTTATTGATACAAAATTTTACATATATACACAGAATACATAGCTATTTCTGGTCATAACTAAGCCTAAAGACATTTCTCCAACTCTATGCTCTATGCCCAATAAGGTTACTCCACCCACAGGGAGGTTTCTGTGAGAGAAGTGACGCACGAGGACTTTGGAGGCTATTATACTCTGTGTTGGAATACATGTGTACAATCTGTCATTAACAAACAAAGCCTGAGAAAGAAGTCATGGGCAAAAGCTGAAGAACACGAGAGGAAAAAAAAAAATCCTCCAGAATCAATGTTTCCTTCATGAGATGCCATCATCACTTTTTATGAGCAGGAAAGACCTTTATCAGCATTTCCACACTAATGAAACAACGCTATCACAAAAATTAATTTCTACTAATAGAAAACATCGAATTAACGTTTAAGCACTCACCCGCATAGGCCCAATCATTTCAGGAGGCTCTACATAGCGTCTTGGTCTAGGCCGATAGGTCGATCTTAATCGCCAACTCATATTTCACACTGAAAACAGACAACCGTGATTAGGAACGTGAGCCCCAGAGGGCTGCTATATTCGATCACTTCCATGGATAAATGTTAACTTGCCGTTTTACTTTGGAAATACTCTCAAAATAAGTCCCAGAGTTAAGCATACGTGTGTACGCTGTCTGAGTGCCTACAAAGCCACTTCTGCTGGCCAGGCTGGCAGAGCAATCATCTTAAGGCGTGTGGCAAAAGGCAGAGGACATTTTTTTCTAAATTTCTTTTGGACACGCGGTCTCGCTGTGTTGCTCAGGCTGGAGTGCAGCGGCGTGATCACAGCTCACTGCAGCCTCGACCTCCCGCTCAAGGGATCCTCCCACCTCAGTGTCCCGAGTAACTGGGACTACGTAGGCGAGCGCCACTGCGCCCCGCAGACAGAGGTCATTTCTGATGAGGTTTAGTTTCACAAGTGCACTCCCCACGAAAACCCTAGTGAATCACAATTCTCGTGATTGCTGCTTTGGGCACACTCCCACTTCCTAGAGCCATTCACCCCCCTCACAACAAGTTTGGTTGCACCGCACTGCCTCGCCCACTCCTTCCCACTGTTTTCGGACCTTCCATGGCGGAGGTGAGACCTTGCAGTGCTTCTCACTCGGGCGCTCCGCACTCCACACCGCTGGGGGGGCGCTCACCAGGCCGCAGCCTTCCCAGCTGCCAGGCCCCTTCTTCACCGCCTGCCTCGCCCCCGCCGGGGGCCCCATTCAGGGAATCTGCCCTGTGTCGTCGGGGGTTCCCGGCACCTCGGGACTTCCATCCCCCCAACAGCACTCACCCCATCTTCACCTGAGCCCCTGACCGCCTCCCCTCCACGGCCCACCTTCCTCCCCGTCCAGGCCCCTTCACGACCATGAAGCCGCCGGTGGCCTCGCAGCCTGTGAAGGGAAGGAGGACGACCTCGTGGCCCTTCTCCCTCAGAGGCCACAGACCAGGAAGCGGGACCCGCCTGACCCACCCGAGGCCCTCTCCACCCTCACTCACACTTCAGCGCCCGGGATGACTGGCCTGCAGACCTACCAGATGAATCTCAGTAGAGGAAAAAGAGTCCGGACCGCAGGAACCACACAGCACTGCCTCACAGCTCCCTGGCGTTCTTCACGTGGGCGAACGGGCCAGGCAGGAGACGCCCAGTGAACATGCGCACTGAGGCGGGAGCCCAGGGAGCATGCGCGGCTGTGGGCTGGGGAGGGCTGCCGTTCCCAGCGCCACGCCCCAAACCCTCGATGCCCATCCTCATGGAGGATAAGGGAATCCCACCTCCCTCTGCTGTTTCCTATGCCTCTGGGACTCAAGTAGTGCTCCCCTCAAAACTCACCCCATCTTCAACTGAACCCCACCCCCAACCCAGGGCCCTCTCTTGCCCCGGCCCCACCATGGGGACAAGGACCACTGTGACTGGCTGGGAAGACAGGTAAACCACCTGCGAAAACAGAAATAGCAACCTATCCCAAAAGGAAATTGTTCAATGTGAACAAGTCAGAGAAAGAGACTGAAAGAAAAATGAATAGAATCGCTAGGACCCGTAAGAAAATGCTAAAACGATATCTATCATTTGTTAGCATCAGAATCGCAGAGGGTGAAGTGACAGTATTAGGGAAACAGGACAGCCAGAGTGACACCACGTGAAAGTAAACTCCGTCTTGAAAGTAGCAAGATACATAGTCCTACCAGTCACAACCCATGGTCCTAAGATGTTTGGAGTTGAGAAAACAGATGGAAGGTATCTCCAAGGACATGCTCCCACAGCAGCGGAAAGTGCACGGTTCCCAACACCCATTAACAATGTATGCTTTCAACAGAATTATGCTTTCATGGACTTACACACTGG
The DNA here is from genome assembly GCF_029289425.2 of Pan paniscus. Lineage (NCBI taxonomy): Eukaryota > Metazoa > Chordata > Mammalia > Primates > Hominidae > Pan > Pan paniscus. The sequence goes on along the minus strand of NC_073272.2, from coordinate 50,901,261 downwards.
TAAGTCAAGGATAGTTTTCTTTAAATCAATAGAATGATAAAAGTCATCATGCTCTTAGCCCACCCGCACAAAGGCACAGATTAAGTTTAGTCTTTATATAGATAAGACCCCTATATAAGAAAAACCAGACCAGGCCAAGGCTCACGCCTGTAATCCTAGTATTTTGGGAGGCTGAGCTGGCCAGATCACCTGAGCTCAGGACGTTGAGACCAGCCTAAGCAACATCAGAAAATCTCATCACTACAAAAAACAAACAAAAAAACCATCGAAAAATTAGCTGGGCATGGTGGCATGTACCTATACTCACAGCTACTCAGGAGGCTGAGGTGGGAGGACCGCTTGAGCCCAGGAGGTCAAGGCTGCAGCGAGCTCTGATAACACCACCGCACTCCAGCCTCGGGGACAGAGTGAGACGCTGTCTCCAGTTTTAATAATCGAACCTAAAAACGTACAAATTTATCTATCGAATTCACTATATTAACACATGAATGGGAAAAAATGCTGTGGTAATCGAAATAGATGCACTGTTTGATGAAAATCAACATATATTCAAATGAATACTCTCAGCAAATTTGGAACAGAATGGAATGACTCACTCTGATAAAGTCCGTCTACAAAAAAGGAGAGTAAATAGGATGGTGAAATGTTGAAATTTTTCGGTTTCTCATCAGGGATAAGACAAGGATGTCCACTGTCACCATTGTAACGGGTGGGTCTGTGCAATGCCATAAAATCAGAAAAGGAAATAAAACTCTTTACAATGGCAACGACGGGCCCGCCACGGTGGCCCACGCCAGTAATCCCAGCACTGTGGGAGGTGAGGTGGGTGCATCGCTTGCACTCAAAAGTTCAACAACAGCCCGGGAAACATGGCAAAACCCCGTCTCTACAAAACATACAAAAGGAAAAAGAAAAAAAAATGGCGGAAACAAAACTGCTCTTATTCCAGGATGATATGTTTCTGTATATTGAAGACTGAAAACGACCTAGAAGTAAACTTTAGAATTCACAAGCATATTTCACAAGGCCGCTGGATAGAAAACCAATATGTAAGAATTATGTCTCCACCGGGCGCGGAGGCTCATGCCTGTAATCCCAGCACTTTGGGAGGCCAAGGCAGGTGAATCACGAGGTCAGGAGTTCAAGAGCACCCCGGCCAAGATGGCGAAAGCCCATCTCTAGTAAAAACACAAAACTTAGCCAGGCGTGCTGGTGGGTGCCTATAATCCCAGCTACTCGGGAGGCTGAGGCAGACAATTGCTTGAATCCGGGAGGCGGGGTTGCAGTGAGCAGAGATCGCGCCACTGCACTCCAGCCTGGGCGACAGAGCAAGACTCCGTCTCAAAAGAGAACAAAGAAAGAAAGAAAAAAAAAAAGAACGATGTCTCTACATACCAGCTCAGAGAGTTACAATACACGATTTCAAAGAATGATACATATTTCACAGCATCAAAAAGCTAGAAATAAAATTCACAAAAGATGCGCAAGACTTCTTTGCAGAAGGCTGTAAAGCTTTATTGGGAGAATTTTAATGAACAAATTTCCAACATAGGAGCAGCCTGCATCATTTCAACGTGTCTTCTTTTAACACTGTGATTGCTTTTCACCTGTAACAGAAACACAACGATTGGGAACATGACTTAGCAACAGATTATTCAGATGACCCTAAAGGCATACAAAGCACACTACACTTTGGGTTTTATTAAATGGACTAAAAACAGAACCCTATGGGTGATCCCGTGTCTTACACGCAATTGAACCTCTGCATAAACTTTGAGCGTACACCTGCAGAATTTAAAAGTAATTTCCTCCCTGAACATCAAGTGCTTCCTTTCAAGTCACAAGCACTTACAATTAACAGTCAGCAATTTGGAAAACACATGTGTAAAGCATACTTCAGTTGATTACTCAGGAAGTACTAGAGTCATGGTCTTTCAACTTTAAATCTTATCAATTCATGTCTCTAAAGCTGAAACTTACATGTAACATTTGATATGATTAGAGATGATTATATCGTATGTGTGTCTACAGTCTTATTAGAAATAGTGGCTCATGAAGACTGACAGTGGGGCAGGGAGCATGCATAGCACAGGCATCTTACTCACACCCATGCTGAGCATCACTGACCTACATGCCACAGATGACGGGAACTAAACGGTCTCTCGCCATTTGATATTTATTTCAGTCACTCAAGGTTTCCGTGGGGAAAGATTTAAGAAGCAATTGTACCATTTGACCCAGCCATCCCATTACTGGGTATATACCCAAAGGACTATAAATCATGCTGCTATAAAGACACATGCACACGTATGTTTATTGCGGCATTATTCACGATAGCAAAGACTTGGAACCAACCCAAATGTCCAACAACGATAGACTGGATTAAGAAAATGTGGCACATATACACCATGGAATACTATGCAGCCCTAAAAAAATGATGAGTTCATGTCCTTTGTAGGGACATGGATGAAACTGGAAATCATCATTCTCAGTAAACTATCGCAAGAACAAAAAACCAAACACCGCATATTCTCACTCATAGGTGGGAACTGAACAATGAGATCACATGGACAGAGGAAGGGGAATATCACACCCTGGGGACTGTTGTGGGGTGGGGGGAGGGGGGAGGGATAGCACTGGGAGATGTACCTAATGCTAGATGATGAGATAGTGGGTGCAGCGCACCAGCATGGCACATGTATACATATGTAACTAAGCTGCACAATGTGCACATGTACCCTAAAACTTAAAGTATAATAATAAAAAAGTAAATAAATAAATAAAAGAAAAAAAAAAGAAGCAGTTGTTCATTGAAAGCCAGAGAAACCCTGCCTGGGCAACACAGTGAGACCTCATCTCTACAAAAATGAAAACAAAGAAATGTACTCAGGCACGGTGGCTTGTGCATGTAGTTCCAGCCACTCAGGAGGCCGAGGTGGGAGGACGGCTTTAGCCTGGGAGCCAGAGGTTGCAGTGAGCTGAAATTGCATCACTGCACTCCAGCCTGGGTGACACACTGAGACTCTGTCGCAAACAAACAAACAAACCAAGAAGAGGGAGAATTCACAATTTCACAAGATCTTACACTACGTATTCAGCTCTCCACACGGAAAAACTAGGATGAAGCAGAGGGCCCGCTCACTTTCTTACTGACAATGAAATCTCAGTTCAGAGATTTTCAGATGACTCGGGCCAGGGTTTCATGATCTGTGATTAACAAACCATGCGAAGCAGATGATCTCTGTGTCCCACGCATTCTATGCAACAGGATCAGAGTATGAAAGAACCGGAATGGAAAATGGTTTTAAAATCTCTGACTTAAACTCACTAATTTCATAAGAACCAAAGATAGGTTTAGAAGGGAAAGGACTCACTCAGAATCTCGCCAAGGCTGTAAGAGCTGCTATTAGAACCCTCATGAGTGCTTCAGCATTTTTCACACCAAGTGATGGGTGTTACAAACGTGTTATGTATTGATTAAAAGCAGACCTTTACAAAAGCATCTGAAAATTGTGAGCTACTGGTTTAAGGATTTATACTCAAAACTTTTAATTCAACATAGCTTTGACTCAGTTTGTTTCCCTATCTGACAGTCTATCAGTCGGGTGCTGGGACCTGAACTACGTTTCAAATAACCTGTATATAAGAACTCTGTTACTAAAGAGGCAGTATTGTTACCTCTCTGTTATTAAAAATATAATGCTGGGTCGGGCACGGTGGCTCTCGCCTGTAATCCCGGCAATTTCGATGGTCGAGGCAGGTGGATCACCTGAGGTCAGGAGTTCGGGAACAACCTGTGCAACAGAACGAAACCCTGTCTCTACTAAAAATACAAAAATTAGCTGGGTGCGGCGGAGCATGCCTGTAAGCCCGGCTCCGCCAGAGGCTCAGGCAGGAGAATCACTTGAACCCTGGAGACAGAACTTCCAGTGAGCCGAGGTGGCACCACTGCACTCCAGCCTGGTCTTCAGAGCGAGACTCCGTCTCAAAAACATAGTAAGAATTACAATATGATACTGTGGAAACAGACACCCTACAATGTGCATGCCTAATGGATTGCCTACCTTCTTCAGGCGTTTTCACCTCCTCTGGATTTGGCGGGTCCATCTCCTGCCCATCAGGACCATCTTCACACTCACACCCAGTCTGTGGGTGACCCTGTTCCTGGCTATCAGCTTCAGGCTTCGGCCCTTAAAAATAAAAGCTACATATCAATTTAAGCAGTAAAACATGAAGTATGAATAAGAAAATAATATTCATGCTCTCGGTATTATTAGATAAAAGCTTTAGCTAACGTAATAATAAATGTGTTGATAAGAATCCCAGGAACATTATTTCAGGAGTCCGTTAGCAGAAAACAGGAAAACAAGGTGTTCCAAATATTACCCTCTTCCTTTCCGAAGACTGCCCTCAGACAACTTTGCTGCCTCCTTTGCACTTCTCTGTTATTCTACTTCTGATTGTCCTTCTCGTATTAAATGACTCAAGGCTCAAATCCCGTCTCTCACAGCACTTACACTCCTAGCGCTTAGACTCTTACATGGCATGAGTAGCCACCAATAAACGCTGAGTGAGAAAACTCTTTTAAAAATACATGAAAAAGCCCAAACTGCAGAATATTCTGCAAACCAACTGGTCTATCCTCTCCAAAAATGTCCGTATCGTGAATGACAAGCAAAATTAAGGAAACATTACAGGTTAAAGGAAACTAAAAACACCTGAAAAGCACATGCAAGGTGTGATTCTGAACTGGACTCTGGATCAGAAAAAGAAATCCTATCAATAAAATTATCTGGGCCGGGCGTGGGGTCTCACGCCTGCAATCCAAACATTTTGGGATGCCAAGGTGGGCAGAGCAGGTGAGGCCAGAAGTTCAAGACCGCAGTGGCCGGCGCCTGTAGTCCCAGCTACACGGGAGGCTGAGGCATGAGAATCCCTAGAACCTGGGAGGTGTAGGTTGCAGTGAGCCGAGATCGCACTACTGCACTCCAACCTGGCCCACAGAGAGAGACTCCGTCTCAACAAAGAAAAAAAGGAAAAAAGAAATTTTCTGGGGAACTGGCAAAATTTGAGTATGCACTCTGTATGAAATGACTCCATTTTCTCATTGTTAAATTTCCTGATTTTGATCTTTGTGCAGTGATGATCCAAGAAATGACTTTCTCTTTGCTCTGACGATATACACACCCTCAAGTACATAGGGTAAAGGACCATAATACCTGAAACTTTATCGAAACAATTCAGCATTAATAACAGTAAACATATATCGGTTTGTGTGTGTGTGTGTGTGAGTGTGTGGGCAGCACGGTAAGAGAGGGAGGGAAGAGGTGAAACCTATGAAGCGAAAGCTTTTAACAATTGGTGAATCCAGGTGTAAACTATACGAGTTCATTGTTCTATTCTTCCAAATTTTATATAAATGTTATGTCTTGAAGATAGATACAGTAAAAATTTAAAAGAATATATGATAACTGCACTGAACTTTAGGAAGAAAGGAATTTCCAGTTGTGGTAAAAAATACAGATATCCTAAAATTTACCATCTTAACTATTTTTAAGTGGTACAGTTCACTAAGGAGTTACGTTTGCAACATTACCAGCCACTAGGCACAAAAACTTTGCATCTGTGTTTTCCTATACCATGAAAACTTTATTTATTTAATGAATTTATTTATTTATGTATTCATTTATTTATTTATTAGCGATGAGGTCTCACTGTGTTTCCCAGGCTGGGCTTGAACTCCAGGGCTCAAGCAATCCTCTCACCTCAGCCTCCCAAGTAGCTGGGACTATGAGTGCATGGCATTCAGCCCAGCTTTAGACCTTTCTCCTAAATGACAATCTAAGGATAAACCACAGGACATGTATAATGCTTATATTCAGCCGTAGAGTACCAACAGCAGTGTGCGTCAGCTGAGAAATCTGAAGTCTACCACGTGGATAGGATTTCAGTTACAATTACAATGTCAGTTTCTGAAGGATTGATTAGCTGGATGGATGTGAGGACAATGGAAAATCTTACAGTCACGACACCCATTACCTATTGGGGTAAAGAGAAACTTCACTTTGTTCAAATAAAGTTATATTTAGGTCCGAAGGTCCTAAAGGTAATATTCCATAAATGAACCCCGTGAAGAACAAAGCACCAAATATAACATTGTTTGTGAATCACAGAAAATATACTGTCCCGCACTGAGAATAAGGGAGTGGGCGGACAGCAATTAATGGGCATTGTTGTCAGTCAGATTCTAGGAACTTTTAACAGTGCATCCCTGGAATAATCCATGACCTCCGTTACATAAATGCTTCCTTTCAAAACATTTTATCTCGGAGAAATTATTTCCATCTCACGTTAATCTCAGGATAATTCCGTTTTTGCTTTTCTAACCATAAAAGGATTTAATCACCTCCTAAAAGCCGCTGAGAAAAATCACTAAACCAGCTACCTGTATGGCAGTATCCTCATTTATCCAGCTTTTATCAAATGTACCATATAAAAATATCAATCAAAGGAAACGGGGGCCAACATTCAGCGACTCGGTTTTTGGAGCTGCTCCTGCTCCTCTGAACTGGGTCTATTCTGGGTCAGTACTAAGCTACCTTACAGTAAAGCCTTTTGAGTTTTAAGCATTTTCAGCAAAATCACTTCCTTCTTTACAGCAACATAGATGATAGGAAGACACAAACCTTGGAACACAGTACCAATGTTGTATTCACCAGTCAAGGGTTCTTGGATAACGCACAATCCTGGCACCTCCATTCTCTCATTCATAAAGTCGAGAACTTTTATCATAGTGAGGGATTTGCCTAAGCTAAGCTGCAAACTACATAGCCTCCTCGCTTTTCCAGTCAATTTCAGGCATTCTTTCCATTGTTTTCTTTCCTCCTGTTCCTCCTATGTGACAATGCCTAACACGCACACACACACACACGTGCACACACACACACGAACACACACACACGCACACGCCAGCGGACGTTCTTCTTCCCTTTCCCTCACCTTGACCTGCACATGCTCCCTCATCCTCTCCCTCCTGAGCAGCTGCAGGATCCTGACGTTGAGTTGCTGGTTCCCCTTCTTCAGGTGTTGCTGGTTCCACTTCATCACTGAACTGCTCGGGCTGGGGAATACATGTGGGTGTGCAAATAAAAAGTAAGTTTCGTTATTGATACAAAATTTTACATATATACACAGAATACATAGCTATTTCTGGTCATAACTAAGCCTAAAGACATTTCTCCAACTCTATGCTCTATGCCCAATAAGGTTACTCCACCCACAGGGAGGTTTCTGTGAGAGAAGTGACGCACGAGGACTTTGGAGGCTATTATACTCTGTGTTGGAATACATGTGTACAATCTGTCATTAACAAACAAAGCCTGAGAAAGAAGTCATGGGCAAAAGCTGAAGAACACGAGAGGAAAAAAAAAAATCCTCCAGAATCAATGTTTCCTTCATGAGATGCCATCATCACTTTTTATGAGCAGGAAAGACCTTTATCAGCATTTCCACACTAATGAAACAACGCTATCACAAAAATTAATTTCTACTAATAGAAAACATCGAATTAACGTTTAAGCACTCACCCGCATAGGCCCAATCATTTCAGGAGGCTCTACATAGCGTCTTGGTCTAGGCCGATAGGTCGATCTTAATCGCCAACTCATATTTCACACTGAAAACAGACAACCGTGATTAGGAACGTGAGCCCCAGAGGGCTGCTATATTCGATCACTTCCATGGATAAATGTTAACTTGCCGTTTTACTTTGGAAATACTCTCAAAATAAGTCCCAGAGTTAAGCATACGTGTGTACGCTGTCTGAGTGCCTACAAAGCCACTTCTGCTGGCCAGGCTGGCAGAGCAATCATCTTAAGGCGTGTGGCAAAAGGCAGAGGACATTTTTTTCTAAATTTCTTTTGGACACGCGGTCTCGCTGTGTTGCTCAGGCTGGAGTGCAGCGGCGTGATCACAGCTCACTGCAGCCTCGACCTCCCGCTCAAGGGATCCTCCCACCTCAGTGTCCCGAGTAACTGGGACTACGTAGGCGAGCGCCACTGCGCCCCGCAGACAGAGGTCATTTCTGATGAGGTTTAGTTTCACAAGTGCACTCCCCACGAAAACCCTAGTGAATCACAATTCTCGTGATTGCTGCTTTGGGCACACTCCCACTTCCTAGAGCCATTCACCCCCCTCACAACAAGTTTGGTTGCACCGCACTGCCTCGCCCACTCCTTCCCACTGTTTTCGGACCTTCCATGGCGGAGGTGAGACCTTGCAGTGCTTCTCACTCGGGCGCTCCGCACTCCACACCGCTGGGGGGGCGCTCACCAGGCCGCAGCCTTCCCAGCTGCCAGGCCCCTTCTTCACCGCCCGCCTCGCCCCCGCCGGGGGCCCCATTCAGGGAATCTGCCCTGTGTCGTCGGGGGTTCCCGGCACCTCGGGACTTCCATCCCCCCAACAGCACTCACCCCATCTTCACCTGAGCCCCTGACCGCCTCCCCTCCACGGCCCACCTTCCTCCCCGTCCAGGCCCCTTCACGACCACGAAGCCGCCGGTGGCCTCGCAGCCTGTGAAGGGAAGGAGGACGACCTCGTGGCCCTTCTCCCTCAGAGGCCACAGACCAGGAAGCGGGACCCGCCTGACCCACCCGAGGCCCTCTCCACCCTCACTCACACTTCAGCGCCCGGGATGACTGGCCTGCAGACCTACCAGATGAATCTCAGTAGAGGAAAAAGAGTCCGGACCGCAGGAACCACACAGCACTGCCTCACAGCTCCCTGGCGTTCTTCACGTGGGCGAACGGGCCAGGCAGGAGACGCCCAGTGAACATGCGCACTGAGGCGGGAGCCCAGGGAGCATGCGCGGCTGTGGGCTGGGGAGGGCTGCCGTTCCCAGCGCCACGCCCCAAACCCTCGATGCCCATCCTCATGGAGGATAAGGGAATCCCACCTCCCTCTGCTGTTTCCTATGCCTCTGGGACTCAAGTAGTGCTCCCCTCAAAACTCACCCCATCTTCAACTGAACCCCACCCCCAACCCAGGGCCCTCTCTTGCCCCGGCCCCACCATGGGGACAAGGACCACTGTGACTGGCTGGGAAGACAGGTAAACCACCTGCGAAAACAGAAATAGCAACCTATCCCAAAAGGAAATTGTTCAATGTGAACAAGTCAGAGAAAGAGACTGAAAGAAAAATGAATAGAATCGCTAGGACCCGTAAGAAAATGCTAAAACGATATCTATCATTTGTTAGCATCAGAATCGCAGAGGGTGAAGTGACAGTATTAGGGAAACAGGACAGCCAGAGTGACACCACGTGAAAGTAAACTCCGTCTTGAAAGTAGCAAGATACATAGTCCTACCAGTCACAACCCATGGTCCTAAGATGTTTGGAGTTGAGAAAACAGATGGAAGGTATCTCCAAGGACATGCTCCCACAGCAGCGGAAAGTGCACGGTTCCCAACACCCATTAACAATGTATGCTTTCAACAGAATTATGCTTTCATGGACTTACACACTGGTAAGTCAAGGATAGTTTTCTTTAAATCAATAGAATGATAAAAGTCATCATGCTCTTAGCCCACCCGCACAAAGGCACAGATTAAGTTTAGTCTTTATATAGATAAGACCCCTATATAAGAAAAACCAGACCAGGCCAAGGCTCACGCCTGTAATCCTAGTATTTTGGGAGGCTGAGCTGGCCAGATCACCTGAGCTCAGGACGTCGAGACCAGCCTAAGCAACATCAGAAAATCTCATCACTACAAAAAACAAACAAAAAAACCATCGAAAAATTAGCTGGGCATGGTGGCATGTACCTATACTCACAGCTACTCAGGAGGCTGAGGTGGGAGGACCGCTTGAGCCCAGGAGGTCAAGGCTGCAGCGAGCTCTGATAACACCACCGCACTCCAGCCTCGGGGACAGAGTGAGACGCTGTCTCCAGTTTTAATAATCGAACCTAAAAACGTACAAATTTATCTATCGAATTCACTATATTAACACATGAATGGGAAAAAATGCTGTGGTAATCGAAATAGATGCACTGTTTGATGAAAATCAACATATATTCAAATGAATACTCTCAGCAAATTTGGAACAGAATGGAATGACTCACTCTGATAAAGTCCGTCTACAAAAAAGGAGAGTAAATAGGATGGTGAAATGTTGAAATTTTTCGGTTTCTCATCAGGGATAAGACAAGGATGTCCACTGTCACCATTGTAACGGGTGGGTCTGTGCAATGCCATAAAATCAGAAAAGGAAATAAAACTCTTTACAATGGCAACGACGGGCCCGCCACGGTGGCCCACGCCAGTAATCCCAGCACTGTGGGAGGTGAGGTGGGTGCATCGCTTGCACTCAAAAGTTCAACAACAGCCCGGGAAACATGGCAAAACCCCGTCTCTACAAAAAATACAAAAGGAAAAAGAAAAAAAAATGGCGGAAACAAAACTGCTCTTATTCCAGGATGATATGTTTCTGTATATTGAAGACTGAAAACGACCTAGAAGTAAACTTTAGAATTCACAAGCATATTTCACAAGGCCGCTGGATAGAAAACCAATATGTAAGAATTATGTCTCCACCGGGCGCGGAGGCTCATGCCTGTAATCCCAGCACTTTGGGAGGCCAAGGCAGGTGAATCACGAGGTCAGGAGTTCAAGAGCACCCCGGCCAAGATGGCGAAAGCCCATCTCTAGTAAAAACACAAAACTTAGCCAGGCGTGCTGGTGGGTGCCTATAATCCCAGCTACTCGGGAGGCTGAGGCAGACAATTGCTTGAATCCGGGAGGCGGGGTTGCAGTGAGCAGAGATCGCGCCACTGCACTCCAGCCTGGGCGACAGAGCAAGACTCCGTCTCAAAAGAGAACAAAGAAAGAAAGAAAAAAAAAAAGAACGATGTCTCTACATACCAGCTCAGAGAGTTACAATACACGATTTCAAAGAATGATACATATTTCACAGCATCAAAAAGCTAGAAATAAAATTCACAAAAGATGCGCAAGACTTCTTTGCAGAAGGCTGTAAAGCTTTATTGGGAGAATTTTAATGAACAAATTTCCAACATAGGAGCAGCCTGCATCATTTCAACGTGTCTTCTTTTAACACTGTGATTGCTTTTCACCTGTAACAGAAACACAACGATTGGGAACATGACTTAGCAACAGATTATTCAGATGACCCTAAAGGCATACAAAGCACACTACACTTTGGGTTTTATTAAATGGACTAAAAACAGAACCCTATGGGTGATCCCGTGTCTTACACGCAATTGAACCTCTGCATAAACTTTGAGCGTACACCTGCAGAATTTAAAAGTAATTTCCTCCCTGAACATCAAGTGCTTCCTTTCAAGTCACAAGCACTTACAATTAACAGTCAGCAATTTGGAAAACACATGTGTAAAGCATACTTCAGTTGATTACTCAGGAAGTACTAGAGTCATGGTCTTTCAACTTTAAATCTTATCAATTCATGTCTCTAAAGCTGAAACTTACATGTAACATTTGATATGATTAGAGATGATTATATCGTATGTGTGTCTACAGTCTTATTAGAAATAGTGGCTCATGAAGACTGACAGTGGGGCAGGGAGCATGCATAGCACAGGCATCTTACTCACACCCATGCTGAGCATCACTGACCTACATGCCACAGATGACGGGAACTAAACGGTCTCTCGCCATTTGATATTTATTTCAGTCACTCAAGGTTTCCGTGGGGAAAGATTTAAGAAGCAATTGTACCATTTGACCCAGCCATCCCATTACTGGGTATATACCCAAAGGACTATAAATCATGCTGCTATAAAGACACATGCACACGTATGTTTATTGCGGCATTATTCACGATAGCAAAGACTTGGAACCAACCCAAATGTCCAACAACGATAGACTGGATTAAGAAAATGTGGCACATATACACCATGGAATACTATGCAGCCCTAAAAAAATGATGAGTTCATGTCCTTTGTAGGGACATGGATGAAACTGGAAATCATCATTCTCAGTAAACTATCGCAAGAACAAAAAACCAAACACCGCATATTCTCACTCATAGGTGGGAACTGAACAATGAGATCACATGGACAGAGGAAGGGGAATATCACACCCTGGGGACTGTTGTGGGGTGGGGGGAGGGGGGAGGGATAGCACTGGGAGATGTACCTAATGCTAGATGATGAGATAGTGGGTGCAGCGCACCAGCATGGCACATGTATACATATGTAACTAAGCTGCACAATGTGCACATGTACCCTAAAACTTAAAGTATAATAAGAAAAAAGTAAATAAATAAATAAAAGAAAAAAAAAAGAAGCAGTTGTTCATTGAAAGCCAGAGAAACCCTGCCTGGGCAACACAGTGAGACCTCATCTCTACAAAAATGAAAACAAAAAAATGTACTCAGGCACGGTGGCTTGTGCATGTAGTTCCAGCCACTCAGGAGGCCGAGGTGGGAGGACGGCTTTAGCCTGGGAGCCAGAGGTTGCAGTGAGCTGAAATTGCATCACTGCACTCCAGCCTGGGTGACACACTGAGACTCTGTCGCAAACAAACAAACAAACCAAGAAGAGGGAGAATTCACAATTTCACAAGATCTTACACTACGTATTCAGCTCTCCACACGGAAAAACTAGGATGAAGCAGAGGGCCCGCTCACTTTCTTACTGACAATGAAATCTCAGTTCAGAGATTTTCAGATGACTCGGGCCAGGGTTTCATGATCTGTGATTAACAAACCATGCGAAGCAGATGATCTCTGTGTCCCACGCATTCTATGCAACAGGATCAGAGTATGAAAGAACCGGAATGGAAAATGGTTTTAAAATCTCTGACTTAAACTCACTAATTTCATAAGAACCAAAGATAGGTTTAGAAGGGAAAGGACTCACTCAGAATCTCGCCAAGGCTGTAAGAGCTGCTATTAGAACCCTCATGAGTGCTTCAGCATTTTTCACACCAAGTGATGGGTGTTACAAACGTGTTATGTATTGATTAAAAGCAGACCTTTACAAAAGCATCTGAAAATTGTGAGCTACTGGTTTAAGGATTTATACTCAAAACTTTTAATTCAACATAGCTTTGACTCAGTTTGTTTCCCTATCTGACAGTCTATCAGTCGGGTGCTGGGGCCTGAACTACGTTTCAAATAACCTGTATATAAGAACTCTGTTACTAAAGAGGCAGTATTGTTACCTCTCTGTTATTAAAAATATAATGCTGGGTCGGGCACGGTGGCTCTCGCCTGTAATCCCGGCAATTTCGATGGTCGAGGCAGGTGGATCACCTGAGGTCAGGAGTTCGGGAACAACCTGTGCAACAGAACGAAACCCTGTCTCTACTAAAAATACAAAAATTAGCTGGGCGCGGCGGAGCATGCCTGTAACCACGGCTCCGCCAGAGGCTCAGGCAGGAGAATCACTTGAACCCTGGAGACAGAATTTCCAGTGAGCCGAGGTGGCACCACTGCACTCCAGCCTGGTCTTCAGAGCGAGACTCCGTCTCAAAAACATAGTAAGAATTACAATATGATACTGTGGAAACAGACACCCTACAATGTGCATGCCTAATGGATTGCCTACCTTCTTCAGGCGTTTTCACCTCCTCTGGATTTGGCGGGTCCATCTCCTGCCCATCAGGACCATCTTCACACTCACACCCAGTCTGTGGGTGACCCTGTTCCTGGCTATCAGCTTCAGGCTTCGGCCCTTAAAAATAAAAGCTACGTATCAATTTAAGCAGTAAAACATGAAGTATGAATAAGAAAATAATATTCATGCTCTCGGTATTATTAGATAAAAGCTTTAGCTAACGTAATAATAAATGTGTTGATAAGAATCCCAGGAACATTATTTCAGGAGTCCGTTAGCAGAAAACAGGAAAACAAGGTGTTCCAAATATTACCCTCTTCCTTTCCGAAGACTGTCCTCAGACAACTTTGCTGCCTCCTTTGCACTTCTCTGTTATTCTACTTCTGATTGTCCTTCTCGTATTAAATGACTCAAGGCTCAAATCCCATCTCTCACAGCACTTACACTCCTAGCGCTTAGACTCTTACATGGCATGAGTAGCCACCAATAAACGCTGAGTGAGAAAACTCTTTTAAAAATACATGAAAAAGCCCAAACTGCAGAATATTCTGCAAACCAACTGGTCTATCCTCTCCAAAAATGTCCGTATCGTGAATGACAAGCAAAATTAAGGAAACATTACAGGTTAAAGGAAACTAAAAACACCTGAAAAGCACATGCAAGGTGTGATTCTGAACTGGACTCTGGATCAGAAAAAGAAATCCTATCAATAAAATTATCTGGGCCGGGCGTGGGGTCTCACGCCTGCAATCCAAACATTTTGGGATGCCAAGGTGGGCAGAGCAGGTGAGGCCAGAAGTTCAAGACCGCAGTGGCCGGCGCCTGTAGTCCCAGCTACACGGGAGGCTGAGGCATGAGAATCCCTAGAACCTGGGAGGTGTAGGTTGCAGTGAGCCGAGATCGCACTACTGCACTCCAACCTGGCCCACAGAGAGAGACTCCGTCTCAACAAAGAAAAAAAAAAGGAAAAAAGAAATTTTCTGGGGAACTGGCAAAATTTGAGTATGCACTCTGTATTAAATGACTCCATTTTCTCATTGTTAAATTTCCTGATTTTGATCTTTGTGCAGTGATGATCCAAGAAATGACTTTCTCTTTGCTCTGACGATATACACACCCTCAAGTACATAGGGTAAAGGACCATAATACCTGAAACTTTATCAAAACAATTCAGCATTAATAACAGTAAACATATATCCGTATGTGTGTGTGTGTGTGTGTGAGTGTGTGGGCAGCACGGTAAGAGACAGAGGGAAGACATGTGAAACCTATGAAGCGAAAGCTATTAACAATTGGTGAATCCAGATGAACAGTATATGACTTCATTGTACTATTCTTGCAAATTTTCTATCAATGTTATGTCTTGAAGATACATACAGTAAAAATTTAAAAGAATATATGATAACTGCACTGAACTTTAGGAAGAAAGGAATTTCCAGTTGTGGTAAAAAATACAGATATCCTAAAATTTACCATCTTAACTATTTTTAAGTGGTACAGTTCACTAAGGAGTTATGTTTGCAACATTACCAGCCACTAGGCACAAAAACTTTGCATCTGTGTTTTCCTATACCATGAAAACTTTATTTATTTAATGAATTTCTTTATGTATTTATGTATTCATTTATTTATTTATTAGCGATGAGGTCTCACTGTGTTTCCCAGGCTGGGCTTGAACTCCAGGGCTCAAGCAATCCTCTCACCTCAGCCTCCCAAGTAGCTGGGACTATGAGTGCATGGCATTCAGCCCAGCTTTAGACCTTTCTCCTAAATGACAATCTAAGGATAAAACACAGGACATGTATAATGCTTATATTCAGCCGTAGAGTACCAACAGCAGTGTGCGTCAGCTGAGAAATCTGAAGTCTGCCACGTGGATAGGATTTCAGTTACAATTACAATGTCAGTTTCTGAAGGATTGATTAGCTGGATGGATGTGAGGACAATGGAAAATCTTACAGTCACGACACCCATTACCTATTGGGGTAAAGAGAAACTTCACTTTGTTCAAATAAAGTTATATTTAGGTCCGAAGGTCCTAAAGGTAATATTCCATAAATGAACCCCGTGAAGAACAAAGCACCAAATATAACATTGTTTGTGAATCACAGAAAATATACTGTCCCGCACTGAGAATAAGGGAGTGGGCGGACAGCAATTAATGGGCATTGTTGTCAGTCAGATTCTAGGAACTTTTAACAGTGCATCCCTGGAATAATCCATGACCTCCGTTACATAAATGCTTCCTTTCAAAACATTTTGTCTCGGAGAAATTATTTCCATCTCACGTTAATCTCAGGATAATTCCGTTTTTGCTTTTCTAACCATAAAAGGATTTAATCACCTCCTAAAAGCCGCTGAGAAAAATCACTAAACCAGCTACCTGTATGGCAGTATCCTCATTTATCCAGCTTTTATCAAATGTACCATATAAAAATATCAATCAAAGGAAACGGGGGCCAACATTCAGCGACTCGGTTTTTGGAGCTGCTCCTGCTCCTCTGAACTGGGTCTATTCTTGGGTCAGTACTAAGCTACCTTACAGTAAAGCCTTTTGAGTTTTAAGCATTTTCAGCAAAATCACTTCCTTCTTTACAGCAACATAGATGATAGGAAGACACAAACCTTGGAACACAGTACCAATGTTGTATTCACCAGTCAAGGGTTCTTGGATAACGCACAATCCTGGCACCTCCATTCTCTCATTCATAAAGTCGAGAACTTTTATCATAGTGAGGGATTTGCCTAAGCTAAGCTGCAAACTACATAGCCTCCTCGCTTTTCCAGTCAATTTCAGGCATTCTTTCCATTGTTTTCTTTCCTCCTGTTCCTCCTATGTGACAATGCCTAACACGCACACACACACACACGTGCACACACACACACGAACACACACACACGCACACGCCAGCGGACGTTCTTCTTCCCTTTCCCTCACCTTGACCTGCACATGCTCCCTCATCCTCTCCCTCCTGAGCAGCTGCAGGATCCTGACGTTGAGTTGCTGGTTCCCCTTCTTCAGGTGTTGCTGGTTCCACTTCATCACTGAACTGCTCGGGCTGGGGAATACGTGTGGGTGTGCAAATAAAAAGTAAGTTTCGTTATTGATACAAAATTTTACATATATACACAGAATACATAGCTATTTCTGGTCATAACTAAGCCTAAAGACATTTCTCCAACTCTATGCTCTATGCCCAATAAGGTTACTCCACCCACAGGGAGGTTTCTGTGAGAGAAGTGACGCACGAGGACTTTGGAGGCTATTATACTCTGTGTTGGAATACATGTGTACAATCTGTCATTAACAAACAAAGCCTGAGAAAGAAGTCATGGGCAAAAGCTGAAGAACACGAGAGGAAAAAAAAAAAATCCTCCAGAATCAATGTTTCCTTCATGAGATGCCATCATCACTTTTTATGAGCAGGAAAGACCTTTATCAGCATTTCCACACTAATGAAACAACGCTATCACAAAAATTAATTTCTACTAATAGAAAACATCGAATTAACGTTTAAGCACTCACCCGCATAGGCCCAATCATTTCAGGAGGCTCTACATAGCGTCTTGGTCTAGGCCGATAGGTCGATCTTAATCGCCAACTCATATTTCACACTGAAAACAGACAACCGTGATTAGGAACGTGAGCCCCAGAGGGCTGCTATATTCGATCACTTCCATGGATAAATGTTAACTTGCCGTTTTACTTTGGAAATACTCTCAAAATAAGTCCCAGAGTTAAGCATACGTGTGTACGCTGTCTGAGTGCCTACAAAGCCACTTCTGCTGGCCAGGCTGGCAGAGCAATCATCTTAAGGCGTGTGGCAAAAGGCAGAGGACATTTTTTTCTAAATTTCTTTTGGACACGCGGTCTCGCTGTGTTGCTCAGGCTGGAGTGCAGCGGCGTGATCACAGCTCACTGCAGCCTCGACCTCCCGCTCAAGGGATCCTCCCACCTCAGTGTCCCGAGTAACTGGGACTACGTAGGCGAGCGCCACTGCGCCCCGCAGACAGAGGTCATTTCTGATGAGGTTTAGTTTCACAAGTGCACTCCCCACGAAAACCCTAGTGAATCACAATTCTCGTGATTGCTGCTTTGGGCACACTCCCACTTCCTAGAGCCATTCACCCCCCTCACAACAAGTTTGGTTGCACCGCACTGCCTCGCCCACTCCTTCCCACTGTTTTCGGACCTTCCATGGCGGAGGTGAGACCTTGCAGTGCTTCTCACTCGGGCGCTCCGCACTCCACACCGCTGGGGGGGCGCTCACCAGGCCGCAGCCTTCCCAGCTGCCAGGCCCCTTCTTCACCGCCCGCCTCGCCCCCGCCGGGGGCCCCATTCAGGGAATCTGCCCTGTGTCGTCGGGGGTTCCCGGCACCTCGGGACTTCCATCCCCCCAACAGCACTCACCCCATCTTCACCTGAGCCCCTGACCGCCTCCCCTCCACGGCCCACCTTCCTCCCCGTCCAGGCCCCTTCACGACCACGAAGCCGCCGGTGGCCTCGCAGCCTGTGAAGGGAAGGAGGACGACCTCGTGGCCCTTCTCCCTCAGAGGCCACAGACCAGGAAGTGGGACCCGCCTGACCCACCCGAGGCCCTCTCCACCCTCACTCACACTTCAGCGCCCGGGATGACTGGCCTGCAGACCTACCAGATGAATCTCAGTAGAGGAAAAAGAGTCCGGACCGCAGGAACCACACAGCACTGCCTCACAGCTCCCTGGCGTTCTTCACGTGGGCGAACGGGCCGGGCAGGAGACGCCCAGTGAACATGCGCACTGAGGCGGGAGCCCAGGGAGCATGCGCGGCTGTGGGCTGGGGAGGGCTGCCGTTCCCAGCGCCACGCCCCAAACCCTCGATGCCCATCCTCATGGAGGATAAGGGAATCCCACCTCCCTCTGCTGTTTCCTATGCCTCTGGGACTCAAGTAGTGCTCCCCTCAAAACTCACCCCATCTTCAACTGAACCCCACCCCCAACCCAGGGCCCTCTCTTGCCCCGGCCCCACCATGGGGACAAGGACCACTGTGACTGGCTGGGAAGACAGGTAAACCACCTGCGAAAACAGAAATAGCAACCTATCCCAAAAGGAAATTGTTCAATGTGAACAAGTCAGAGAAAGAGACTGAAAGAAAAATGAACAGAATCGCTAGGACCCGTAAGAAAATGCTAAAACGATATCTATCATTTGTTAGCATCAGAATCGCAGAGGGTGAAGTGACAGTATTAGGGAAACAGGACAGCCAGAGTGACACCACGTGAAAGTAAACTCCGTCTTGAAAGTAGCAAGATACATAGTCCTACCAGTCACAACCCATGGTCCTAAGATGTTTGGAGTTGAGAAAACAGATGGAAGGTATCTCCAAGGACATGCTCCCACAGCAGCGGAAAGTGCACGGTTCCCAACACCCATTAACAATGTATGCTTTCAACAGAATTATGCTTTCATGGACTTACACACTGGTAAGTCAAGGATAGTTTTCTTTAAATCAATAGAATGATAAAAGTCATCATGCTCTTAGCCCACCCGCACAAAGGCACAGATTAAGTTTAGTCTTTATATAGATAAGACCCCTATATAAGAAAAACCAGACCAGGCCAAGGCTCACGCCTGTAATCCTAGTATTTTGGGAGGCTGAGCTGGCCAGATCACCTGAGCTCAGGACGTCGAGACCAGCCTAAGCAACATCAGAAAATCTCATCACTACAAAAAACAAACAAAAAAACCATCGAAAAATTAGCTGGGCATGGTGGCATGTACCTATACTCACAGCTACTCAGGAGGCTGAGGTGGGAGGACCGCTTGAGCCCAGGAGGTCAAGGCTGCAGCGAGCTCTGATAACACCACCGCACTCCAGCCTCGGGGACAGAGTGAGACGCTGTCTCCAGTTTTAATAATCGAACCTAAAAACGTACAAATTTATCTATCGAATTCACTATATTAACACATGAATGGGAAAAAATGCTGTGGTAATCGAAATAGATGCACTGTTTGATGAAAATCAACATATATTCAAATGAATACTCTCAGCAAATTTGGAACAGAATGGAATGACTCACTCTGATAAAGTCCGTCTACAAAAAAGGAGAGTAAATAGGATGGTGAAATGTTGAAATTTTTCGGTTTCTCATCAGGGATAAGACAAGGATGTCCACTGTCACCATTGTAACGGGTGGGTCTGTGCAATGCCATAAAATCAGAAAAGGAAATAAAACTCTTTACAATGGCAACGACGGGCCCGCCACGGTGGCCCACGCCAGTAATCCCAGCACTGTGGGAGGTGAGGTGGGTGCATCGCTTGCACTCAAAAGTTCAACAACAGCCCGGGAAACATGGCAAAACCCCGTCTCTACAAAAAATACAAAAGGAAAAAGAAAAAAAAATGGCGGAAACAAAACTGCTCTTATTCCAGGATGATATGTTTCTGTATATTGAAGACTGAAAACGACCTAGAAGTAAACTTTAGAATTCACAAGCATATTTCACAAGGCCGCTGGATAGAAAACCAATATGTAAGAATTATGTCTCCACCGGGCGCGGAGGCTCATGCCTGTAATCCCAGCACTTTGGGAGGCCAAGGCAGGTGAATCACGAGGTCAGGAGTTCAAGAGCACCCCGGCCAAGATGGCGAAAGCCCATCTCTAGTAAAAACACAAAACTTAGCCAGGCGTGCTGGTGGGTGCCTATAATCCCAGCTACTCGGGAGGCTGAGGCAGACAATTGCTTGAATCCGGGAGGCGGGGTTGCAGTGAGCAGAGATCGCGCCACTGCACTCCAGCCTGGGCGACAGAGCAAGACTCCGTCTCAAAAGAGAACAAAGAAAGAAAGAAAAAAAAAAAAGAATGATGTCTCTACATACCAGCTCAGAGAGTTACAATACACGATTTCAAAGAATGATACATATTTCACAGCATCAAAAAGCTAGAAATAAAATTCACAAAAGATGCGCAAGACTTCTTTGCAGAAGGCTGTAAAGCTTTATTGGGAGAATTTTAATGAACAAATTTCCAACATAGGAGCAGCCTGCATCATTTCAACGTGTCTTCTTTTAACACTGTGATTGCTTTTCACCTGTAACAGAAACACAACGATTGGGAACATGACTTAGCAACAGATTATTCAGATGACCCTAAAGGCATACAAAGCACACTACACTTTGGGTTTTATTAAATGGACTAAAAACAGAACCCTATGGGTGATCCCGTGTCTTACACGCAATTGAACCTCTGCATAAACTTTGAGCGTACACCTGCAGAATTTAAAAGTAATTTCCTCCCTGAACATCAAGTGCTTCCTTTCAAGTCACAAGCACTTACAATTAACAGTCAGCAATTTGGAAAACACATGTGTAAAGCATACTTCAGTTGATTACTCAGGAAGTACTAGAGTCATGGTCTTTCAACTTTAAATCTTATCAATTCATGTCTCTAAAGCTGAAACTTACATGTAACATTTGATATGATTAGAGATGATTATATCGTATGTGTGTCTACAGTCTTATTAGAAATAGTGGCTCATGAAGACTGACAGTGGGGCAGGGAGCATGCATAGCACAGGCATCTTACTCACACCCATGCTGAGCATCACTGACCTACATGCCACAGATGACGGGAACTAAACGGTCTCTCGCCATTTGATATTTATTTCAGTCACTCAAGGTTTCCGTGGGGAAAGATTTAAGAAGCAATTGTACCATTTGACCCAGCCATCCCATTACTGGGTATATACCCAAAGGACTATAAATCATGCTGCTATAAAGACACATGCACACGTATGTTTATTGCGGCATTATTCACGATAGCAAAGACTTGGAACCAACCCAAATGTCCAACAACGATAGACTGGATTAAGAAAATGTGGCACATATACACCATGGAATACTATGCAGCCCTAAAAAAATGATGAGTTCATGTCCTTTGTAGGGACATGGATGAAACTGGAAATCATCATTCTCAGTAAACTATCGCAAGAACAAAAAACCAAACACCGCATATTCTCACTCATAGGTGGGAACTGAACAATGAGATCACATGGACAGAGGAAGGGGAATATCACACCCTGGGGACTGTTGTGGGGTGGGGGGAGGGGGGAGGGATAGCACTGGGAGATGTACCTAATGCTAGATGATGAGATAGTGGGTGCAGCGCACCAGCATGGCACATGTATACATATGTAACTAACCTGCACAATGTGCACATGTACCCTAAAACTTAAAGTATAATAATACAAAAATAAATCAATAAATAAAAGAAAAAAAAAAGAAGCAATTGTTCATTGAAAGCCAGAGAAACCCTGCCTGGGCAACACAGTGAGACCTCATCTCTACAAAAATGAAAACAAAAAAATGTACTCAGGCACGGTGGCTTGTGCATGTAGTTCCAGCCACTCAGGAGGCCGAGGTGGGAGGACGGCTTTAGCCTGGGAGCCAGAGGTTGCAGTGAGCTGAAATTGCATCACTGCACTCCAGCCTGGGTGACACACTGAGACTCTGTCGCAAACAAACAAACAAACCAAGAAGAGGGAGAATTCACAATTTCACAAGATCTTACACTACGTATTCAGCTCTCCACACGGAAAAACTAGGATGAAGCAGAGGGCCCGCTCACTTTCTTACTGACAATGAAATCTCAGTTCAGAGATTTTCAGATGACTCGGGCCAGGGTTTCATGATTTGTGATTAACAAACCATGCGAAGCAGATGATCTCTGTGTCCCACGCATTCTATGCAACAGGATCAGAGTATGAAAGAACCGGAATGGAAAATGGTTTTAAAATCTCTGACTTAAACTCACTAATTTCATAAGAACCAAAGATAGGTTTAGAAGGGAAAGGACTCACTCAGAATCTCGCCAAGGCTGTAAGAGCTGCTATTAGAACCCGCATGAGTGCTTCAGCATTTTTCACACCAAGTGATGGGTGTTACAAACGTGTTATGTATTGATTAAAAGCAGACCTTTACAAAAGCATCTGAAAATTGTGAGCTACTGGTTTAAGGATTTATACTCAAAACTTTTAATTCAACATAGCTTTGACTCAGTTTGTTTCCCTATCTGACAGTCTATCAGTCGGGTGCTGGGGCCTGAACTACGTTTCAAATAACCTTTATATAAGAACTCTGTTACTAAAGAGGCAGTATTGTTACCTCTCTGTTATTAAAAATATAATGCTGGGTCGGGCACGGTGGCTCTCGCCTGTAATCCCGGCAATTTCGATGGTCGAGGCAGGTGGATCACCTGAGGTCAGGAGTTCGGGAACAACCTGTGCAACAGAACGAAACCCTGTCTCTACTAAAAATACAAAAATTAGCTGGGCGCGGCGGAGCATGCCTGTAACCACGGCTCCGCCAGAGGCTCAGGCAGGAGAATCACTTGAACCCTGGAGACAGAATTTCCAGTGAGCCGAGGTGGCACCACTGCACTCCAGCCTGGTCTTCAGAGCGAGACTCCGTCTCAAAAACATAGTAAGAATTACAATATGATACTGTGGAAACAGACACCCTACAATGTGCATGCCTAATGGATTGCCTACCTTCTTCAGGCGTTTTCACCTCCTCTGGATTTGGCGGGTCCATCTCCTGCCCATCAGGACCATCTTCACACTCACACCCAGTCTGTGGGTGACCCTGTTCCTGGCTATCAGCTTCAGGCTTCGGCCCTTAAAAATAAAAGCTACGTATCAATTTAAGCAGTAAAACATGAAGTATGAATAAGAAAATAATATTCATGCTCTCGGTATTATTATATAAAAGCTTTAGCTAACGTAATAATAAATGTGTTGATAAGAATCCCAGGAACATTATTTCAGGAGTCCGTTAGCAGAAAACAGGAAAACAAGGTGTTCCAAATATTACCCTCTTCCTTTCCGAAGACTGTCCTCAGACAACTTTGCTGCCTCCTTTGCACTTCTCTGTTATTCTACTTCTGATTGTCCTTCTCGTATTAAATGACTCAAGGCTCAAATCCCATCTCTCACAGCACTTACACTCCTAGCGCTTAGACTCTTACATGGCATGAGTAGCCACCAATAAACGCTGAGTGAGAAAACTCTTTTAAAAATACATGAAAAAGCCCAAACTGCAGAATATTCTGCAAACCAACTGGTCTATCCTCTCCAAAAATGTCCGTATCGTGAATGACAAGCAAAATTAAGGAAACATTACAGGTTAAAGGAAACTAAAAACACCTGAAAAGCACATGCAAGGTGTGATTCTGAACTGGACTCTGGATCAGAAAAAGAAATCCTATCAATAAAATTATCTGGGCCGGGCGTGGGGTCTCACGCCTGCAATCCAAACATTTTGGGATGCCAAGGTGGGCAGAGCAGGTGAGGCCAGAAGTTCAAGACCGCAGTGGCCGGCGCCTGTAGTCCCAGCTACACGGGAGGCTGAGGCATGAGAATCCCTAGAACCTGGGAGGTGTAAGTTGCAGTGAGCCGAGATCGCACTACTGCACTCCAACCTGGCCCACAGAGAGAGACTCCGTCTCAACAAAGAAAAAAAAAAGGAAAAAAGAAATTTTCTGGGGAACTGGCAAAATTTGAGTATGCACTCTGTATTAAATGACTCCATTTTCTCATTGTTAAATTTCCTGATTTTGATCTTTGTGCAGTGATGATCCAAGAAATGACTTTCTCTTTGCTCTGACGATATACACACCCTCAAGTACATAGGGTAAAGGACCATAATACCTGAAACTTTATCGAAACAATTCAGCATTAATAACAGTAAACATATATCCGTATGTGTGTGTGTGTGTGTGTGAGTGTGTGGGCAGCACGGTAAGAGACAGAGGGAAGACATGTGAAACCTATGAAGCGAAAGCTATTAACAATTGGTGAATCCAGATGAACAGTATATGACTTCATTGTACTATTCTTGCAAATTTTCTATCAATGTTATGTCTTGAAGATACATACAGTAAAAATTTAAAAGAATATATGATAACTGCACTGAACTTTAGGAAGAAAGGAATTTCCAGTTGTGGTAAAAAATACAGATATCCTAAAATTTACCATCTTAACTATTTTTAAGTGGTACAGTTCACTAAGGAGTTATGTTTGCAACATTACCAGCCACTAGGCACAAAAACTTTGCATCTGTGTTTTCCTATACCATGAAAACTTTATTTATTTAATGAATTTCTTTATGTATTTATTTATTCATTTATTTATTTATTAGCGATGAGATCTCACTGTGTTTCCCAGGCTGGGCTTGAACTCCAGGGCTCAAGCAATCCTCTCACCTCAGCCTCCCAAGTAGCTGGGACTATGAGTGCATGGCATTCAGCCCAGCTTTAGACCTTTCTCCTAAATGACAATCTAAGGATAAAACACAGGACATGTATAATGCTTATATTCAGCCGTAGAGTACCAACAGCAGTGTGCGTCAGCTGAGAAATCTGAAGTCTGCCACGTGGATAGGATTTCAGTTACAATTACAATGTCAGTTTCTGAAGGATTGATTAGCTGGATGGATGTGAGGACAATGGAAAATCTTACAGTCACGACACCCATTACCTATTGGGGTAAAGAGAAACTTCACTTTGTTCAAATAAAGTTATATTTAGGTCCGAAGGTCCTAAAGGTAATATTCCATAAATGAACCCCGTGAAGAACAAAGCACCAAATATAACATTGTTTGTGAATCACAGAAAATATACTGTCCCGCACTGAGAATAAGGGAGTGGGCGGACAGCAATTAATGGGCATTGTTGTCAGTCAGATTCTAGGAACTTTTAACAGTGCATCCCTGGAATAATCCATGACCTCCGTTACATAAATGCTTCCTTTCAAAACATTTTATCTCGGAGAAATTATTTCCATCTCACGTTAATCTCAGGATAATTCCGTTTTTGCTTTTCTAACCATAAAAGGATTTAATCACCTCCTAAAAGCCGCTGAGAAAAATCACTAAACCAGCTACCTGTATGGCAGTATCCTCATTTATCCAGCTTTTATCAAATGTACCATATAAAAATATCAATCAAAGGAAACGGGGGCCAACATTCAGCGACTCGGTTTTTGGAGCTGCTCCTGCTCCTCTGAACTGGGTCTATTCTTGGGTCAGTACTAAGCTACCTTACAGTAAAGCCTTTTGAGTTTTAAGCATTTTCAGCAAAATCACTTCCTTCTTTACAGCAACATAGATGATAGGAAGACACAAACCTTGGAACACAGTACCAATGTTGTATTCACCAGTCAAGGGTTCTTGGATAACGCACAATCCTGGCACCTCCATTCTCTCATTCATAAAGTCGAGAACTTTTATCATAGTGAGGGATTTGCCTAAGCTAAGCTGCAAACTACATAGCCTCCTCGCTTTTCCAGTCAATTTCAGGCATTCTTTCCATTGTTTTCTTTCCTCCTGTTCCTCCTATGTGACAATGCCTAACACGCACACACACACACACGTGCACACACACACACGAACACACACACACGCACACGCCAGCGGACGTTCTTCTTCCCTTTCCCTCACCTTGACCTGCACATGCTCCCTCATCCTCTCCCTCCTGAGCAGCTGCAGGATCCTGACGTTGAGTTGCTGGTTCCCCTTCTTCAGGTGTTGCTGGTTCCACTTCATCACTGAACTGCTCGGGCTGGGGAATACGTGTGGGTGTGCAAATAAAAAGTAAGTTTCGTTATTGATACAAAATTTTACATATATACACAGAATACATAGCTATTTCTGGTCATAACTAAGCCTAAAGACATTTCTCCAACTCTATGCTCTATGCCCAATAAGGTTACTCCACCCACAGGGAGGTTTCTGTGAGAGAAGTGACGCACGAGGACTTTGGAGGCTATTATACTCTGTGTTGGAATACATGTGTACAATCTGTCATTAACAAACAAAGCCTGAGAAAGAAGTCATGGGCAAAAGCTGAAGAACACGAGAGGAAAAAAAAAAAATCCTCCAGAATCAATGTTTCCTTCATGAGATGCCATCATCACTTTTTATGAGCAGGAAAGACCTTTATCAGCATTTCCACACTAATGAAACAACGCTATCACAAAAATTAATTTCTACTAATAGAAAACATCGAATTAACGTTTAAGCACTCACCCGCATAGGCCCAATCATTTCAGGAGGCTCTACATAGCGTCTTGGTCTAGGCCGATAGGTCGATCTTAATCGCCAACTCATATTTCACACTGAAAACAGACAACCGTGATTAGGAACGTGAGCCCCAGAGGGCTGCTATATTCGATCACTTCCATGGATAAATGTTAACTTGCCGTTTTACTTTGGAAATACTCTCAAAATAAGTCCCAGAGTTAAGCATACGTGTGTACGCTGTCTGAGTGCCTACAAAGCCACTTCTGCTGGCCAGGCTGGCAGAGCAATCATCTTAAGGCGTGTGGCAAAAGGCAGAGGACATTTTTTTCTAAATTTCTTTTGGACACGCGGTCTCGCTGTGTTGCTCAGGCTGGAGTGCAGCGGCGTGATCACAGCTCACTGCAGCCTCGACCTCCCGCTCAAGGGATCCTCCCACCTCAGTGTCCCGAGTAACTGGGACTACGTAGGCGAGCGCCACTGCGCCCCGCAGACAGAGGTCATTTCTGATGAGGTTTAGTTTCACAAGTGCACTCCCCACGAAAACCCTAGTGAATCACAATTCTCGTGATTGCTGCTTTGGGCACACTCCCACTTCCTAGAGCCATTCACCCCCCTCACAACAAGTTTGGTTGCACCGCACTGCCTCGCCCACTCCTTCCCACTGTTTTCGGACCTTCCATGGCGGAGGTGAGACCTTGCAGTGCTTCTCACTCGGGCGCTCCGCACTCCACACCGCTGGGGGGGCGCTCACCAGGCCGCAGCCTTCCCAGCTGCCAGGCCCCTTCTTCACCGCCCGCCTCGCCCCCGCCGGGGGCCCCATTCAGGGAATCTGCCCTGTGTCGTCGGGGGTTCCCGGCACCTCGGGACTTCCATCCCCCCAACAGCACTCACCCCATCTTCACCTGAGCCCCTGACCGCCTCCCCTCCACGGCCCACCTTCCTCCCCGTCCAGGCCCCTTCACGACCACGAAGCCGCCGGTGGCCTCGCAGCCTGTGAAGGGAAGGAGGACGACCTCGTGGCCCTTCTCCCTCAGAGGCCACAGACC